>NC_140116.1:3066419-3587419 GCF_964237585.1 Gallinula chloropus
CCGGCCAACATGCCAAACGTCCAGCAATAGCTCCCAAACGAAAGGGGCCAGCAGCCAAAGACCTAGCTGGCCTGAAAGCCCCCCAGGGGGCCCACAAGCAGCCCCTCTCAATTTGGGTCTGGGGGCTTTCGCTGGGCGGGGAACCTGGGAGGTACCTGCAAGGTTGCAGTTCGCGTCCGGAGAAGCACTCTCTGGCCAACATGCCAAACGTCCAGCAATAGCTCCCAAACGAAAGGGGCCAGCAGCCAAAGACCTAGCTGGCCTGAAAGCCCCCCAGGGGGCCCACAAGCAGCCCCTCTCAATTTGGGTCTGGGGGCTTTCGCTGGGCGGGGAACCTTGGAGGTACCTGCAAGGTTGCAGTTCGCGGCCGGAGAAGCACTCTCCGGCCAACATGCCAAACGTCCAGCAATAGCTCCCAAACGAAAGGGGCCAGCAGCCAAAGACCTAGCTGGCCTGAAAGCCCCCCAGGGGGCCCACAAGCAGCCCCTCTCAATTTGGGTCTGGGGGCTTTCGCTGGGCGGGGAACCTTGCAGGTACCTGCAAGGTTGCAGTTCGCGGCCGGAGAAGCACTCTCCGGCCAACATGCCAAACGTCCAGCAATAGCTCCCAAACGAAAGGGGCCAGCAGCCAAAGACCTAGCTGGCCTGAAAGCCCCCCAGGGGGCCCCCAAGCAGCCCCTCTCAATTTGGGTCTGGGGGCTTTCGCTGGGCGGGGAACCTTGGAGGTACCTGCAAGGTTGCAGTTCGCGGCCCGAGAAGCACTCTCCGGCCAACATGCCAAACGTCCAGCAATAGCTCCCAAACGAAAGGGGCCAGCAGCCAAAGACCTAGCTGGCCTGAAAGCCCCCCAGGGGGCCCACAAGCAGCCCCTCTCAATTTGGGTCTGGGGGCTTTCGCTGGGCGGGGAACCTTGGAGGTACCTGCAAGGTTGCAGTTGGCGGCCCGAGAAGCACTCTCCGGCCAACATGCCAAACGTCCAGCAATAGCTCCCAAACGAAAGGGGCCAGCAGCCAAAGACCTAGCTGGCCTGAAAGCCCCCCAGGGGGCCCACAAGCAGCCCCTCTCAATTTGGGTCTGGGGGCTTTCGCTGGGCGGGGAACCTTAGAGGTACCTGCAAGGTTGCAGATCGCGGCCCGAGAAGCACTCTCCGGCCAACATGCCAAACGTCCAGCAATAGCTCCCAAACGAAAGGGGCCAGCAGCCAAAGACCTAGCTGGCCTGAAAGCCCCCCAGGGGGCCCACAAGCAGCCCCTCTCAATTTGGGTCTGGGGGCTTTCGCTGGGCGGGGAACCTTGGAGGTACCTGCAAGGTTGCAGTTGGCGGCCCGAGAAGCACTCTCCGGCCAACATGCCAAACGTCCAGCAATAGCTCCCAAACGAAAGGGGCCAGCAGCCAAAGACCTAGCTGGCCTGAAAGCCCCCCAGGGGGCCCACAAGCAGCCCCTCTCAATTTGGGTCTGGGGGCTTTCGCTGGGCGGGGAACCTTGGAGGTACCTGCAAGGTTGCAGTTGGCGGCCGGAGAAGCACTCTCCGGCCAACATGCCAAACGTCCAGCAATAGCTCCCAAACGAAAGGGGCCAGCAGCCAAAGACCTAGCTGGCCTGAAAGCCCCCCAGGGGGCCCACAAGCAGCCCCTCTCAATTTGGGTCTGGGGGCTTTCGCTGGGCGGGGAACCTTGGAGGTACCTGCAAGGTTGCAGTTGGCGGCCGGAGAAGCACTCTCCGGCCAACATGCCAAACGTCCAGCAATAGCTCCCAAACGAAAGGGGCCAGCAGCCAAAGACCTAGCTGGCCTGAAAGCCCCCCAGGGGGCCCACAAGCAGCCCCTCTCAATTTGGGTCTGGGGGCTTTCGCTGGGCGGGGAACCTTGCAGGTACCTGCAAGGTTGCAGTTCGCGGCCCGAGAAGCACTCTCCGGCCAACATGCCAAACGTCCAGCAATAGCTCCCAAACGAAAGGGGCCAGCAGCCAAAGACCTAGCTGGCCTGAAAGCCCCCCAGGGGGCCCACAAGCAGCCCCTCTCAATTTGGGTCTGGGGGCTTTCGCTGGGCGGGGAACCTTGGAGGTACCTGCAAGGTTGCAGTTGGCGGCCCGAGAAGCACTCTCTGGCCAACATGCCAAACGTCCAGCAATAGCTCCCAAACGAAAGGGGCCAGCAGCCAAAGACCTAGCTGGCCTGAAAGCCCCCCAGGGGGCCCACAAGCAGCCCCTCTCAATTTGGGTCTGGGGGCTTTCGCTGGGCGGGGAACCTTGGAGGTACCTGCAAGTTTGCAGTTGGCGGCCCGAGAAGCACTCTCCGGCCAACATGCCAAACGTCCAGCAATAGGTCCCAAACGAAAGGGGCCAGCAGCCAAAGACCTAGCTGGCCTGAAAGCCCCCCAGGGGGCCCACAAGCAGCCCCTCTCAATTTGGGTCTGGGGGCTTTCGCTGGGCGGGCAAACTTGGAGGTACATGCAAGGTTGCAGTTGGCGGCCGGAGAAGCACTCTCCGGCCAACATGCCAAACGTCCAGCAATAGCTCCCAAACGAAAGGGGCCAGCAGCCAAAGACCTAGCTGGCCTGAAAGCCCCCCAGGGGACCCACAAGCAGCCCCTCTCAATTTGGGTCTGGGGGCTTTCGCTGGGCGGGGAACCTTGGAGGTACCTGCAAGGTTGCAGTTCGCGTCCGGAGAAGCACTCTCCGGCCAACATGCCAAACGTCCAGCAATAGCTCCCAAACGAAAGGGGCCAGCAGCCAAAGACCTAGCTGGCCTGAAAGCCCCCCAGGGGGCCCACAAGCAGCCCCTCTCAATTTGGGTCTGGGGGCTTTCGCTGGGTGGGGAACCTTGGAGGTACCTGCAAGGTTGCAGTTCGCGGCCGGAGAAGCACTCTCCGGCCAACATGCCAAACGTCCAGCAATAGCTCCCAAACGAAAGGGGCCAGCAGCCAAAGACCTAGCTGGCCTGAAAGCCCCCCAGGGGGACCACAAGCAGCCCCTCTCAATTTGGGTCTGGGGGCTTTCGCTGGGCGGGGAACCTTGGAGGTACCTGCAAGGTTGCAGTTCGCGGCCGGAGAAGCACTCTCCGGCCAACATGCCAAACGTCCAGCAATAGCTCCCAAACGAAAGGGGCCAGCAGCCAAAGACCTAGCTGGCCTGAAAGCCCCCCAGGGGGCCCCCAAGCAGCCCCTCTCAATTTGGGTCTGGGGGCTTTCGCTGGGCGGGGAACCTTGGAGGTACCTGCAAGGTTGCAGTTGGCGGCCCGAGAAGCACTCTCCGGCCAACATGCCAAACGTCCAGCAATAGCTCCCAAACGAAAGGGGCCAGCAGCCAAAGACCTAGCTGGCCTGAAAGCCCCCCAGGGGGCCCACAAGCAGCCCCTCTCAATTTGGGTCTGGGGGCTTTCGCTGGGCGGGGAACCTTGGAGGTACCTGCAAGGTTGCAGTTGGCGGCCCGAGAAGCACTCTCCGGCCAACATGCCAAACGTCCAGCAATAGCTCCCAAACGAAAGGGGCCAGCAGCCAAAGACCTAGCTGGCCTGAAAGCCCCCCAGGGGGCCCACAAGCAGCCCCTCTCAATTTGGGTCTGGGGGCTTTCGCTGGGCGGGGAACCTTGGAGGTACCTGCAAGGTTGCAGATCGCGGCCCGAGAAGCACTCTCCGGCCAACATGCCAAACGTCCAGCAATAGCTCCCAAACGAAAGGGGCCAGCAGCCAAAGACCTAGCGGGCCTGAAAGCCCCCCAGGGGGCCCACAAGCAGCCCCTCTCAATTTGGGTCTGGGGGCTTTCGCTGGGCGGGCAACCTTGGAGGTACCTGCAAGGTTGCAGTTGGCGGCCGGAGAAGCACTCTCCGGCCAACATGCCAAACGTCCAGCAATAGCTCCCAAACGAAAGGGGCCATGAGCCAAAGACCTAGCTGGCCTGAAAGCCCCCCAGGGGACCCACAAGCAGCCCCTCTCAATTTGGGTCTGGGGGCTTTCGCTGGGCGGGGAACCTTGGAGGTACCTGCAAGGTTGCAGTTCGCGGCCCGAGAAGCACTCTCCGGCCAACATGCCAAACGTCCAGCAATAGCTCCCAAACGAAAGGGGCCAGCAGCCAAAGACCTAGCTGGCCTGAAAGCCCCCCAGGGGGCCCACAAGCAGCCCCTCTCAATTTGGGTCTGGGGGCTTTCGCTGGGTGGGGAACCTTGGAGGTACCTGCAAGGTTGCAGTTGGCGGCCGGAGAAGCACTCTCCGGCCAACATGCCAAACGTCCAGCAATAGCTTCCAAACGAAAGGGGCCAGCAGCCAAAGACCTAGCTGGCCTGAAAGCCCCCCAGGGGGCCCACAAGCAGCCCCTCTCAATTTGGGTCTGGGGGCTTTCGCTGGGCGGGGAACCTTGGAGGTACCTGCAAGGTTGCAGTTGGCGGCCGGAGAAGCACTCTCCGGCCAACATGCCAAACGTCCAGCAATAGCTCCCAAACGAAAGGGGCCAGCAGCCAAAGACCTAGCTGGCCTGAAAGCCCCCCAGGGGGCCCACAAGCAGCCCCTCTCAATTTGGGTCTGGGGGCTTTCGCTGGGCGGGGAACCTTGGAGGTACCTGCAAGGTTGCAGTTCGCTTCCGGAGAAGCACTCTCCGGCCAACATGCCAAACGTCCAGCAATAGCTCCCAAACGAAAGGGGCCAGCAGCCAAAGACCTAGCTGGCCTGAAAGCCCCCCAGGGGGCCCACAAGCAGCCCCTCTCAATTTGGGTCTGGGGGCTTTCGCTGGGCGGGGAACCTTGGAGGTACCTGCAAGGTTGCAGTTGGCGGCCGGAGAAGCACTCTCCGGCCAACATGCCAAACGTCCAGCAATAGCTCCCAAACGAAAGGGGCCAGCATCCAAAGACCTAGCTGGCCTGAAAGCCCCCCAGGGGGCCCACAAGCAGCCCCTCTCAATTTGGGTCTGGGGGCTTTCGCTGGGCGGGGAACCTTGGAGGTACCTGCAAGGTTGCAGTTGGCGGCCGGAGAAGCACTCTCCGGCCAACATGCCAAACGTCCAGCAATAGCTCCGAAACGAAAGGGGCCAGCAGCCAAAGACCTAGCTGATCAATCGAAACATTAAAAGGATGCTGTTAATACAACAAATGTTTCATTGCCACCTCTGTTACATTCATTCAGATGCAGCAGTTTCATTGAATGGTGGATTTGACTTTTGGAGTTGCAGCAGGTACTTTGCATCTGCTAACTAACAGTCCTTTTATTTTGATGCAATGTTTCTTTATCCACTGTTGCCTGATTTTTCACTCTTACTCCAAAGGATACAGTTTTAGTAGATAAATGCTAAATTCAGGAATGGGTTTTAAGCCCACTCCCACATTTTGAGGATTTGAACATACTATTGCTGTTAACCATAGTGGGGGAAAAGTGTTGCAGCAAGGAGGGATGCAAGCGAGCTGAGGTTTTGCTGTGATCTTATTTGAGATCTGCAGGCGCTGTTTGTTTCCAATGAATTGTGCTTCCACTTCCATGTCCTTCCCTCTCTTTGCAAAAATAAGGTGTTACATTCTTCTGCTGAAAGCATGAAGATTTCCATCTTCTTTCTTTTCAGGCCTTCGAGTACCTGAAGGGAACATACAAACAGAAGGGGAATCAACTTTTTAAAAGGGTAGACAATGGCAAGACAAGGGGGAATAGATTAAACCTACAGGAAGGAAGGTTTAGATTAGGTATCAGAGGGAAGTCTTTTACAGAGAGAGTGGTGATGTGCTGGAACAGGCTGCCCAGAGGGGTGGTGGATGCCCCGTACCTGGAGGTGTTCAAGGCCAGGTTGGATGGGGCCCTGGGCAACCTTGTGTAGATCCAGGCCTGGAGGTTGGTGGCCCTGCCTGAGGCAGGGGGGTTGGAGCTCTATGATCCTTTGGGTCCTTTCCAACCCATGCCGTTTCTGATTCATCAGATGTATTAAGTGTCAAGTCAGGGGTCATAATATCACCCCTATCAGCCGGCTGCACTCAAGAACTCTGCAAGAGACAAGTCACAGTGATTTGAATGTTCACCACGCAGTAGGTTATGCATACTGGTTTTGTGAGGCTTTGGAAAAGAACCTGAACAATCAACTGAAGCACTCATCTATCCAAAAGCAGGGAAGAGTGTCTGTTATTTTCAGTTAAAACAGCAGGTTTAATTTAAAAACAAACCCAAGGCTACTACTTTGTCCTGGTTTTCACTAACCACCTTACTCTTTGCACGTTTGCTGCCTCCCCTTCACCACCTGTCCTGGAGCCAAAGGAAAGTCACTTTATCAGTAGCTGCACCCTCCTGCGGATGCCCTGTCTGCTTACCTGTGATAGATGAGCCTTTGTTCAGTAAACCACATGTACCTTGAAACAGGTTGTAACGTTCTGATTTTGTAAGAATGATTGTGTAACGTATATTGTTAGTTGCTAACGAAGCATAGAACTGAGTTATAGGTAACTTAGAAGTGGAAACCATAGAAATTAAGTAGCCAATGAATGAGCTTGCTGTTAAAGATGGCCAAATATGGGAGAGGGGTCAACTAAGGGACAAGTGAGGAAGAGGAGCAACTTCATCCCATTGACCACTAGAAGGTAGAAGACGACCCGCTAACAACAACTGGCGCATGTGCAGAAGAAGCCTCAGTGAAACAATCGGGACCCGGAACTAAAGGACTATAAAACCCTGAATTCGGAGAGGGACGGCGCGTGCCGTTGGTAGAGCTGAGACGCTCTGGCCGCCCAGCGCTGTTTGCTTAATTGCCGCCTGCTAAATTAATAAAATTAAGTTTGTAACTGAATTAACTGGTTTCCGACTGGTGACTGGGAAACCCACGATAACAATTTGGTGCCGTGACTCGGATGGAGAACAACTGGACGCGAGCCTCTGAGCAGGGAGGCGCCCCGCTGTATCAGCGGCCCTGCCAGAGTATCCGCTCGGCTCTCCACCGACGAACCGAAATTCTCGGCAATAAGCAAAGAAAAGCCAGCAAAGCCCCTTAATCTTTGTGCATGAAGCCCCGGACGAAGACGCAGGACGCGTGAGTATAGGCCAGTTTACCGTTCGGTTGGGGCCAGGATTCCCGGGGTGGGAGAGGTACGAACCCCGAGAGGTGGGTAAGAGTACAGACCCCGGATGATGGGACAGAGGAAAAGCAGGCCCACTGTCACCATGGGTGGGGGAGATCCTGTGAATCTTTCCCCAGTACCCCCGAGTAGTCCATTGGGACTGATGATTAAGTACTGGGATGCTCACCCTTCTAGGCGGGGTAAGAGTAAAGTAAAGATGATACATTAATGTATGGAAGTCTGGGCAGGACAACCCATAAGGGGTGAATCTGTTCGCTGGCCCAGCTTTGGTTCCTTTGAGGATTGGG
Organism: Gallinula chloropus; assembly: GCF_964237585.1. NCBI lineage: Eukaryota > Metazoa > Chordata > Aves > Gruiformes > Rallidae > Gallinula > Gallinula chloropus. The sequence goes on from NC_140116.1 coordinate 3,073,740, forward strand.
TATGTCAAGCTCTAAATTTGTGTGTAAATGAAAAGGAACCCTTTAGTTTAGAAGAAAGTGAATATGCAGCCCTTTGGATAATTTCTGAAACAAGGGCAAATCTATACACTTTAAGTGAAAGAGAACCCCTTACGAGAAGTGGCAATGGGGGGATGAGAAAATGTTTAAAGAAGACTAGGGGTGTCAAGAACTTTATTTGCTGGGGATAAGGAGTAAGACAGAGCCCCTGGTAAAACTGAAAGTATGTCCCCAGCAGTAAGAAATTGAGTTCCTCGTGGACTCAGGGACGGAAAGATCCACCATCCAAAGTTTACCCCCGGGGATGTAAAATTTCCTCGGAGACAGTACAGGTAATTGGCGCAAAAGGGGAACCCTTTGCGGTATCCGTGATCAAGGAAATATTATTTGAAAGCAACTCCAAAATTGGCTTAGAATCATTGTTGCTGGTGCCTGAAGCCGACTATAATTTACTGAGACGAGACTTAATGGTTAAACTAGGAATTTCTTTGGAAATAAATAAAAAAACCAATTACGAGTTAAATTATGCTCCCTTAAAGTCGAAGACGAAAAGCAAATTAACCCTGAGGTATGGTATACCCCAGAGACCACGGGAAGATTAAATATTAAACCTTTTGTGATTGTGATTAAGGACCCTGAGGTCCCGGTACAAATTAAACAATGCCCACTACCTGAGGAGGGTAGGAAGGGATTGAAACCAGAAATTAAAAGACTAACAACTTTTACGGGAATATGAGCCGGGCCAAGGAGTAACCCTCGTCCAGTATGTGGACGACTTGTTGTTGGTCAGAGAAGATGAAGAAACAATTAGACGGGAGAGTATTAAACTTTTAAACTTTTTAGGCTTACAGGGTTTAAAGGTGTTTAAACAAAAATTACAGTCTGTAGAAGAAGTAGTAAAGTACCTAGGACACAGACTCAGTAAAGGAACTAAGAAATTGGATCGTGAAAGGGTTAATGGAATACTCTCTATGCCTCTGCCCAGAAATAAACGACAAGTGTAACAATTATTGGGACTTTTTGGGCATTGTAGATAATGGGTTGAGAATTTTAGTGGAAAAGCAAAATTTTTATATGCTAAATTAGCTGACGATGGGTTGCTAAAGTGGACTCCAGAGGATGGAGAAAAATTGGAAACACTTAAGAGGGAATTGACAAATGCCCCCATGCTCAGTTTACCCGACTTGCGGAGACCCTTTTTCTTATTTGTTAATACAGAGGGAGGTGTCGCATATGGGGTATTGGCTCAGGAGTGGGCAGGAAGCAAAAACCTATAGCCTATCAAACTATTAGACCCGATTAGTAGGGGATGGCCCACTTGTCTGCAAATAATAGCAGCCACGGTACTATTGGTGGAGGAAGCTCTCAAAATTACCTTTGGAGGAGAGTTGAAAGTAATCAGGGGAATATTACAACAAAAAAGTGGACAAATGGATATTAATTGCTTCTCCAAAGTTGTCTCTAGAAACTACCTCTCTGCAGAATCCGGCCCAACTTTTATATCTTGAACCTTATTCACAGACTCAAAATATGCTTTTGGAATAGCTTGTACATTTAGAAGGTTTGGGAATAGAGAGGGTTAAATTTACAAGGAAAAGACTAATCCATCAAGAGCTTACAAGCCATAAGGGGCCTTAAGAAAATTGCAGTGGTACGCTTGAGGGGACACCAGAAAGGGTTAACCCCGCAAATAAGAGCAAATAATTTAGCTGACCAAGAAGCTAAAAGAGCTGCTTTACTAATTCTGGAGACTAGGGACACAGATATATCGGATAAGAGGCAGAAAGAACTAAATCCACAGGTACCGAAATTCATACCAGAGGAGTAAGAAAAACTAATAAAGATGGGAATACAAAAGAATAGTTCAGGAACCTGAGAATTACCTGACAGCCAAGAGGTTTTTCCTAAAACAATGGCCCTCAAAATTTTACAAAGCATACACAGCGGTACACACTGGGGCACTCAAGCCTTAATTGACCAATTTGTAATTAAGTATATGTGCATTGGTTTATATGATCTGGCTAAGCAAATTTTAAGGGGATGTATAACGCATCAAAGGGTCAATAGACAATATCTAAGAAAAATAAAGCGGCTGAATCCTGTAGTTTCACAAAATGTTTTAACTAGTATTTTTAACAGTACTGCTGCCTACAACAAGAGTTTTCCTACTCCCAGGCACTGTGCCCCTCCCCTGTGCTGGCATCTTGCTGGTGCCAGTGTATCTGCGGGGTGGACTTGGCCAGGGAGATCACAGAGTTACAGCTGCGTGGTGGTGTGCTGACTTAGTATGCAGCTCAGCTGCTTCCCCTGGCTGGTTCACCAAGCAAGCATGGAAGCTGCTTGCACTGGCTGGAGGGAAGCACAAGATGCACATGGAAAAAGCAGGAGGAAGAATCCTGGCCCATAGACCCTTTTCTAATACACAAATTGATTTTACCGATTCGACAACACGAACCACGGCCTGGGTGGAGGTTAAAATATTATTAGAAAAAAATAAAAAATAAAAAAAAAAAATTACTCCCCGATGTGGGATTGTTGAAACTGTAGATTTGGAATTGAGTGACAACACCACACACCATGGCACCCACAAAGTTCTGGCAGAGTTGAAAGAATGAATGGAGAAATTAAAAAACAATTAACAAAATTAAAATTGGAAACAGGGATGTCCTGGATTAGGTGTTTACCATTGGCTCTATTAAATATCTAAACACAGCCGAGAACTGATGTGGGTGTTTCTCCCTTTGAAATGTTATATGGGATGTCATATGACATGAGTAACCTGGGGAATCATCCGCGATTGGAGGATTCCCTAGTAGAAACTTATATAACACAGCTAATGGCAAGAAGAAAGGAGTTAATAAGAAAAGGAATATTGGCACAACACCCCCCCCCCTTGGATATGGCGATACACAAGATACAACCCGGTGAGAAAGTCCTGATAAAGACTTGGAAAGAAACTTCTTTAACACCTCAAAAGGGAGGGACCTTTTCTTGTCTTACAACAGATACAGCCATTAGGACTGCTGAGTGTGGATGGACACATGACAGTCGAGTGAAGGGACCTATTTCGGATTCAACATTGCAAGAGCCATCCTGGAAGGTCACCAATTCTCCTGGAAGTCTCAGAATGACCCTAAAGAGATCTTGAACACCGATGTTCTTATACAGATAAGTGATGAAGGAGAAACTTGTAACTCTGAGTGTGTAAAAACTTTACAGTTAAGTGTGGAGTCAAACGTTGTAATTGTTATCTTTTTGTGTGTTTTATTTGTAAAATCTGCCAAGGACGGTGGTGGTCTCATTGTTATGAAGGAACCCCTCCTAGGGGAATTTATGGGAATAATTACACACAAAAATTGAAATTGACACAAGAAATATTTGAGTATAAAATAGCTTAAGGGGAAATTGAAAAATGGTCACCACAGTGGTGGAATATATATAGGTTACCAGAATATTATTGTTTCCACCCAAACGAGCCTGTTCCTCTTTCAATAACTATTGTCCAGGTGTGTTGCCGGAGAGACCTAAGTGGAGTATGGTGCAGCTCCCCAGAGTAAAACGAATAACTGGGAGAAATTCAAACAAAGATGCGCTAAGAGAAAAATCTTGGAGCCTCCTGAAGAATACCCCTGCTGCCGGGAAGATGGAACACCCCGTGACTCGAAGCAACCGAGCCGACGGGCGAGGCAGAGGTGTAAAAACTGTGGAGGACGGAACCCCGAGATCGGAGTAACGCGCAAGCCTCGGAGAAGCTGCCCTAGTGCAAATCCCGGCTTAACACTGCCTCAGGAACACACTCACCTAGGAAAAGAAAAAGGGGGGCTAGAGGGCAATAAATGGGATCAAGAAAAACCTTGTAGGAAATCGGAATACCACCACCCATCCTGGCTGATTATTTTAATTATTGTATGTATCTGGGGACAATTAATTAGACCATGTCAAGGACCCTTGTTAGGTGGGAGGATTCAAAGGTCCTTAAAGTTAATGTTAATGGAAAAATCCCTAAGATCACGATCTGAGGTGGTGTTATAGAACAGGAGAGGTTTAGATTTCCTATTTTTAAAACAAGGGGGACTTTGTGTAGCCTTAGGAGAAGAATGCTGTGTTTATGCAGATCATACCAGCATTGTTAGAGATACTGTGGCTAAACTTAGGGAAGGGTTGGAAAAGAGATGATGAGAAAGAGAATCTCAACAAGGCTGGTATGAATCATGGTTTAACTCTTCCCCCGGTTGACTAAACTCTTACACTAAGCCACCGAGAATTACAATGGTTTACTGAACAAAATGGTGATAAAAAGAAAAAGGGGGGATTGTGATAGATGAGCCTTTGTTCAGTAAACCACATGTACCTTGAAACAGGTTGTAATGTTCTGATTTTGTAAGAATGATTGTGTAACGTATATTGTTAGTTGCTAACGAAGCATAGAACTGAGTTATAGGTAACTTAGAAGTGGAAACCATAGAAATTAAGTAGCCAATGAATGAGCTTGCTGTTAAAGATGGCCAAATATGGGAGAGGGGTCAACTAAGGGACAAGTGAGGAAGAGGAGCAACTTCATCCCATTGACCACTAGAAGGTAGAAGACGACCCCCTAACAACAACTGGCGCATGTGCAGAAGAAGCCTCAGTGAAACAATCGGGACCCGGAACTAAAGGACTATAAAACCCTGAATTCGGAAAGGGACGGCGCGTGCCGTTGATAGAGCTGAGACGCTCCAGCCGCCCAGCGCTGTTTGCTTAATTGCCGCCTGCTAAATTAATAAAATTAAGTTTGTAACTGAATTAACTGGTTTCCGACTGGTGACTGGGAAACCCACGATAACATTACCCTCCGCACCGCAGGTGTAAGCATACCCAAGCATTCGACCCAGATGGTCTCAGTAGGACCCTTCTCATGCCACATACCTGACAGAAAATGACCGAGCAACTCTCTCTGCCTCAAGCTCTTCTAAAAATCATCCTGGTGCATAGCAAACCAGCACACAGCACCAGAGTTTAAAGCAAGAGGAAAAGGTACATGTGCTGTAAATATCCGTATGGACAAGATGAACTGAGGAACTCAGTTACTTACCAGTCACACCTTTTCCCTCTTCCAGTGATTGTCTAGATACACACCTACCTAAGGGGTGACTCCTAGGGATGCTCCAGTCCCTAAATGAATGGGAGTTCAGATACCTATGCAAACAAACACTGCACACCTGCACTATCACATTACACTCCGGTACACAGAGTTCTATTGCTTTTCAATAATCACATAGTAAATTCCAGAAACTTGTTATTACCCCCCAACTGATTTTAAGGTTGATTCCTTCTTCTTAAAAAATCTTTATTCTAATAGATCTGTGCATGTATATGCTCCCACGGAAAGACAGCTTCACAGACAGATGCACAAGACAGCTGGATGGACCACGACCTTGCCCAGACACGTGGCTCTCTTGGAGGAAGAACCCCGCCGAGAGGCACCTTCATGGCTGGCAACAGAAAGGGGGTCAGCTCATGTGTACCTCGGCTTTGTTCTTTCCTTCCAAGCAAGAACCAAAAAGCCACAGAGCAGGAGAAATGACCCTGGCTCTGGAAGCGCACGGACATTCCCAGCTACACTGAGTCCTCTGGCAATTGCCACCCATGGGCCAGAAGCCCTCTCAGCCCTCCCGGACCCGGCTCTCACTCACCTGGCACTCATTCTCCATGGACCACAAGTGCACCAGACCTACCGACTGCCCAGAAAGGAGTCACACTGTCCAGCCTGCAGCAGACATATTAGACTCTGGGGGGGGAGGCCTTTGTTCATGCAGCTCCTCAAGTGTCACGGTCCCTTTGTGTCAATGTTTTCTGCCTCCAGGCTGTGAACAACTTCAGCATCGGAACCAGCTACACCAAAAGGCTACAGAAAAATGCAGAAGCATCTGCAGCAGCTTGTTTTAGTCACCCTAAAAGAACTCTAGTTTTCTGCTTGTAGCTTAGAATATGATTTTGATGTTAAAGGAGTTACAGCAGCTCTGAGAATATAAAGCACGTTCGGGCCATTAGCAATTGGTAACTAGGACGGTGTGTGCCTTGATCTCTGGGGGAAGCTTTATGTGCTCTGTATTAAAACAGTGGGTACTGGCTATGGACCTGGACTCCAAAAAACATGATAAGGACTTTCAGGAAAGAACATAAATACGCTGAGCATTACCCTCCCTTCTTTATATTCAAAGGAATCAATACAGTTAAGCAATGATTTCTGTAGAATAAGGATATAGGTAAGGTGAGACAACTGAAAGCCAATCTGTACTTCAAGAAACAAAGCCTGAGCCACACAGTAAACCCCTACACCGCTGTCAATTTGGTCCCATTATCTCCCCCCACAAATGGCCTTCATCACCTGAGGAGGAAGTTGTGGTCCCATAAATACAGCCAGCTCACTAGTAGCCACCCACTGACCAAGGAAGGAACAGGGATCAGATGGTGCTGGGAACTAAGGAGCACGTTCTCCAGGTCTCCAGTCACAGCTCTGATCTTGGTTTGGATTTTTCCCTTCAGCCGACTCTTGGTTTAAACCCCATCCTACAATCCTCTGGGAACAGGTGACATGGCACAAAGACACAGGTGGAGACTTCACCAAGACTACTGACCGGACACCAGGCAAGGGTCTTCCTACAGCGACTGTCCTCTTCACAGCAGGAACTCATCCTCCCACCATCGATGGCTCCTCTCAGCTTCTCACACAGCCAGAGGCAGAGAGCAGACAACCAGCAGCAGCTGAAGGCCAAGCACTGAAAGGGAATAAATGACACCGAGAATGTCAGGTTTCACAGCACTGAATCACCCCAACAGCAACCTGCTCCTAGGACAAAAGGAAAACACTTGGCAAGAAGGGAGATGTGAAGAGTGGAAAGGAAATATATTCTAAACACATCTGGTATTTGTTCTTCCCTGATCGAATACAGTACATAAGCTCACTGACTGGGAGCTGTTTGGATATCAGAGAAGTGAACTGGGGCATCGTTCATTTTATAGCAAAGTTCATTAGTGCCTGTTGTAGTTTTGCGTGGCTGGGTTCAGGTGGAGAAGAGGGGCTGCAGGGGGGGCTGCTGCAAGAAGCAGCCAGAAGCTCTCTGCAGGCTCCACGGAGCAAACACCACCCGGCTCAAGGCTGGAGTCACTGCTGACCAAGGCTGAGCCCATCAGTGATGGTCAGGGTTCCTCTGGGAATCACTCGTAGGAGGGAAAAACCCACAAGCAGCTGCTTTGTGCCCCCAGAAAAAGGGAGTGAGAAGATGTAAGAAACTGTGCAGACACCAAAGCTAGGGAAGGGGGGAAGCACCCCAGGTGCTGGAGAGAATGAAGCCCCTGCAGCCCCTGCAGAAACCCATGGTGGAGTGGGTGTCCCCCCACAGCCCAGGGAAAAGGCCCAGACCCCACCTGCAGCCCGTGGAGAGGCCCCACGCTGGAGCAGGGGCAGACAGACAGGAGCTGCTGTGACCCACGCTGCAGCCAGCCCCTGCCAGCACTTGCAGCCCACAGAGAGAGACAGAGACACAGAGATGAGCGAGGGACAGAGAGATCCACGCTGGAGCAGGTTTGCTGAGCGGGGGGGCTTGTGACCCTGTGGAGGACAGGATGGAGTAGTCTGGGCCTGATAAATATTCTGTGATTTTATGACTGCACCCCATAGCAGTGACCCATGCTGGGGCAGCTGGGGAAGAGTCCCGTGGGAAAGGACTCACGTTGGAGAAGTTGGGGAACTCCAGACAAAAATAGAGAAAAGAGATGGAGGAAGGGACAGGGAAAGGGGAAATGGGGAAAAAAATCCCAAACCAAAAAAAAACCCCACCCCAAGGAAAGACAAAGAGAAAGGGGCGGGTAGAGAGCAGAAAAAGAGAAGAAGGAAGAGCCAGAGGAAGGGGCTGGTGGCGGGGAAGTAAAAAGAACCCAACCAAAGAGAAACAGAAAGAGCAAGAGGAACAGACAGAGAAACACATTCTATCTGTTCTTCAAATAGAGAACCATTCTCTATCTGAAGAACAGATAGAGAACCACAGAGACACATAATGCCCCATAGGGACCAAAGGGACTAATAGCGATCCATAGAGACTCACAGAGACCCATAGAGAGAGAGCCAGAGGGACCCTTAGGGACCCATAGAGACACACAGAGACACATAGGGATTCATAGAGACTCATAGAGACCCATAGGGACAAATAGGGACACATAAGAACTCATAGAGACCCATAGAGAACAATGGTGACCCATAGGGAACCACAGGGAACCATAGAGACCCATAAAGACCTACAGGGACCCACAGAGACCCGTAGGGACCCATAGAGGCCCAGACAGACACATAGAGGCCTTTAGGGACCCCCAGAGACCCATAGAGACACTTAGGGACCTATAGGGACCCAAATGAAATCCCCAGAGACACATAGAGACCTGTAGGTACCCCTAGAGACCAACAGAGACCCATAGAGAGAGAGCCAGAGGGACCCTTAGGGACCCATAGAGATACACAGAGACACACAGGGATTCATAGAGAGTCATAGAGACCCATAGGGACAAATAGGGACACATAAGGACTCATAGAGACCCATAGAGAACAATGGTGACCCATAGGGAACCACAGGGAACCATAGAGACCCATAAAGACCTACAGGGACCCACAGAGACCCATAGGGACCCATAGAGGCCCAGACAGACACATAGAGACCTGTAGGGACCCCTAGAGACCAACAGAGACCCATATCGACCTATAGGGACCCACAGGGACCCATAGAGATCAAAAGAGACGCATAGAGAGCCTTTGAGGCCCATAGAGACCCTTAGAAACCCATAGGTACACATAGAGACCCACAGAGACCCATAGGGACCCATATAGACAAATAGAACCCAACAGGAACATATATAGACCCATAGAGATCCACAAGAACCCATAGAGACCCATTGAGACTCATAGACACCCATAAAGACCTACAGGGGCCCATAGAGACCCACAGGGACACATAGGGACAAATCTGGGAAAAAGGGCTGGGCGAGGGGTCAGGAAGCACAAACAAAGGGAAAGGCAAAAGGCACAGGGGGAATCGAATAGAAAGCAAAACAAGAGAAAGGAAACAGCAAGTGGAAGGGGCAGGAAAGAAGGAAGAAAAAACCCCAGAACCAAGAAAAAGAGAAAAGGAGAGGACAGGAGGTGGGGACAGGGACAGGAGGAGAAAAAGTCCCAACAACAAAGAGAGAAAAAGCAGGAAGCAGTGGGGGGGGGGACGACCTGGAAACACCCCCCAACAAAAACCACCACCAAAGAAGGAAAGAGCGTGAAGAAGGGTGTGGAGGTGGGGGGTGAAGAAAGGAAAATAAAAGAGGAGAAAGGGGGGAGGAAGCAAAGGAACCCCCTGCCAAAAGAGTAACCAAAGAGCACGATCAAGTTTCGTGCAGGGGCAGAGGGGTTATGCGGGGGGGAGAAGTAGGGAAAAAACCACCAAAAAGAAATGAAAAGGAATGAGTTGGAGGGAGGGATTCTGGGGTGGAAGCGGTTTGAACACCACAGTGCTGGGGGTATTTGGTTGCCCCTCAAGCAGTCTGCGCGAGGAAGCTGAGAGAAACCAGAGTTCCCTGACATCTCCAGTGATCTGCTCAGGGGGCTCAGGGGGCTCCCAAAAAGCCACAAAGCAAGCAGCAAGGGCTCCCCTGCCCGTGGCTCCAGCAGCCCCCCGTTTTACCAGGGACGGGTCTTGACGTTACCCAGAGGAGGCAGCACTGCACCTCAGCCTTGGCCTTCTCCAGCTTCTCGGTCAGCCTGGCCTCGCGCTCCAGCTGGGCTTCGGCAGCCTCCATCTTGGTGTCTGGGTTGGGGGGAAGCGTGAGGGGTCCTTCCTGCCTGTGGCCGTGCCCGCATCCCACCCCCCCACGCCCCGCCAGGCACTCACCCACCAGCAGGTCCTGCGTGTGCTGGGGCAGGGAGTCCGTGCCGAGCTGGTAGGCGGCTCGCTGCAAGGATGGTCATCGTCACCCCCTGAGCTCCCTGCAGCCCCCCGTCCCCCCACCTCCCATGGGGGCTCAGCACCGGTGCCTGCTGTCTGCCCACAGCCCGTCCCGCAGCCCGTGCCCCAGCTCACCTCTTTGGGATGCTTTGTGCTGGCTTCCTTCAGCCAGTGCCTGTCCCTGGGCACCTTCTGGGCGGCCAGGGAGCGGTGCCTGAGCTCGCTCTGCGCAAGGAACCAGCTTCTCGTCTCCGCCATGTGTGCCTGCAGCGTATCGGGGAAGGGAGAAGCTGCTGCTGGAGCTGGGAGGGACCTTAGGGAGCCAGCTGAGCTTCTGGAACGGCCAGGGTCAAAAATGGCCCCCCGCACCCCTGTGTAAATGGGCTGAGAAGGAAACTGGGCGAGGATGGAGCGGGCTGCCTTCACCATGGCCGGGGCTTCTTCAGTTGGGCTGTGCCCAGCCCCAGGGCAGGCTGGCCCAAGGGCAAGATGCAGGAGGAGCTATGGGGGTATCTGGGTGCTGTGGGCAAGCCCAGCTCAGTCTCTTGCTCTTTAGAGCAGGACTACTCACCAGTGGGGTGCCATCTGCGGGCTCTGGAGGGTGGGAGAGGGCCCCAGGGTGCCCTGTACCATCTCACCTTGGCTACCTCGGCGGCTCTGAGGGCATGCGAGGCCACAGGCTCCATGTCTTCCAGCTCCCTCTGGTAACTCTCAGCCATCCCGCTCAGAAGGTCCAGGTGCTGAGGCAGGTGGGCCAGCTCCTGGGACACAGGGAGCCACAGCTCATCACCCCACCGAGCCCATAGGGGTGCCCTGCAAGCTGTGACAGGGGATGGAGGGGAGCAGGGCAGGTGGGAAGATAGCAGGGTGAGGAGGAGCTCACCTTCTTCAGGACATCCCGCACAGCCAGGTACTGAGTGGTCACCTTCTGTGCGGCACGGACCTTCACCAGCATCTTCTCAATGTTGTTCTCCAGCTGGTGAATCACCTGGGGCAGAGATGGGATACAAGCTGGGGTTTACACTGCAAACCAAGCCCAGCACTGCCCCCGGGTGCACCGGGCTGGGACTAAAGCTCCCTGTGGGTGATGCCACCCCGAGAAGGGCTCCTGGGTACCCGCATCTGCTGCTGGTGCTGCCTGTCGTCTGCCGCAGCAACACTCTCCAGCTGCTGCAGCCGCCTCTGCAGCTCCCCCAGGACCTGGCGCCGGCGCCGCACCTCGTACTGCAGCGCGTTGTACGTGTTGGTGCGGCCATGGATTTCAGCCTGCACCTTCTCCAGGGCCAGCTGGAAGGGGACACGAGGGTTTGCCAGGCTGCAGGCACGGCTCACCGGGCACCCCGGGGAGAAGTGGGGCTGCCTCCAAAACTCTCCCCCTCCCAGGGTAGAGCAGGGAAGCTGGGATGTTACTCAGCGCATTGTCACTCCCTTGGCAGTGTGGGGTGTGGGAGAGCTTTGCTGTGGTGGGGGCTGGTTGGGGTAAGGCAGAGCTGGGCATCTGCTGGTGACAGCAACGGGACAGGCTCAGAGACTCTGCATAAGGCAGACCCTGGGCTGAGCCTCCATCAATCCATCAGTGGCCCAGAGGCGGCTGCTGGCAGAGAGCGGTGGCACCGTTCCCTCCCTTCCAGAGGCCCCTCTATCCCCAGGGGCTTTATAGCCAGGCCAGAACCTTGGGACAGGCAGTAGAGGGAAGCACCAGCACCACTCTCTCTTCCAGGGATGTGGCTGGACCCCACAGGAAGCCAGGCAGCCCTGGGGACCTGCCAGCTGTGACTGCCAGCAGCTCTGCTGGGCCAAGGAAGCTCAGGGTGCCAAAGGAGGACCTGCACAGATGGGTCTGAGCTGGAAGGGGACCCATGGGACCACAAGCGAACACCCCAGGTCTTGCTGCACCAGCCCTGCCGGGCTGCCCTCTGCAAGCACCACATCCCTGTGTCGTGCACCCTGTTCTTCTGAGCACCCCTGGGGCCCCAGTCCTTGCCAGCAGTCCCTGCCTGCCCGCCCCTCCTGTTACCTCAACCGCCTTCATGGCCATAAGGACTCCCATGGGCCTCTCTGCTCTAGATGCCTCCGAGAAGGTGACCTTGCTGCGCTGTGGGCGGCAGAGGGAAAGCAAGAGCATCACTGCCAGCCTGGGCATGGTCACGTCCTGCTCCCGGACAGGAGCTGGCTCTGCAGGGACTGCACCAGGGGGGTCCAGCACCTACCGGGGACGCCCGGATGGTGTCCAGGGTGTGGATGTCGTCCCGCACCGTCTTGCGCAGGGGGAGCAGACGCTGCCTGGTCTCAGCCAGCTTTTCCTCACACAGATGAGTGTAAATCTTCTGCCCTTGCTCTGGAGGACATGAATGCGCCATGAGTCCCACGCAGGTACAGGCAGCGCGGCTCAGGACAGCAGGACACCCCAACCCGCCCTGCCAAGCCCAAGGGGCAGCGCCTCGCAAGGCAGCGACCTCCTTCAGCTCCTGGATGCGCTGGCTGAGTCTGGTCTTCTGGCCCTGCACCACACGGGCGCTCCTGCCCTGGCCCTGCAGCCCCACGGCAGCCATTGTGGCACCGCTGCCGGGTGGACACGCAGCCGGGACGAGACCACAATGGAGCTGAGCTCCTGGTGCCCGTGGAGCCTTCACCATGGTGCCTTCAACTGCTGCAACCCCCCTGCTCGCCTATCGACTCCCGCAGACCCTTCCTCTTCGCTCGGGCGGGTGAGATGAACCACGAGTACTGAGCTCCCCACGGCGGCAGAGGGCCGGGTGGGCAGCTGGGATACGGGTTCTGTGTCCCATCCATCACCATGGCTACAGCGCTTGCCCCCTGCCCAGCCGGGCAACCCCCCACGCCCCAACAGAAACAGGGCCAGGATGAGTTCCAGAAGATGAGAAACTACATAATATTGGTTAATATGACATTATAATATGATGTCTGGTGTTACAAACGGTGGTGACAAATTGTTCACTCTAGTTTAGAGTATCCAAATTAAAGCCTGTACATAATTATTACCTGAACCCACCTACTCTCACTTCACATGTTCATGAGCTTATCAGTCCTTTGCGCTTGCGCAGATCCTTCCAAGAATTGTGAGCGAGGGTCTCTGTTGGTCCTTGGAAGAAAGCCATGAGTCCTCCTCACCATGTACTTTTCAACTTTTGCCTGGAATGTGAGGGTCTTGCAAGCTTGCAGTGTTCTTACCAGTCTGTGCTAATTTTTTTCCTTGGTAGTCAGTTTTTCTGTAGCAAGGGGATAAACGATGTATCGGTGGTGGATGCCATCCCGCCCTTGAATCCTTGTTCCCAGAGATAGTGTGAGACTCTCACAGGTAAGTCCTTTGTTACAAAAAAAGAAAGAAAAAGAAACAGACTCTCTTGTCCTTCACAAGCCGTTAGTTCCCAGAGCTGCTTCCCATAACTACACTGCATAACTACACTACCTATATATCGTGATCCTGTACCCTCACATCAATTGCCATTAATAACAGCTTAGTTACAAAGGTCAACATAGTTTAACTGCCTACTGGTTTGATTAACAAAATGATTATACAAGGTTTATTACACTCCAGAAGGCTTTGCTATTGCAAGGACACAGGCATTTTTATTTTATTTATTTTATCCCTTTCCTTCTTCTATCTTTTGTGTTTGGTCTGGTCAGACAGATCCATGCAGCACACGCCATCTATGATTTTCAACATGTTTCTTTCACTCTCTCTTCACCAGCAGTTTTTCTACAGAATCCCCCATCAATCCTCAGGGAACTTCTCCAACAGGGAGAGTCCTTTGCCATGAAGCTTCAAATCTTCCCCCACTGTCTCAGTGTGGGTCCCTTCCATGGGGTGCAATCTCTTGGGTCCAGAGGTCACCGGACTTGTTCCCCACAGGGTCACAAGTCCTCCCCCAGAAAACCTGCTCCAGCTTGGGTCTCTCTCACTGATCTCTGTGTCTCTGACTCTCCTTAAGGGCTGCAAGTGCTGGGAGGGGTTTGTTCTAACGTGGGTCACAAAATCTCCTGTCTGTCTTCCCCTGCTCCAGTGTGGGGCCTCTCCACGGGCTGCAGGTGGGCTCTGGGCCTTTTCCATCGGATGCAGGGGGACACCCACTCCACCGTGGGTTTCTCCAGGGGCTGCAGGGGCATCTTTATCTCTGGCACCTTGGGTGCCTCCTCCCCACTTCCCTGGCCTTGGTTCCTGCACAGTTTCTAACATCTTCTCACTCCCTTCTCTGGGGTCAACAAGCGGCTGCTTGCGGTTTTATCTCCTCAGTGTGATTCCCAGAGGATCTGTGACCATCGCTGATGGGCTCAGCCTTGGTCAGCAAGGAGTCCTGGTGACAGGAAATAGGACAAGGGGACAGGGCCTCAAGCTGCACCAGGGCAGGGTCAGATCAGATGTTAGGAGAAAATTTCTCACTGAAAGAGTTGTAGGGATGTGGAACAGGCCACCCAGGGCAGGATTTGAGTCACCATCCCTGGATGTGTTTAAAAAAAGGGTAGATGTGTTAATTTAGGGATACGGTTTAGCATAGGACAGGAACGGTTGGACATCAAGATCTTTTGTTGGTGTTTTCCAGTCTTGTAATTCTGTGATGCTGAGACTCCGGCCTTGAGCCGGCTGGTGTTTGCTCTGTCAGGCCTGGGGAAAGCTTCTCGCTGCGCCTTGCAGAAGCCACACATGCAGCTCGCCCACCCCACCACCAAACCCCTGCCACACACAACCACAACACGTGTCAAGGTCCCTCTGGACAGCATCCCTTCCCTCCAGCCCTCTACACTCAAACAGAAGCATCCAGATGTTGGTTGGCAACTGACCATCCAGCGACCATGGCGCTCCCACCTCTGTGGCACACATCGTGGGGTCCCTCTGCCCCCACCATGATGCCATTTGTGTTACCGAACCACTACCTGGGAGGTAAGGCCTGACCCCACTCCTGTCTGCTCAGGGACCCACTCTGGGGAACTCCACAGCCCCTCCTCCATCCCACCTCTTCCTCCTCCCTCTCAGTGCCCTCGCGCACGCTGCTGTCCCAGCCGGGGATATGATCACCAGCGCATGTTCATGTCTCTCTTTCAGGACCCACCAACCGCCACCAACTGCCTGGGCAGCAGCAGCAGCTGTTACCTGCACCCTCCCGCTCCCCTGCAACAGAGCTGAGGTACGTCCACGCTTGGGGCCTGCTTGGCGGGTGCCTGGGGGACTCCCTCCAGCCCCCAGCCTGATGCATCTCCCTCTCCCCACTGCAGATCTCCAAAACGGCCCGTGGGACAGCTGATTCAACCGCCACGGTTTCAATTCCAAGTGGATCAACACCAGAGCAGCTGCACTGGCAGGCACCCAGACCATCCAGTCCCCATGGATGTGGACAGTGTCACAGGCTGTGACTTCTCGCCTGTGCCCATGGATGTGGACACACTGGACTTCTTCAACACCTCTCCAGTCCCCATGGATGTGGACAGTGTCACAGGCTGTGACATCTCGCTGGACACCGATGTCCCCATGGAATAGGACAGCCTGCCAGGCACTGCCATCTTACTCAGATCTGTTGCAGGGATGGGAGAACATGAGAGGGAAGGGTGGTGGGTGGGAAGAAAGGAAGAAAGTTTTTTATTATGAATTTAGTACCTTTGTTGACTCTTTTGTTCTGCTTTTCCATTAAAAGTCATTTATTGAGAACCTTTCTGTGTCTGCATGTGATGAGCAGGGAGTGCAGGGGGCACCAGAAAATGACACCAGAGAGGTGCAAGAGCACCCCCCAAATCACATCCATTGCTGAAATTGGATCCATTTGTCACTATTAATTTATAATCTGGTAAAATCGAGCTGTAAAGCAGAAACATCCCTCTCAGGAAACTGCCTTGGCATTTTATATCAGTAAAACAGCCCCAGTGTGGGTCCCTTCCATGGGGTCAGTCTCTTGGGCCCAGACTGCTTCAGCCTCGTCACCCACGGGGTCACACGTCCCCACAGCAATCCTGCTCTGGTGTGGGCCTCCCTCTCCATGGGCTGCAGGTGCTGACAGGACATTGCTCCAGAATGGGCTCCCCACTGGGTCACAGCATCTTCCATATGTCTGCACCCACTCCAGCGTGGGATCCTCCACAGCCTACGGGGGGGAACTTTGCTTCTCTTCATCCTCCATAGGCTGCAGGGTGACAACTTGCTTCACCACGGTCTTCTCCACAGGCTGCAGAGGGGTCTCTCCTCTGGCACATGGAGCACCTCCTGTCCTCCTTCTGCACTGACCTTGGGGGCTGCAGAGCTTCTCACATGTTCCCATTCCTTTCTCTGCTGGTAAAAAGCAGCTGCTTACAGCTTTTTCTGCCATTTAAATATGTTTTCACAGAGGCACAACCACCGTCACTGATTGGCTTGGCCTTGGCCAGCAGCAGGTCTGTCCTTGCAGATCCCCAAAACGGCCTGTGGGGCAGCTGCTTCAACCTCCACCTCTGCAACGGCCAGTGGATCAGCACCAGATGTGCTGCACTGTCAGCCACCTCCAAGATCAGCCATGGCACTGCTTCTCCATCAGGCACTGCCCTTTGGGGACCCCACAGCTGCAGACGACCAGCAGGCTGCTCAGACCAACAGCCACCCAGGAACAACCACAACTGTTCCTGCCCCACACCCATCAGGGGTCAGCAGCAGGTCTGCCAGCATCCCTTCCCTAATACCACCATCTCACAGGGCACTGCAGCCAGTCCAGCCAGTCCTGTGCTGGTAAGCCCTTGGGGGCATCCCTGGGCACCGTCAGCCACTCAGGTGGTCCTGTCCCCATGGATGTGGACAGTGTGGAAGTCTTTGACATCTCTCCTGTGCCCATGGATGTGGACAGTGTCACAGGCTGCGACATATATATGGACATCGATGTCCTAATGGAAGAGGAAAGCCTGCCAGGCAGTGCCATCACTCTTAGCTCTGTTGCAGGGATGGGTAGGGTATGACAGGTTGGAATGAAGGAAGGGAGAGAGGGAGGAAGGGAGGGAGGGAAGTTGGAAGGCAGGGAGGGAAGAACGGTGTTGATTATGGATTTAGTACCATTGATGACTGTTCTGTTCTCGTTTTCCATTAAAAGCCATTTATTCAGAACCTTTCTGTGTCTGCATGGGATGGGCAGGGAGCACCAGAAAATGACACCAAAGAGGTGCAACAGCACCCCCTAAATCACATCCCTTGCTCAAACTGGATCCATTTACCACTATTAATTTACAAACTGGTAAAAACGAGCTCTAAAGCAGAAACAACTCTTAAGGAAACTGCCGTGGCGTTTTAGTTCAATTAGGTTTAGGTTTGGTTGGGGTTTTTTTAGGGGGGTATGGGTGCTATTTTTAGGTGTTATTTTAGGTCTTATTTTAGGTGTTATTTTAGGTTATTTAGGTGTTATTTTTCCAGCACTGTGTGCAAATCCTGTAAATTCTTCCCTGTTGCTTCTGTCCCTGTTGTTAATGCTCCCGGTCTCAAAGAACATTCAAGTTCCTTTTTCCTGAGATGACTTTTGAATTCAGTCACTACTGTGACATCGGCAGCTGATGTGCTGCACACCGTATCTCCTACACCACCTCTGAGGAACCACTCGACTGGTGGCCTTTTGGCATGTGCCAGGCCAAGAGCTATTCTTTCATTTCCCACTGCTTGTCATCCCAGGTCAGGTGAAATACTCCCATTTTTCCCATCTTGCTGCTCACTTCCTGCAATGGTGTCACAGAATAGTCCCCAGAAGGCCAACCGGGCCCTGTGCTGCATCAAAGACACTGTGGCCTGCAGGATGAGGAGGGGGGATTCTGCCCCTCTACCCCGCTCTGGGGTCCTACAGTGAAGTGGGAGAGGGACTGGTCCCCAGGGAGTGCAGGAACAGGCCAAGGGGCGACGGCTTCAAGCTGAAAGAGGGTACATTTAGCTGAGCTGTTTGGAAGAAATCCTTCCTGGGTGAAGGGCCGGGGGGAGGAGGCCTTGGCACAGGGTGCCCAGAGAAGCTGTGGCTGCCCCTGGATCCCTGGCAGGGTTCAGGGCTGTCGGGGAGTGGCACACATCCTCTCCGGGATGGGCTCGCCAGTGCCGGTGAGACATTTCGGTTCCACAGCGAGGGCAGCCCTGGGGAGCACGAGGGGAATGGGGGAAGGGGGACAGGGAGCGGTTTTAGGCTCGCTTCCAAGTGTCCCATCAAGGGAAGGCTCCCAGGGAGTCCCTTGGGAAGGGCAGGGTATGGCGCTGTGACCAAGGTCACGGATTGGTGACAGGAGCCCGTCACTGGACCTGCCTGTTGTTCCAGTGTCCCCCCCATCCCCGCAGCAGCTCTGACCCCTCGCCAAGCGGAGCTGCAGCGCCACACGACCCCGACCACAGCTCCTCACTGACAGTGGCAGCTCCCGCCTTCACCTGGAGAGCCCTATCACCTCCGGGCCAGCGCTGAATGCCTTGCCCAGGCCGCCCCACTGCTGCACTCGTCCTCAGCCTCCTACCGGCCCTGGTACCAACCCTGGAACCCGCCCTGGATTCTCCAGAAGACTCGGCCCGGCCACTGCTCTCACCCCTCACCATTTTACCGGCACCCTCTCTTGAATTTGGGTCCCGAGCCGCCTCAAGAGGTGCCAGAAAATAACCCTCTGGAGCGTGAGGAGGAAGCCCGGCCTGCCACAGCCACCCCCAGCCCATCAGGGCATCCCATATTGATCGGAACATGTCTCTAATTGCACTGGCAATACTGCTCCTTGCTCTCTCTCAGGAGCTCCACCACGCAGACAGCTGCACGGCTGTGGCGCCTCTGCCCAGGGCACACAGGGAATGAGGGCGAGAGGCTGCTCGGCGGCTGGAGCCATGGGGCATGGTGACGCGGGCACTCCGCAACCGAGGGAAAGGGGCGTTCCACCCTCTGGATGGGCAGCCCGTGGAGCCAATGGGAGGAGAGCCCTTTCCTGCCCGTTCGCTCTGCCTGCCCTCCTGTTCGTTGCATCACTCATGTTCCATGGGCCGCATTCTGTGGGCCCTGCCCTGAGCCCCACTCCCCTTTGTTCCCACTCTTCCTTCTCAGTCTGGGCTGGGCTGGGCTGCTGCCAGGGACCTATGCCACTGCCCAATTCCCTTGCTTTGCAATAGTTCAGATATCTTGCCATTTCCCTTTGGCCAGACAGGTACTTGGTTGACTTTCCACCCATTGTGTTCCCAATGGAAGGGATTCCGTACATCCCTTGAAGGCAGCGAAAGAGTCAGTGTAGATACGGACAGGAGAAGGAGATTATGCCTCGTGTTGAAACACACTCCATACTACTACCAGTTCTCCTACTTGAGCACTACCCTCCCCTTCAGCGATGATTTTTTGTTTGGTCTTTATTTGCAAGGCAACAGCTCGATGTTCCCATGTTTTGCCCTCTCTTTTAGCAGCAGCATCCGAATCCAAGCAGTCAGTAACTGTTCTGAAAACGGGGTTGGGGGGGGGGATTTGCAGCCCAGGGGAAGTTGTACTGGTTTCAGTTTGTAAAGCAGCTCTTTCCTGAAGAGCCAGGGTTTTGGCTGCACCCTCTGAAACTGTATAGCTATTACAGTAACATTCTATCCAAGCGCTCCATTCGAGTTTCTTGGTGCCACCCCGTCAGGGGGTGGTGTCCCAGCTAATACAGATTTTATCACTCTCAATGGGCCCCTAAGTACAACTGGATGTTTACGTACGTTGCGTTTGGCTGCTCCCAAGGCCAGGCTAACCACAAACCTCCCCTTTTCCCAGGCAGAAATACTGATTCTCAGCATCCTTAAAGCTTCGAGAATAAGGCCAGTGCGCTGGGCAGAGGAGCTGCTCCTGGGCAGAGCTGTCTCTCTGCAGTGCTGCTGGGTTGCCATGAGCTCCCTCCATCCCAGGAGCCTGGCCCAGCTCAGCAGGAGAAGACCAGTTCTTCTAGGCTCCCTCCTGGTGCCTCAGGCCTCATGGGGATCATTCTGTGATCCCATCCCATCCCCATCTCCCTCAGCTAGGGAGAAATCCTTCTCTCCAGCAGAGTCCTTTCTCCCGATCAAACCAGAGCTGGGCAGGATAATCATCTTTCCTTGTCTCCGCATGAGGCAGGACCTCCAGGCAGGGACAGGGAGGGGACTCTACCCCTGTGAAAGGAAGGGGTTCAGGCGAGCCACTCCAGGCACCTCATCTTTGCTTTGCAGCCCTGGGGCTGGAAGGGGATGCAGCTCTGGCCTATGGCTTTCACAAACCCACCAGAGATGGGATTCCTCTTTCCCCAGTCCTGGTGGGCACAAAATAGGCACCTTCTTCCTGGGCGCTGCTGGTCCCAGCTCCCATGGGAATTACTGGGGGTGGAGGAGAGTTGCCAAGATCCCCTTCTCCATGAGTGTGGATTTCATGTGATGGAAACTGTGTGTCACCTCCATTCATCCGTACCCAAAACTGAAGACCAGGAATGACTCCTTGGGAGCCCATGGAATTCAAATAAAGATTCCTCCAAGGCGGTAAGGAATGGCCCTTCTTCATCTGGCAAGAGACAGAAGCTGGAAAGGAAAAGGCCCAACCCTCCCCCCCCCCCCCCCTCCCCCCACCCCCCCCCCCCCCCGCCCTGGGAATCAGACCAAAGGGAGACTTGTCACTGGTAAAGGATTTATTGCTCTGTGCTCCCCAGCACTACAGACGGGATCAGGACTGTGCACATCCAGGGAAGCTCAAGGACTGTGTTTAGATTTACCTGTCTGGAAGAGGAATGCATTATTTTTTTTTCTGGTCTTACTAGGTGACTAAAATCACACAAGAAACCTGACCTACTCATATGGGAAAGAGATCAGTCAGGCACTA
This sequence comes from Gallinula chloropus, assembly GCF_964237585.1. NCBI lineage: Eukaryota > Metazoa > Chordata > Aves > Gruiformes > Rallidae > Gallinula > Gallinula chloropus. The sequence continues at coordinate 3,094,492 of NC_140116.1, forward strand.
ATTAGCAGAAAGAGACTGCATTCCCATTATTGGTCACTCTATCTGCCCATTTCTCCCAATTTTTTTTTATGTGAAGTGGTTGGTAGTGCAAAACCTAAGGAGACATTCTATATGGCTTTTCAAAATGATATAGATATTTTGTTCCCTAACTTTTGCCTTTTGACAGGGTCTGAATAGCCCTTCAAACCCTCATTATTTCTTCTAAAAGGAAACTGATCTCCAGGCTTAAAGGTATCCATCAGCTCCTTCAGTGCAATTAGCCCTTGATAGGATTGACACTGTCATAGGAATGATAGCTGCTTGATTCCCCCTTTAATTAATTTAATGGGAGAGAATAATGAGGTTTTGTGGTGAGGGGAGCGTCCTTTTCCTGTGGATGTCTGCCCTGTGCTATTTTGCTGCCCCTTGGGCAGAGGGCCTGCCCCCCAGGTCCCCTCCTCGTCAATCCCCATCCCTGGAGTTTTATGTATAGGCCTGGCCCGAGGAGTCTGCTTGGGATGGCTTTTGGGGAGGCACAGGAGCCCACTGACACTGGTTACCCGTATAGGCTTCACAAAAGGCAAGCGGGAGCAGAAGCTGCAGTCTCCTCCTCACTGAGGAAACCAGCTCCAATGCCGGGATGCCCGCACTGGGAAGTGATCTGCAGCAAAAAAGGGCCAGCAAAGAGCCCTCTTTGGGGCTTCTTGAGGCCCAGAGAAGCTGCAGGACTGTTCCAGGAGCCAGCCGCTTGTTGGCGGCCTGCTGAGGTGGCACGGGGTGAGCCAGCATCACCTGCGGCTGATCCTAACGAGGGTCCAAGGCCCCACAGGCCCCTCGACTCGACCCCTCTGCACCCCCACCCTCAGGGAGGCTTCTCAGACCCCTGTGCACTGAGCTAGACCCAGCAAAGGGGGCAGAGTGAGGCACCTGGGCCTGGCACCCCGGTCTGAGCAGTCGGTCCTACGGGCTTGGCCATTCATGGCTGCAAACTGGGCAAAGCTGTCACCAGAAGGAATGTGGCCGCCCAGAAATCAGAGGTGCCGTGCAGACGTGGTTGTCCAGGCCTTGGGCTGCCAAGAGTGCCAGAGCCCGGCACTTGTCATGGAGGGGGAGAGAGGCACAACGGCCGTGTTACTGATAAGGGCAACAGAGACACCAGGGCCGTGTGTGGTGCTGTCAGGAGGCAACTGTCGTGATGATGCTTGTGACCAAATAAAATCCTGGAATCCTAGACTACACTGAGTGGGAAGGGACCCTTAGGGATCATGGAGCCCAACTCCTGACTGCTCACAGGGCAAGCCAAGCTTTCCCCTAGCATATTTCAAAAACATTTCCATCAGAAACATTTCTGGTGGTGAGAACGAATAAGGCCTGTTGAGCTTTTACATTTTTATTACAATCAACACTGGAAAGAGCCCCTCTATGTCTAATGTTCTTCCTCCTTGCCCATCGCAGCTTCTCTGCCAGCGAGTGCCTGAAGGGTGACAGTGTCACTTCGCTTCAGGATGGGGAGCAGGGGCAGGAGCAATGGGAGAGAAAGGCAGAGACAGAAAAAAAAAATAAATATTAAAGCACCTACTCACATCCCACCCTCTTTTTCCCAGGATCCACGTCACTCTCTCATTTTCTCCTTCCTCCGATTCAGCAGCACAGAGGGACAGGGAATGGGCATTGGGGTCAGTTCATCACACATTGTCTCGGCCGCTCCTTCCTCCTCAGAAGGAGGACTCCTCACAGTCTCCCCTTGCTCCAGTTTTGGGTCCCACCCATGGGAGACAGTCATCCATGAACCTTCCCACATGAGCCCTTCCCACATAGCTTCTGATCATCACCAGCTTTTCCAGTGTGGGTCACCTGAATGGGGTGCCGTCCTTCAGCAACAGACTGTGCCAGCATGGGGCCTCCACAGCCCTGCCAGCAAACCTGCTGCAGCACAGGCTTCCTAGGAGGTCACAGCCTCCTTCAGTGTCTGCATCTGCTCAGGCGTGGGGACCTCTACACTCTGTGAGTAGAATCACTGTTCTACATCATCCAGCATGGGCTGCGGGGGAACAGCCTCAGTCACCATGGTCTTCTCCACGGGCTGTGGGTGAAACTCAGCTACAGGGCTTGGAGGACCTTCTTCACTGACCTTGTATTCTGCAAAGTTCCTTACACTTTCTCGCTCCATTCTCTGGCAGAAAAAAAGCTGATGCTAATTTTTATTTTTCCACTTAAAAATATTGTCACAGAATCACAGAATCACAGAATTATCAAGGTTGGAAAAGACCTAAAAGATCATCTAGTCCAACCATTCACCTATTACTACTAGCTCCCACTAAACCATGTCCCTCAATACAACATCTAGTCTTTCCTTGAACACCCCCAGGGTCGGTGACTCCACCACCTCCCTGGGCAGTGCATTCCAGTGCCTGACTACCCTTTCAGAGAAGTAGTGCTTCCTAATGTCCAGCCTGAATCTCCCCTGGCGCAGCTTGATACCATTCCCTCTAGTTCTGTCGCTGTCTACACGGGAGAAGAGGCCGACCCCCAGCTCACTACAACCTCCCTTCAGGAAGTTATAGAGAGCTATAAGGTCTCCCCTGAGCCTCCTCTTCTCCAGGCTGAACAATCCCAGCTCCCTCAGCCACTCCTCGTAAGGCCTGTGTTCCAGACCCCTCACCAGCTTAGCAGCCCTCCTCTGAACGCGTTCCAGGGCCTCAATGTCTTTCCTGTAGTGAGGGGCCCAAAACTGAACACAGTACTCGAGATGCGGCCTCGCAAGTGCTGAGTACAGGGGGACAATTACCTCCCTGTTCCTACTAGTAACACTATTTTTGATGCAAGCCAGGATGCCGTTGGCCTTCTTGGCCACCCGCGCACACTGTCGGCTCATGTTCAGCCGGGCATCAATCAGTACCCCAGGTCCATTTCCTCCACACAGTCCTCCAGCCACTCCGCCCCAAGCCTATAGCGCTGCCTGGGGTTGTTGTGGCCAAAGTGCAGGACTCGGCATTTGCTCTTGTTGAACCTCATGCCATTGGCTTCAGCCCAGCTCTCCAGCCTGTCCAGATCCCTCTGTGGGGCCTCGCTACCCCCAGGCAGATCCACACTCCCAGCCAATTTAGTGTCATCTGCAAACTTACTGAGGGTGCACTCAATGCCCTCATCTAGGTCATCAATAAAGATATTGAAGAGGACAGGCCCCAGCACCGACCCCTGGGGAACACCACTCGTGACCGGTCACCAGCTGGATTTAACTCCATTTACTACCACTCTCTGAGCCCGGCCCTCCAGCCAGCTCCTTGTCACAGAGCTGCTCTTCACAATGCTCTGCTCCACACTGCCAATCCATTTTCAGTGTCCCTCTGCCAAGGCAATGCTGCTGACCAGTTCTTCTGTGACATCCCCCAGATCCTCAAGCTCTCTTGCTCACGGCCCTATCTCAGTGAAACTGTGGTCAGAGATTGTTTAGGTTTTGGGTGGTTTGTGTTCATCATGGTGTCCTGTGTTCAGATCTTCAGGTCGGTGCTGAGGATCCCCTCGGAGTAGGGATGGCACAAAGCCTTTTCCACATGCCTCCCTTACCTGGAGGTGGTCTCCCTGTTTGTTAGCACTGCCACGTTTGCCTACCTGAAGCCCCCCTCAATCTCCTTTCTATTTACAGATTCACAGCTGTTGCAGTTTTGTGTAGCTGTGCTGCTGAGATGGCTCCTGCAAGCAGCAGCCAGAAGCTCTCTGCAGGACTTAGAGAGGAAACATCGGCCAATTCAAGGCCAGAGCTGCTGCTGACCAGGGCTGAGCCAGTCGGTGATGGTCACAGCACCTCTGGGAATCACAGTGAGGAGAAAAACCCCACAGGCAGGTGGATTTTTCCACCAGAGAAGGGAGTGAGAAGATGTAAGAAGCCAGGGAGGAAGGAGGGAGGGGGAAGGAGAATGAGGCCCTCCAGGTGCCGGAGAGAGAGATTCCCCTGCAGCCTGTGGAGAAGACCATGGTGGAGCGGGTGTCCCCTCACAGCCCATGGATAAGGATGGGGAGCAGAGACCATCTATGGCCTGTGGAGAGGTTGATCCACGCATAGGCAGGTTTGCTGGGGGACTTGTGACTCTGTGGGGGACCAGGCTGGAGCAGTCTGGGCCCGAAGGTCAGCACCCATGGAAAGGAGTCCTACTGAGAGGCCTGTGGTGAGGAGATGACTCCCCAGTAGAGAGGACTCATGCTGGAGAAGTTGGAGGACTGTCCCCTGTGGGTGGGACACCACAGTGCCACAGGTGAAGAGGGTGGATGTGTGGAATGCCCCCCCAGCTAAGAAGGAACTCAGGAGGAACAGACTGAAAACCCCCATTCCCTGCCCCACCCCACACCATGTTAGGGGGGGAAGAAGGGAGTAAGATTGTGAAAGTACTTTAGGCTGCTAAGAAGAGAGGGGTGAGGGGAAGGTGCTTTAAGACCTGGCTGTGCTTCTCATTATCTTGACTCTGGTTCACTGGGTGTGTAGTTGTAGTAGTAATAAATCACTTTTATTCTGTGCTGAGTCGGTTTTGCTGAGCCAGTCCTCTTTCTACTAGAGCTCTGTTCACTGACAGCATCTAAAGGGGGGGAAAAGAAGTAGAAAGGTGAACAGGCCACTGGGAAGAACCATCAGCCAGTTGCTATGCCACCCTCTGCATCACCATCGTCAACTCTAACAGTGTCGAATAAACAGGCATGTGGCCAGACGCACCTCATCTCCCATCGAGTTCCAGAGCTCTACCAGTGGCAGACCTGTTGCACTGTCATAATTTGTGACCTGGAAAAGACAGACCGACATCAGCGTGCAGACAGACACCAGTCCTGGTCGCGAGCCTGAGCGATTCTCAGCAGTGCCCTGCCCTGAGCCACAGAGTTGGCACGGCCAGCGTCAGCCACAGCGCTGCCGATGCTGCACCAGGAAGGTCTCAGCACCAAGGTTTCTCCATCAGAGCCCTGCCCAGCAGCCGGGCGTCCAAGCTGGGCCTTTGTTCTGGCCTGGAGCACACACAGGATGCTGGGGGAGAGGGGACAACAGCAGCACTCAAAGCAGCAGCAAGGCTTTCCCAGACAGCTCCCACTGACCTGCGCCAGCAGGACTGCGCCTCTGGTCATCTCCACAACAGCGGCGTCTGCTTGGGATGAGAAGTGGTCCTCGTCTGTGGAGAGAGCAGAGCGGGAGACAGCAGATGAGATGGGGCCAGGCTTCACAGGCCAGGAGGGACTATGCAACCAACCCTGCCTGACCTCCGACTGCAGCCCAGCCAGAGAACCCTCCCCTGCCACCGCTCGAGGCATTTGCTGGACCCAGCCTATCGAGCTGGAGGTCACACAAGTATTATCCCTGCTGTGCTGCCGAAGGGAAAGGACCGAGCGCTTTCTAAAGCCACCTTCATGTGAACACCAGCAGCGGGTGAATTGGGAGGCTTGAAAGGCAGAAGAGCAGACTTTTCATCTGCCATTGCTGTTTTGACTCTGACTAGTAGGAAAACCTCAGGTGTTTGTCTAGCAGATTAAAAGCTAAGTTTGCCTTGGGAACTCCTGCGGGACAGAAGGTGGCAGAGTAGCTCCAGCTACTTCACCTATACCCTGCCCATCCTGCCAACCTGCTCCTCAGTAAAGTCATTCCTTCTCTCCTCCCTCCACACAGGAGAAAGCCTGGCCCTTCCCCATCTCTCCCCTGGAGCCTGACAGGTTGTGCCACACTCGCTCGCACATTTGGAAGAAAATATGTTTCTCCAGCCCTCACTCCAGTCCCTCCAGAGGCTGCGCTCGCCAGGGGAGGGAGAAGGCTGAGACAGAATCATGGCTGGTACACAGCTGGCACCCAGGGAAACCTGCCGGAGCACCACCCAGGGTACGTCTCGAGAGCTCCGTTACCTGCCAGTGGGACCACGTTATCCAGTAAAACTTCTGCTGCTTGGAAAGGCAGCGATAAGAAGTCAGACCTGGAAGAAAAGGGAACAAACCCAAAGAAGTTGGATTTAAGTTTCTCCTGTGTCCTTGAAGGTTACAGCAATTAATCAATTGCTTTAGCAGGAATTCAGTTTAAATGTAACGACCCTCCAAAGACCCCAGACCACGCTCCCAGCAATCCAAGCGGTGGCAGCAGCAGGAGCTACAGACCTGATCTTCCTGAGCTGGTGGATCTTCACTCTCTCATAGCCTCCGTAGTCCACGTAGCGGAGCTCCACTTCACCTGTCTCCTCAAAGTACCTATTGACTTGAGCCCGTAACCACGCCCCATCCAGGGCTGGAGCCGCGCAGATCGTGCCAACTGCAAAGCAGAAGAGCTCAGGGTGAGTGGATGCCCAGAAACGAGCCCTTCGGGTGGATCAGCCACGCTGCGCAGCGACCTCCTGAGCACCAACAGCATTCCTTCTGCTGCTCCCATCTCCCTTCCACACCCCTGCCCCTCCATCAGACCCGCCTGCAGCTGCGACTCAGCAGAGCTGCCTTGGACTCTCAAGTCTGTCTGCCACCACCATGCTCAGGGGCATCAGGCTTTTGCACGACCCTACAAGTTTCTCAAGTGAACAGCGTCTCAGCAATTGAGTTACTTGCCTTCTACTGGAGTTGGCAGAGTGGGAATATCCGGTTGGGAGTAGCAGACATTCATGTGCTGGCCAAGTCTACGCAGGACACAGAAAGTGGGGTGTGTATGCTGCTGTAAAAACATGTGGCCAGCATTGACTTGGTTTGACACCACCACTTCTACAGCAGTTCCCTCTGGGAGGCACAGCTGTCACGTGGAAGAAAGAAAATCTTGTTAGAGTTCACTGCAACACAAGCTTCATTCACAGCCACTCCATGGTCCACCAGCATGGCCGGAGGCTGACAGCCATGGGTGCAAAATCCCTGCCACTCCAGCATTTGACTTCCAAAGGCTGCTCTGGATCAGGAGCATAAAGTTACTCCATGCTGCTCTCAAGGACATCAGACTTGGGGCAAGGCCACCTTCCAACAGGAAGATCAGTCTGACCCGTTACAGTGACACAAGCCAGGCAAGAGAGAGCTACACAAAACCAGCCTGGCTGTGAGGGCCTCTGTGAACCAGCCACCTGCATGGAGTGTACTGCGACAGCGGTGACCAACAGCAGCCTTTGCCCCCGACATCAGCGCAGCCAGAGAGCTGGGACTTACCCAGCAAGTCGTCGGGAGAAAACGAGGCGTTGGTGGTGTTGGTGGAGGTGGAGTGTGGACGTTGGTGAGGCGCAGACTTCTGAACTTCTGGCCAATCAGGCTCAGTGCTTTTTCTACTTGCTGAGGGAAGCCTGGAAGATAAACGTCCCGTAGAAAGTCTGTGGCACAGCTATGCTGAGGACACCCCCCACCCCGTGAAGAAACAGAGCTGCCAAAAGTTGTCTGCACCACATCAACAGCTTCAGGTTCCACAGACCGGCCGTGTAGGTGGCTGTCAGACCAACGTGAGACACTCAAGACCACCAGGCCCCAATCGCACCGCTTTAGCTTCCAGGATGAACCCAGTTCACTGGCAGGTAGTTTTCACCCACAATTAATGTAACATCCTTCACAGGCAAGGCTTGCATTTGCAGATACGTGCTGTTTAATTCCTTGCCCATCTCATTCTGGCCCCCGAGCTACATATTGGACCACAAACACAGAGACGATTCGCTTACCTTCAATGTGACAGACTTGAGAGTCACGCAGATGAGGTGGTGAGGAGACATAAATTTTGGCCCCAGATGTTTGCTTTAGGAAGTTCATGAATCTTCCTTGTTTGCCAATCAAGCGGCCAACTAAACCCTTTGCGAAAGAGAGGAAAGCAGCAGTCAAGAGAAGGAATGGAGGTCAAACCACACTCCCTGCTGGGGCTTATTTCACCCATGTGCCCAGTTCCTGTAGCGCAGGGCCAGGCAGGATAAGTAAAGGCCATGCTGGACCAGTGCAGAGCTGGTCTGGGATAAGTCAGGCTAGATACAGGCCAGTAAATACCGCTCATTTTCATAGATTCATCTTCACATCTTGGAGAACAACATGGATGGAAGATAACAGGGAACAATGAGCCAGTGATACCCTGAACACAGCCCTGAGACGCCTCATGCTTACAGCTGGGACTGGCTCTTCACCCCTGTTGAGTCTAACGCTATGCAAAACACTTCAGTCCTTGTTATTTGCTGTTGATCTCCCTGGGATGGCTCTGAGCCAGCACCAGCCTGGAAGAAGCAGGAGATGGGTAGGGAGCGCAGGGCAGGATGTGCGAGCAGGCCAGCGGCTGCTTACCCTTGGGACCTCTATTTCCCAGCTGACCAGGTCAGGCTCGGTGGAGGTTTCTTCAGGCCTCAACTTCTGGCCTGTCACCATCTTCCCCATGGCACAGCCACTGCCCACAGAGTCCATGGTTTTGACATCCAAATCTACGAGACATGCACACGTGTCAGCGTTCAGACAGCCCTCCTGAGCCAGCTACCAGACACCAGGCCAGGAAAATGCAGCGTTTCACAGAGCTTCTCCTCTGCACTCAGCCAGGAGGCTCCTGTACTGGGGTCTGGGGTATTTCAGAGAGGGGAAAGTCCTGCTGCACGTCACCTACCCAAAGTTTCCTTTTAGACCTGAAGAAAAGGCTGCACAGCTCTAGGAATGCAGCAGAGGCCTGAGTTCAGCAGGACTCCTTCCAAACAGTGCCACGGTGCACAAAGTCAAGCCAAGACACAAAGTCAAAGCTACCAGCGTGAGGAGAGCCACGCTAACAGAGCTGCTGCAGAGAGGGACTCTGCAGTTCCCCATGGCTTCTTCAGGGCTCTTCACAGGGAGTTCAGCACTGTCACACGGAACTGACAGGGTTCAGGGCACTTGGTCTGCAACCGACTGAGTCAACCACAGCTCCTCAGAGCACAACTCTGCCTCGCCCAGCAGCACCTCAGAAACCTGCTGCCATCCAGCTTCCATTCAGCAGCAACCCATAAAGACAGAAGGACCCCGTGCTTACTGGAGGCTGCCTCAACAGAAGCAGAAACCATTCGCATGAGCAGGTCTCAAACCAGCGGGGTGTTCAGCATCCCAGACACAGCCCATTTCACTGCGCTACTCAAGCACATACTTCATTTTGGACAGCAAACTCCGTGCTGAAAGGAGACCAGCCCATTCACCCCTTTGCAGCAGACCCTGAAATTCACCCAGCTAACACTGGAGCCAACAGCGATGGGAATTCCGAGAGCAAATGCAAACCCACCCGTACAAGGGCTGAATCTTCCGCTACTGAGGAAGTTAAACAGGGAGAGGATAGATCTGGACATGTTCTGAAGCAGAAGGGGTACAGCACATAAAACTCTTGGTCCCCATGTATTTGTAGGAGGATTTTGAAATCCCTTACCTCCCGAGGGACCTTCACCCATCCCTGCTGCCCTGCTACCGCCACGATGCAAGGCCAGTTCATCCTCTTTCTGCAGGCCTTCACTGTGGGGCACGATGCTGCCTTCAGGCAGAGCCAGGGCGGGAGGTTTTTCTGTTGGTGCTGAGCTCTGCTCAGCAGGCACATCTTGGCTTTCAGGTGCCTTCAGCAAGTCCAGCTGCTGGCCTGAGGCATCAGACCACAACATCTTCTCCAACGGGGCCTCCGCACTCGTCCCACTTTCAGATGCAGGTGCACAGCCAGAGGAAGCAACGCTTGCCAACTCCAGGGGCAGGGAGGCTGAGGTTTCATCCCCTGGGCACTGCTCTTCCTTGGAGGCTGCCTCTCTGGCCTCAGTGATCGCTGCTGGCGCTTCTTTCTGCTGCTCTGCAGCAGCTCTTTCTTCCTGACTACAGCTGGCAGACTTCTTCCTTTGGCAGTACAGCCACCAGCAGCCAACAAGTGCCACCACTCCAGGTATGGCACACAGCAGGACTCTCTGGAAGCGCCCAGCCATTTTACACAGCCTCAGGGATTACAGCTGGGAGGAGAAACAAGAAAGCACCTTACAGTCATCACTGGCAAAGTAACACAAAGGCTGAAGCTACATAAATGCCTGAAGGTGTTTCTGTGAGCACCAACAGGGTTGTTTTCCAGCCACTCCTTAAATTCACATCCCTACCAGAGAGCACACAACACGTTCCTACCTAAGACTGGGGATATCTGGACATTTTGCACCAAGACTTCTGGATTTCACCTTATTTCACCTTTATACTTCAAACAATTTCACCAGGTAGAATCAAGGAAGACCAGAGAGCCCTGGGGGTGTGACTGGAAAACACTGGTGCCCAAGTTGGCTTTTCCTCCTTCTACTGAACGGGCTGGGAAATCTCACGCCTCTCAACTCCTGGCTACGCAGCTGGGACTAAGGCCAGGGGTTTGGCCTGGACAACAAGGGGATGTTCTTTGGTGACTCCAACCTGTTGGAGAGGGACAGGATCCACCTGTCTGAAAGGGGCCCTCAGGATTCCCAGACCCAGGAGGTAGGATAAAGTCTGGAGAAAGGGCAGACTGAGTAAATACCAGCTTTACCATCTCTACTGTCACCCGGCTGAGCCATCAAAGAGAAGACTTAAGAAATGAAGAAGAGAAGAAAAGGAAATTCCTCCCAGGCTTCCCAGGGAGGCTGGGGAGTCTCCTTCTCTGGAGGGTTTCAAAACCTACCTGGATGCTGTCGTGTGTGACCTGCTCGAGGTGATCTCCCCCGACAAGACTGGAGGTGATCCCCCCCGACAAGACAAGAGGTGATCCCCCCAGACAAGACTGGAGGTGATCTCCCCAGACAAGACTGGAGTTGATCTCCACGGACAAGACTAGAGGTGATCTCCCCAGACAAGACTGGAGGTGATCCCCCCCGACAAGACAAGAGGTGATCCCCCCAGACAAGACTGGAGGTGATCTCCCCTGACGAGACAAGAGGTGATCTCCCCTGACAAGACAAGAGGTGATCTCCACGGACAAGACTGGAGGTGATCTCCCCAGACAAGACTAGAAGTGCTTCCCCTCTGGGAAGTGACCTCCCAACTAATGCCCCTCTGACAGAGGTGTCACTGGTTGGTCACCAGAGGTCCCTGGCAACCATTGCTATTCTAGACCTCTGTTGGGTGTTTGCTTGGCAACAGTTGGTTGCCTTGAGACAGGGGGGCAGCAGGTGAAAACCAGGATGCACGTCTTGCAGGTGGGGACAAAGCCAGGAGATTCAAGATCCTGTCAAACTTGAGATTTATTAGTCCATCTGCAGCAGATACAGGACTGATTTTTTAATTACTATTTTTTAAGAGAATAGGCATAGCAGGAAAGTCCTAGTAATAAAAGAAGCGAGAATGAATGCAACCTGAAGTATCTCTGTTCATCATACTCACAGGACCCGTGCTCTTTAAACAAGGTCACACAACCCTGGACTCACACCCATATTTCTCCCATTTCTCCAGCTCCTTCGTGGCCTCTGCTGGGCAGTCCCGTCCCTGCCCCCAGCACAGCTCCTCTCCTCTTTCTAGCTTTAGCCTTACCAAACACTGGGATGTCTGACCTGATACTCCCAGGAGATTTGAAGGGAGTGCTGTAACTGCTTTCCAGACTGGGAGGGAATCCGTTCTTGATGATTTCAGTTGCCTCTGCCGTGTCCTGTGTTTGTTCTGGCATTTCTGGCTGTGGCATGTTTTTCCAGTAGATCAGTCATGGTGGGGGAAAGCCTATCGAAGGGCTGACCTCATCAAAACATGCTCTGGCCACAATGAGTGTTGGGTTTTCAGCAACATCAGGGCAGGTGAGAGGGAGTTCTCCTGATGGGCGTTCAAAGCGCGTGCGAGAATCACGTGGGGGTGGGGGAATCTGTCAGCTCACGCTTTAAGACCCATCACTTTCATCTGGGTGATTATATAGCTTAGGGATCTTTCTTACAGAAGCTCATTTGGATTGTTTTTGAAACTATGGGCTTTCACCGAAGGTGCAAGCAGGATACTTCAGTGGGCTTGTCTTTGACAGGAAATCCTGGTGCCCAAGGGCTGCCAGTTTGGTCAGGGGGAGCCCGAGGGTGCGACTTCAAGTCACCCAGTGACAGCAGTGATCCCACCTTGGAGAACTTGAACAACCTTGGGTATGAGCCACAGCAGCGTCTCTCAGATTGATGATCCAGTGGTAAGAAATGCTTTTTTCATTCGTGGGGATAAAGGATGGCTGGTCTTCCATGATGCATTTTTGTAACGTCAGTTCCCATCACGGGCTTGCCCAGCCTCAGGCCGTCCTTGTTCCAAAGCCCATTTGCTTGCAGTAAGCACACTGACCTTTCAGGAGGGGGTGATTTCCCCTAGGTGGGGGACAGTCCTGGTTTCACGCCAGGATAGAGTCAAGTTTCTTTCTAGCAGCAGGTGGAATGCCCCTCCCTGTGCTGAGATGGGGGAAGGAAGGGAGTAAATTCATGAGTAAAGTCTGCAAAGAAGGGAGGGATGGGGGGAAGGTGCTTTAAGATCTGGAGGAGGAAAGCAGCTTGTGAAGAATTGCCAGAAGCCCACTCCCCAGTCCCTGCACTTCCCCGTGCCATGTTGGCAGGGGGCAAGCGGGGAGAAGGGAGAAAAATCATGATGACGTTTAAGTCTGCTGAGAAGGGGAGAGGTGGGGGGAAGGTGCTTTAAGACCTGGCTGCGCTCCTCATCACCTGACTCTGGTTCCCTGGGTGTGTAGTTGTAGTGTAATAAATTAGTTTTCTTTCTTTTATTCTGTGCTGAGTCTGTTTTGCCCATTGCACTAATTGGACAGTGATCCCTCTGTCCTTATCTCCACTCCTAAGCCTCCCAGTATATATTTTCTCCCGTTTGACTGAAAAGGGGAGTGAGAGAGTGGCTTTGGTGGGCATTTGGGCTCTAGCCAGGGCCAAACCAGCACAGAAAGCTGAATGCTGGAGCTGTGTATAAATGTGAGTGAATGAGATGTGCACGAAGCCAGTGTGGAGCTTTGATCCACGGTTCTGTTATCCCCTGAGAGGTACAGCTGGAGAGAAGCAAAGCATAAAAAAAAGCCCCACAACCCAACCCCCCTGTGGGTGCCTGGGTAAAGGTAAGAAGTGAAAAGGGGGTTATAAAAAAAAGTATTTTTAAAAAAGAGATAAAAGGAAAAGAAAAAAAACACCAACAAAAACCCCATCCAAAAACCATTGTTGAAATATTGTTTATGTGTTTGATGTGGAATATAATTGGGCCTCACTCAGGAGTTAAGGTCAGCCACCCATTATGAGAAAGGGCAAAACCAGTGAGGATTAACAATAGGATTAAACAATGCCCTGTTAAACCTGAGGCAAAACAGGGAATTAAAAGGTTGATCAACAAATTTTTGGAAGATAAGATTTTAGAAGGGTATGATTCAAGTTCTAACACACCCATTGTACCAGTGTGAAAGCCAAGTGGTGGGTATAGATTGGTACAGGATCTAAGAGCAGCTGGACCTTGCACCCAGTAGTGACAAATCCTCACACAGTGTTGACTGCCCTGAAGGAACATTATCAGTGGTTTACAGTGCTTGATTGAAAAGATGCTTTTTTGCATAAACCTGGAAAAAGAGTCATAAATGATTTGCTTTTGAGGGGGAGGGTCCACACACAGGGCACAAGGTACAGCTGACCTGGACACGGCTGCCCCAAGGGTTTCAAAACAGCCTGACCAACTTTGGCAGCCAATTAGCAAAGGAACTGGAGATCTGAACAAACGAGGAGACAGCGACTCTGCGACCAGAACAGCTGCTCTTGCAACACCTGGATGGTATTCTAACAGCTACCCAAGAGAAGTCAGCCTAGATACAGGGAACCATTGGACTGCTAAACTTTGGGGGACTTCATAGGTACAAGGTATCCAAGAAGAAAGCTCAACCTGCAAGTGAAACTGTAATATATTTGGGCTTGGAGATTTCACAAGGACAACAAATGCTGAGGACAGACCGAAAAGAGGGAATTTGTGGTGTTCCAGAGCCTTGGACTGTACTGAGAGCCTTTCTGGGAGTGGCAGGATGGTGTCGGCTCTGGACCAGGCATTATGGCCAAACAGCCAAACCACTGTGTGAAGACCAGGAGTCTCCCCCTTTTATATGTAATAGACACCAACAAAAGGCTTTTTGGAAACTTAAAACCAGCCTTGGTGACAGCACCAGCCTTGGGATTACCGGGCTTAACTAAAGACTTCCACTTCCTTGTCCACGAACGGCAACATCTGGCTATGGGAGTTCTGACCCAGAGAATGGGAAGCTGGGAAAGACCAGTGGGATGCTTTTCCAGGCAACTGGACTTGGTAAGCAAAGGATGAGCCTCTTGCCTACAGGAGGGACAAGAGCCATCACGGGCGGTGTTCAACATATGGTGGTCCCAGTGTTGGAACAAAAGGGGACACACTGGCTATCCCCTAGAAGGAGGATGAAATACCAGGTAGCTCTTACATAACATGATGATGTAACCTTGAAAAGTCCATGTCCATGGAGCACTATGGAAAGAAGGAGGACTACTGTCCTCCCAGGGCCAAATATTTAGCATCTAAAGGAAATTTTACAGTTCTTGTTGGTTCAAGAACCACTCCAAGCAGCAATCCTGCCCTGTAAAGCACATCAGACTGGAAACATAAAAATAGCAAAAGGAAAGATTCAGAAGGATGGTGGACATCTCTCGAGAGTCAGGTCATATTGCCTCCCTTAATCATGGGAGAAATATTGCAGATAAGACATGAAGAATGCCACTGGGGTGCAGACACCCTGGTGATGTTCCCAAAGAGGCACCTAGTGTCAGTGTGAATGCTGGAAATGGCCAGGTCAGTAACAGCAAAGTGTGAGGGGTGTTTAAAAATCCAGTAGTACAAAAGAGAATTCAAATGGGTCAGTTAAAAACAGGGATGAATCTGGGAAATTATTGGCAACTTGATTATATTTATAGTTACCTAAATACTAGAAGTATGTTTTGGTTGAGGTTGACACTTTTTCTGGATGGCCAGGAACCTTTCCCTGTCGTACAAATCAAGCCAAGGAAACAGTTAACTGGCTCCTACAGGAGATTAGCCCTAGATTTGCAATACCTTTTGGGATGTCATCTGATAGAGGACCACATTTTGTGGCCACAGTGGTGCAGAATCCTAGGAGTGCCCTGGGATTTGCATGCCTCCTGAAGACCACAGGCAAGTGGGAAAGTGGAAAAGACAAATCAAGTTAGTAAAATCTGTCAGGAAGCCAAATTGAAAGGGCCTCAGCAACTCCCACTGGTATTGTTATGAGGAAAACCCGGGAGTGGAGTGTCAGTGAGTCCTGAGAATGTGTGGAAAGCCATGTGAAACTCCCAGTCCAAACGTGCATATGACAGAAAAACAAGATGTGTAATTATTTGCTTTCTCTTGGAAAAGCTCTAGCTAGACTCCACAGAGTGTAGTGGTGCAGAATCAACCCCTGACACTGCAGAATCTGGTACACAGTTTGCAACCTGAAGATGAGGTCTATATAAAGACCTGGAATGAAAAACCTCTACAAGGAAAGTGGAACAGACCCTACCAGGTGCTGTTAACCACCTCTACTGCAATCAAGATTGCTGAATCAGAGGCTTGGATCCACCACACCAGAGGGAAGAAGGCAACACCCACTAGCTGGAGAGTGGTTGGAGATCCAGAGACTTTAAAGTTACCTTTGAAACACGATTAACAAATCTGTTTTTCTGTTTGCTCTGCAGTCTGTGAAGGTGGAAACATGAATAAAAGAGAAACTGTTGCCACACCCAGCGCAGGTAACAAGTAGTACTCAGAGACAAACCTGTAACTTGGCAAGCAAAAGCAAGTGAACAAGCTTGGATAAGAAAATAAATACAAACCAAGTATCAATAGCAGGTAAAACTAAAGTATCATTTGATGAAAGAATTTGCAAATTGGCAAAATATATCACAAATGAATTCAGGATGGTTTACACTATGCTCAATTGGAAGAAATCTCCCTTTAAAGGAAATCAAAGTTTGCATTTGGCACAAGTGAAAAGATCCACCAGCATGTGACAATTTGACATTCAGTGAAGCCACAATTTGAGTATGTGAAAGTATTGAGTATAATTATCAATACATTCAAAGGGGGAAATGTTACAGTCACCCTAATAAAATAGCTTCACTTCTAGGTTATTTTGGTTTTAGTGTAGGATTTGATTTTGATTTTAAAGGAGTTAGAGCAGCTGTGAGAATATAAGGAAAAGAAAGAAAAAACCCCACTCCAAAATGATTGTTGAAATACTGTTTATTGGGTCAACGCCGCTCTGTTCCCAAAGAGCTTCACACCAGAATGGCTTTTTCCCATCAGCCCCCCTTTATACTGGGCAGGATGTAATTGGTATGGAATACTCTCTTTGGCCAGTTTGGGTCACCTGTCCTGGCTTCGCCCCTCCTTTCTCATGAATAGAGAAATAGGAAGAGCTGAGAAAGTCCTTGACTGTCTGACAACAGCTAAAACCATCAGGGTGTTATCAGCACTGCTTTCATTTTAACACCCAAACACAGCATTCCATCTGCTGCTACAAAAGAAGTTAACTCCATCCTGACCAAAACCAGGACACTACTGAACACACCCCTTCTAATACACCCCAGGATGCCATTGCCCTTCTTAGCCAGGAGGGCACATTGCTGGCTCATGCTCATCCTGCAGCATATGAAGGGGGTCAGCTTTCAGAGGAGATTCTCTCCAAACCAACTTTTGCTCAGATACATAGAAAGGTCACTTATCAACACACTGAACTTCTGAGAGAACCGCTTATTAGACATCTGAAAGACGGGAAGTTTCCAAGTCTCGGAAGACACTGGAGAGCTGAGCAGCATCAAAATGACCAAAGAGCAAGCAGAGGTGGAAACCTGCTGAGAAAAGTGAAGTGCATACATGTATCTAGGCTACTGAGAAGACAAAACAACCACCAAAATTCATACTAAATACAGACTGGTCCTAATGTGAGTTCCATGGCCAGTAATATGCCAAAGATGAGCTGCTTAGAAACATCCAGTCCTCAGTTTCCACATGGCATCCTTAAGCTCCTGGTTCCTCATGCTGTAGATGAGGGGGTTCAGTGCTGGTGGAAACACTGAGCAAAGAAATGATGCTAACAGGTCCAGAAATAGGGAGGACATGGAGGGAGGCTTCAGGTGGGAAAAAAGACGGCAGTGCTAAGGAACAAGGAGACCACGGCCAGGTGAGGGAGGCAGGTGGAAAAGGCTTTGTGCTGTCCCTGCTGCGAGGGGATCCTCAGAACGGCCCTGAAGATCTGCACATAGGACACCACAATGAACACAAAACAGCCAAAACCTAAACAGGTAGTCACCAAAATGAGTCCAGTTTCCCTGAGGTAGGCATCTGAGCAGGAGAGCTTGAGGATCTGGGGGATTTCACAGAAGAACTGGTCAACAGCATTGCCCTTGCAGAGGGGCACTGAAAATGTATTGCACGTGTGCAGCACAAAATAGAGAAACCCACTGCCCCAGGCAGCTGCTGCCATGTGGACACAAGCTCTGCTGCCCAGGAGGGTCCTGTAGTGCAGGGGGTGGCAGATGGCAACGTAGCGGTCATAGGCCATGACAGTGAGAAGAAAGAGCTCTGTTGAGATCAAACATACAAAGAAAAAGAGTTGAGCCACACATCCTGTGTAGGAAATGGCCCTGGTGTCCCAGAAGGAATTGGCCATGGCTTTGGGAACCGTAGTGGAAATGTAGCCAAGGTCAACAATAGAGAGGTTGAGGAGGAAGAAGTACATGGGGGTGTGGAGGCTGTTGTAACAGGCTATGGTGATGATGATGAGGCCATTTCCAAGAAAAGAAACCAGGACACCCCTACGTCTTCACATTCCCTGTGTTCTGTTACTTTAGAACAGCCTTGGATTTTCTCACTGGCAACTGCAGCAAGTTGCACTGGGCACGAGGTATCGCCAGGCTGAACCCCAGACTCAAACCCAACAAGGGTTCTGGGGATCTAACACCTCCAATCAAACCAGTTTCCTTCTGGCCAGCTGGCAGCAGCCGTATCACAGCTGGAGCTGGCTGCATCCAAGGCAGCTCCGGGACTGAGATGCCGAGTAAAACGCCCGGCCCCGACCCAGCAGCAGCGCAGCGCTGCAGGGAAGAGACTGAGTTCCCACTCCAGCACTGCCAGACGCTACCGCGGGGCGATGCCGCCACAGCCCGTCCGTGAGCCGAGGGGGAGAGTTGCACCACACGCCAGGAAGAGCGCAGGAGAAACAAGCTCATGACTTCACATCAGCCTTACCAGTCTGCACCAGTTCTTCCTCCAGCACAGAACTTCTGGGTCTTTTCACTGCAGGCTCAGCAGAAAGGGCCTGAGTCTGGAACAGAAACAAACAAAGCACCACCCTGAGTTTAACCTGAACACCAGCCCAAGCCAGCGGAAACTTCCAGAAACGGAGGCAGCTCTGGTCTGACTTGGGGACCGGGATGTGCTGGCTCAGAGTGCAGGAGAAGGATCTTTGCAGGATCTCTGACCAGCACGCTGCCCTTTGGGTTTGATTGGTAATAGGGGCTCTCTTATGTGCAGTGATTAAACCCCCTCAGGCTTCCTGCCCAGTGCCCCTCGGGCAGCTCCTCAGCATTCCGGAGTTCAGCCCTGACTCTGGCTCGGGGACAGCTGAGCCCCTCAGAAAGGGGTTTTGTACAAACAAAGAGTCAATGGTGCTCTCAGGGACAAATAATAGAGCACGAGGGTTTCTTACTCCTCTCACCCTATGGGGCAGTAAGAAAAACACTGCACCTCCCAACCAAACTAAGGGGTCAAGCAGCTCAGGATTTGTTTATACAGAGCCAAAGTCCTATGGGAATCCTCTCCCAGGCCGGTGGACACCAAACCCAGCAGAGAGGGCTTTATCCAGAGGAAGCAGGTGATTGTTCTCACAAGATGATGTGTTTTGGGTGCTCCTTCCTCAGCTCCACGTGCCAGAGCAGAGCAGGCAAACCTGAGCGAGGCAAACCCAGCACACAAGAGGCACCTGCTGTCAAGGGAAAAGAAGAGCCTGAGGCTGCACAGGTTCAGGAAAGTCTCTGCTAACCTCTCCTGCGGACTCTGCTCCTGGAGTGCCATTGCTGAGGGAAGCCTGGCGTTTCCTTGCTGCCCTGGCTGGTACCTTCACCGCAGCAGCAAAAACCTCTTCAGCCTTCTCTTCATACCCAGGGATGGCATCATCTAAACAACAAAGGCAGGCCACGTGAGAGTGTGACTTAAGAGGGGTTAGGATTGCCATTTGCATGGCAGCCCAGCTCCTCGATCCCACCCAAAGCAGTGGGATTCATTCCAAGCTGCACACCCTTCTGCAGTTTCAGAAACCCCTCAGTTTTCCAAGGGATGCCAAACCCCAGAAGAACCAGGGCTGTGAACAACCTTTGTCATGGGCAGCACCTGCTTGTAGCTTTGGAGGTTCCTGCCCATCAGGATGTTCCGCAGGCTGCTGAGGGCTGAGGAAAGAACACACAGAACAGGGATTTACAACTATGGGTGAGCTTCACACAAGCAAAACTTCCAGAGCTAATTGCTGTAGTTCCCCTTCCAAGCCCCATCAGGATCATCTCAGACACACACACAGCCACCGCAGGGTATCCCCCGCCTCTCCCAGCCACGGCACTGCTAATTATCCCACTACAGTGGGGTAATTCCCTTCTCTTAGTGCTTCTTCATGTGTTATGCTTGTTCCCAGCACCAAACACATGGCTTTGGCTAACATGGAACAGGGTTTTTTCTACTCTGCACAGGTTAACACCCCCGCCCCCCCCCAAGCCACACACTGCCCTTCAGCGAGGCAATGCCCCTGTGTACAACGCTGAGTTTCTCTCCCCAGGAGTCTCACCACCCACACCCACAGTTTTTCCTCTTTCTACCCTGGGAAAACCTCAAGGGGCAGAAATAACGACCAGCCTGTGGCTGAGAGCTCCATGCAAGGACTCCCACAGGGGACCTGGGAACACCTTTGCCACCTTACAGCCCGTCCCAGCCAGCGCTGCTGGAAAACCCCTTTGCAGCGGGAGAGCAGCTGGAGCACCTGACGCGGCTTCCCTGGCACCGCTTCGCCCGCCATTCCCAGCGAGGGGTCGCTGAGGGAAACCGAGTCTCCCGCTCCCATCGTGCCAGGACAGCCAGCAGCGCCTGCACAGGCACCTTCCTGCCCTGGCACTGGGAACTACTACTGGTGCAGCCGGTGTCTCTCTCCACAAGACGCTCCTTCGCCTCGTACACCACGGTGCTGTGCACCACCTTGATGCGCCCGGCTTCTTGCCTGACCTTCAGGTTGAGGCGGATGCAGCTCTGCGCCTCAGGGGGGGTCTTGATGGGGGGTTTGCTCCGCGATGGAAGAGTGTCCCCATCCCCGCTGTCCGGCACTGGGGAGGCTTTGGCCCCAGTGAGGGATGGAGAACCCCCACTGTGCTTGATCAGCACTTTGGTTGGGTGGATGGGGGGAGGCGGCTGCGGCAACGGATGTTTCTGGCTCTGCGAGGGCAGCAGGATGCTGGAAGAGGCTGGGACCACCAAGGAGGAGGAGGAGGAAGATGATGATGAGAAGGAGGAAGAAGAAGAGGAGCAGAGGCTCTGCAAGCAGGACAAGGAGGAGATGTGTTCGTCTGCAAGGGAAACACCATGTCAGTCTTTGGGATGCACACCCCACCCCCTCTTCCCCGCTTTCCAACACCATCCACCATCGTAAACCAAACCGGCGTGACACCATGTTCACTCCTCAACCTTTCACCCTTCACTCTCACAACCGCGTCTTTCCTGCCCACCCCCCTCCCCAAAACCTGGATAATAAGTAATGACATCCAAGAATTCACCCCTTCTCCCCTCCCCATCTTCCCCCTCCCCAAAAATAGCCGGAGCTTTAGCAAAATAAAATGAGTGGCCATTTGACCACACACGGGCGTGACGGGCTTCACCCCACTGCCGCGAGCTCCTGGTGAACATGTGCCGTTTGGGATACCCTCCCCAGCTTGGGTACCAACCTGCGGTGGAAGGCGGGAGGGTGGTGGGCGCCTGGCCATGCTCGGGGGTTGGCGTCGGCGTTACCCTCACCGCTTGTCCTTGGCCGCTCACCAGGATGGAGGAGCACGGGCTGGTGAACTGGCAGAGCGCCGCGGAAGCCTGGCTGGTGGGAGGCTGCTGCAGGATGATCCCTTGTGGCACCTACATGGGATTAATTAAAAGAAAATTTGGAAAAAACAAGAAGTTGGGAAAACCAAAAAATAACTGGACCTTAAACTCTGGGTGATCCGGCGCACGAGCACAGGGAGGGGAGGGATCGGTCGTGCGCTCGTGGCAGCGCCTCTCCAGCCACGCAGACATTAATGCCACGGGCGGCACAGGCACCCCAAACCCCCATAGCTTTGCCTCCCTCCCCCCCCACCCCACAGAAGAAGAAGGGAGGTGGCACCTGGGACCTGCCTGGGAGGAACCGGCCGTGTTTTGGCTTCTGATTTTGCCTCTTAAACCCTCGTCTCCCCATGGGCAGGAGGCTCGTGGATGCGCTTTGCTGTGCTGTTGCCAAACTTTGGTCCCCTCCTGACCTATGCCAGGCCCTGGAGACCCTTGACGGTGACTTAATTTACCTGCTGGAACCTGTCCACTGCTGCGGCCTTTGGAGAGCAGACAAGACAGCCCTGGAATGACCAGCTGCAAGCCAGGGAGGCCAAGGACGTCCCAACGAGGTTGGGTGGAAGGGAGGGGGCTCAAGACGTTTGGACACGGACACAGAGCAAAGCTCTGAAAACACCCCATTGGGCTGGGAAGGGGAGAAAAAATCATATTCCAGGAAGAAACCTTGAAAGGAAAAACCCCTCCATGAAAAACACAGCTACTTTTCTTGTGAGAGAGGAACAAATCCCTGCATCCTGCCTTTTTTTCTCACTAGAGCTGGGAAAGAGATGAAAAAAACCTGAGGAATTAAAAAAAAAAAGGGTGGAAGGGAAATATAAAACAAAAGGGGTGGAGGAAGAGGGAAAATATAAAAGGGAAAGGTTTCTAAGCCGTCATTCCTCAAGTATAAATTAAAAATACATACCCCAGCACCTTCAAAAAAGGAACTGGCTGCATCTCCTGTACTGTCCAGGAGATCATCACTGTCAATCTGTAATTAAAAAAATAAGATTTACTTTCTTCTGAGGGAACAAAGCCCCCAAAAATGCATGAAAACCACCGATTTAAAAACGTATCTAAAAAAGAGAAACCAAAAAGAACCCACACAAAAAGGGGAAGGGGGGGGAAGAGCCCCTGTGCGCGGTGCTGCCGGGTAGCTGAGCTCTGGCTCACTGCTCTGAACTCGGCTCTGAGCTTGGGGTTTGCTTTCTGGTTTTGGGGGGGTAAGGGGAGGAAAAAACCCAACCCCCGCTCCTCATTGGTTGAGAAGAAAGGAGGTGGGATAGGGACAAAAAGGGGTCTCGGGGCAGAGAACCAAGCCACCACTCACCTTTTCAGATCCATGTAAGAAGTCGTTCAAGGCCTGAGGGTCGCTGCAAGACACAAGAGCAGGAGGAAAAGGGTTGGGGGGGGACACGAGGCACACGCTGCGCTGGCAGCATCGCACCTGGGTCTAATTAAGCTCCCTTCATTAATGGAACCCAAGGGCGTAGGCAGGTTGGGAAGGCAGCGGCTCCGTCGCAGGCCTGAGGTATGGCGGGGAAGGTAAATGCTCTTCCCAAGGCTGCCATCGCCTCCCTCTTCCCAGGGAGCTCCGGCCATCAACTCTGAAGGAAAAGGAGGCGGCGACGGGGTAGGTGACAAGTGCCAAACCTCCTCTGGTACAGCCCGGAGCCCTCTGAGGGATGCCAACCATCCATCAGGAAGGGTTTGTAGGGCTGGGACCCCTTTGGAACGCGCCTCAGAGGATTTCTGGCTGCGGGAGACCTAATGCTGCACCGGGGAAGCGGCAGAACCCCCTTCCCACCCTCCCGCCTTCCTGAGCCCATGGCGTTTCGCTTACCAAACGACATCCAGCAGGCACCGGGCGTCTTCATCATCCATGTCAACTGCAAAGAAAAAGGGGTGTGGGGGGGTTACGGTCAGGAGAGCAGAGGGGCTGGGAGCCCCTGGGCGCTGCGCTTCCTTTTGCTCTCAAGAGAAGATGAGGATGATGGTGGGGATGGACACCCACTGGTCAAGAGGGACGTCAACCGGCTGCCGGAAAAACAAGTCTGGTTTAAAACTGCCCCGATTAGCTGGTTTTGTCCCTAAAGTTCCGCTGCAGCACAAGAGACCAAGAAGAGACTTGGAATTGAGGAGTTTTCCAATGATAAACCTGAGATGTGGCGCGGGGCAGGGCTGGGACACAGAGAGAGGTCAGAGGGAGAAAGGGGGGGTTGGTTTGGGGTCAGGCCCTGGCAGGGTTTGGTGGGTCGCAACTCCCCAAGAAGAGTCAGGGAATGGAAACTGGAGAGGAGCAGAGCAATAAAAGGTGGGGAAAGGTAAAAAAGAGAGAGAGAGAAGTCAGCTACCTCGGGAGATGATAAGGAGAAGCTCGGTGGCAGACAAACACCTTCCCCGGGCCGCAGTTCAAGGATTCCAGGACCTGGCTTCTGAACTGTCTGGCAGCTGCAATTCTTTTTGGGATCAGCAAATGACTGAGCTGTATGGGGCCAGCGAGGCTGGGCTAATGACCCCGGAGAAGCTCCCAAAGAGGAGCTGAAGGGAGCGAACTCCCACGTTGGACAGCGTATCCCACGGCACCACAACTGACACTACTGGCTGCTACCCGCAAAGGATGCTGGGAAGAAACTGGCCACCCCTGGGCCAGCCCGTTGCTACAGGGACAGGAACACACGTGATGTCACACGCGGCGAGGCGGGTTGGGGGGAAAGAGACGGGCTGGGGGCATCTCAAATCCTTCAAAAAAGCAACGAATTAAAACTCACAGAGGGGGACAGATGCCCTTCGGGCTCAGAACGCCACTTCTCCGTGTGGAAGAGAGACGGTTTTCTCCTCCCTGGCCAATATCTGATGAGTGTTGGGCTAGTGGGATGAGGAGACAAGGCCATCTGGGGAACGGGAGAAGAATTCCTGGGCCCTGGATCTATCCCCAACCCCTGACCTCGTCCTGGCACTCAACGCTCGTGTGCTTTTCAAGCCAAACCATCTTGAACCCGCTTCACTCTTTAAGCAGCAGAACACGCGGCGATGTTGTCAGAGTCACCTCACCTCGGGGCAAAGAGCATCATCCCTTCCTGATGGCAAAACCAGGGGGGAGGGAGGGGAGGAAAAACCCACCCCAAATCACCCCAACCCCCCAACCCATCGTGTCGTCATCCCGCGATCGTTTTCATTCTCCCTCAACGTTAAAAACCACCTCAACAGGGGCGGCCAGAAATCGTCGCTCCTCACAGCACGATCTCTGCCAAACACGCCAAATAACCCTCAGGAAGAACAAATCCCAATCCAGCAGCGAGGAGACATTTCCAGGTTGGAAGATGGTGTTTCCCAGGCCCATTTTACACTGGATGGGATGGGAGGGGATGGGGGTTTTCCCCATTTTGTCGGTGGGAATCCAAGAGGAACAGATTTTTGGCCTAAGCTCTGTTTAAAGTGTGAGGGGAACAGCTGTCACACTTTAACCCAGTGTTGCAGTTACTTGAAGAAACTGCCTGTGGTTAGGAAAGACCAGCCAAAGACAAAGTGAACTTGGGCAAGGATGGGGTTCAATCACGGACACAGTGAGACAGAGTATTGATGACCACCAGAGGACCCCGCTCAACACAACTGCGCAGGTGTGGAGGGGATTTACATATGATAATGATTTCCAGGAAGTAACATGAATATGCTAATCATCACCCTCCCCTCTTTGTATTTAAAACAATCAGTGTAGCTAACCAATGATTTTTATTGGCCTTCTGGGGACTATTCTGTGACACCATTGCAGAAAGTGAGCAGCAAGATGGGAAAAATGGGAGTATTTCACCTGACCTGGGATGACAAGGAGTGGGAAATGAAAGAATAGCTCTTGGCCTGGCACATGTCAAAAGGCCACCAGTCGAGTGGTTCCTCAGAGGTGGTGTAGGAGATACGGTGTGCAGCACATCAGCTGCCGATGTTACAGTAGTGACTGAATTCAAAAGTCATCTCAGGAAAAAGGAACTTGAATGTTCTTTGAGACCAGGAGCATTAACAACAGGGACAGAGGCCACAGGGAAGAATTTACAGGATTTGCACACAGTGCTGGAAAAATAACACCTGAACCCATATCCCACCAAAAAAACCCCAACCAAACCTAAACCTAATTGAACTAAAACACCAAGGCAGTTTCCTTCAAGGGTTGTTTCTGCTTTAGAGCTCGTTTTTACCAGTCTGTATATTAATAGTGATAAAAGGATCCAGTTTGAGCAATGGATGTGATTTAGGTGGTGCTGTTGCACCTCTTTGGTGTCATTTTCTGGTGCTCCCTGCCCATCCCATGCAGACACAGAAACGTTCTGAATAAATGGCTTTTAATGGAAAACCAGAACAAAACAGTCATCAATGGTACTAAATCCATATTCAACACCCTTCTTCCCTCCCTCCCTCCCTCCCTCCCTCCCTCCCTCCCTCCCTCCCTCCCTCCCTCCCTCCCTCCCTCCCTCCCTCCCTCCCTCCCTCCCTCCCTCCCTTCCTGCATCCCAACCATCCCTGCAACAGATCTAATAGCGATGTCACTGCCTGGAAAGCTGTCCTCTTCCATTAGGACATCGATGTCCATATATATGTCGCAGCCTATGACACTGTCCACATCTATGGGGACAGGACCACCCGGGTGGCTGACAGTGCCGAGGGATGCCCCCAAGGGCTTACCAGCACAGGACTGGCTGGACTGGCTGCAGTGCCCTGTGAGGGGGTGGTATTGGGGAAGGGATGCTGGCAGTCCTGCTTCTGACCCCTGATGGGCGTGGGGCAGGAACAGCTGTGGTTGTTCCTGGGTGGCTGTTGGTCTGAGCAGCCTGCTGGTCATCTGCAGCTGTGGGGTCCCTGAAGGGCACTGACTGATGGAGAAGCAGTGCCATGGCTGATCTTGGAGGTGGCTGACAGCGCAGCATATCTGGTGCTGATCCACTGGAGGTTGCAGAGGTGGAGGTTGAAGCAGCTGCCCCACAGGCCGTTCTGGGGATCTGCAAGGACAGACCTACTGCTGGCCAAAGCTGAGACAATCAGAGATGGTGGTTGTGCCTCTATGAAAACATATTTAAATAGCAGAAAAAGCTGTAAGCAGCTGCTTTTTACCAGCAGAGAAAGGAATGAGAACATGTGAGAAGCTCTGCAGCCCCCAAGGTCAGAGCAGAAGGAGGACAGGAGGTGCTCCATGTGCCAGAGGAGAGATCCCTCTGCAGACTGTGGAAAAGACCGTGGTGAAGCAAGTTGTCCCCCAGCAGCCTATGGAAGATGAGGAGAAGCAAAGTTCCCCCCTGTAGGCTGTGGAGGATCCCACGCTGGAGTGGGTGGAGACATATGGAAGATGCTGTGACCCAGTGGGGAGCCCATTCTGGAGCAATGTCCTGTCAGCACCTGTAGCCCATGGAGAGGGAGGCCCACACCAGAGCAGGATTGCTGTGGGGATGTGTGACCCCGTGGTTGACGAGGCTGAAGCAGTCTGGACCCAAGAGACTGACCCCACGGAAGGGACCCACACTGGGGCTGTTTTACTGATATAAAATGCCAAGGCAGTTTCCTGAGAGGGATGTTTCTGCTTTACAGCTCGATTTTACCAGATTATAAATTAATAGTGACGAATGGATCCAATTTCATCAATGGATGCGATTTGGAGGGTGCTCTTGCACCTCTCTGGTGTCATTTTCTGGTGCCCCCTGCACTCCCTGCTCATCACATGCAGACACAGAAAGGTTCTCAATAAATGACTTTTAATGGAAAAGCAGAAAAGAGTCAACAAAGGTACTAAATCCATCATCAAAAACTTTCTTCCTTTCTTCCCACCCACCACCCTTCCCCTCTCATGTTCCCCCATCCCTGCAACAGATCTGAGTAAGATGGCAGTGCCTGGCAGGCTGTCCTATTCCATGGGGACATCGGTGTCCACAGAGATGTCACAGCCTGTGACACTGTCCACATCCATGGGGACTGGATGGTCTGGGTGCCTGCCAGTGCAGCTGCTCTGGTGTTGATCCACTTGGAATTGAAACCGTGGCGGTTGAATCAGCTGTCCCACGGGCCGTTTTGGAGATCTGCAGCGGGGAGAGGGAGATGCATCAGGCTGGGGGCTGGAGGGAGTGCCCCAGGCACCCGCTGAGCAGGCCCCAAGCGTGGACGTACCTCAGCTCTGTTGCAGGGCAGCGGGAGGGTGCAGGTAACGGCTGCTGCTGCTGCCCAGGCAGTTGGTGGCGGTTGGTGGGTCCTGAAAGAGAGACATGAACACGCGCTGGTGATCATATCCCTGGCTGGGACAGCAGCGTGCGCGAGGGCACTGAGAGGGAGGAGGGAGAGGTGCGATGGAGGAGGGGATGTGGAGTTCGCCAGAGTGGGTTCCTGAGCAGCCAGGAGTGGGGTCAGGCCTTACCTCCCAGGTAGTGGTTCAGGAACAGAAATGGCATCATAGTGGGGGCAGAGGGACCCCACGATGTGTGCCACAGAGGTGGGAGCGCCATGGTCGCTGGATGGTCAGTTGCCAACCAACGTCTGGATGCTTCTGTTTGAGTGTATCCTTGGTAGCAACAGGGGCCCTCCCAGAGTTCTTTGCTGTCCCCAGCAGCTTTGCCAGCTCTCCATGGGGATGGAAAGGGTTAACAAGAAGGTTAAAGGAAGAGTTACCCTCCATGGCTCAATGTCCAAGTGGAAACCACTACAAAGTGCTGCCCCTCCAAGGTTCATCCTGCCACCCATCCTATAGAATATTTCCACCCGTGACATGCAGAGTGGGATCGAGTGCACCCTCAGCAAGGTGTGGGTGACACTGAGCTGTGTGGTGCACTTGACAGGCTGGAGGGAAGGGATGCTGTCCAGAGGGACCTTGACACGTGTTGTGGTTGTGTGTGGCAGGGGTTTGGTGGTGGGGTGGGCGAGCTGCATGTGTGGCTTCTGCAAGGCGCAGCGAGAAGCTTTCCCCAGGCCTGACAGAGCAAACACCAGCCGGCTCAAGGCCGGAGTCTCAGCATCACAGAATTACAAGACTGGAAAACACCAACAAAAGATCTTGATGTCCAACCGTTCCTGTCCTATGCTAAACCGTATCCCTAAATTAACACATCTACCCTTTTTTTAAACACATCCAGGGATGGTGACTCAAATCCTGCCCTGGGTGGCCTGTTCCACATCCCTACAACTCTTTCAGTGAGAAATTTTCTCCTAACATCTGATCTGACCCTGCCCTGGTGCAGCTTGAGGCCCTGTCCCCTTGTCCTATTTCCTGTCACCAGGACTCCTTGCTGACCAAGGCTGAGCCCATCAGCGATGGTCACAGATCCTCTGGGAATCACACTGAGGAGATAAAACCGCAAGCAGCCGCTTGTTGACCCCAGAGAAGGGAGTGAGAAGATGTTAGAAACTGTGCAGGAACCAAGGCCAGGGAAGTGGGGAGGAGGCACCCAAGGTGCCAGAGATAAAGATGCCCCTGCAGCCCCTGGAGAAACCCACGGTGGAGCGGGTATCCCCCTGCATCCGATGGAAAAGGCCCAGAGCCCACCTGCAGCCCGTGGAGAGGCCCCACACTGGAGCAGGGGAAGACAGACAGGAGATTTTGTGACCCACGTTAGAACAAACCCCTCCCAGCACTTGCAGCCCTTAAGGAGAGTCAGAGACACAGAGATCAGTGAGAGAGACCCAAGCTGGAGCAGGTTTTCTGGGGGAGGACTTGTGACCCTGTGGGGAACAAGTCCGGTGACCTCTGGACCCAAGAGATTGCACCCCATGGAAGGGACCCACACTGAGACAGTGGGGGAAGATTTGAAGCTTCATGGCCAAGGACTCTCCCTGTTGGAGAAGTTCCCTGAGGATTGATGGGGGATTCTGTAGAAAAACTGCTGGTGAAGAGAGAGTGAAAGAAACATGTTGAAAATCATAGATGGCGTGTGCTGCATGGATCTGTCTGACCAGACCAAACACAAAAGATAGAAGAAGGAAAGGGATAAAATAAATAAAATAAAAATGCCTGTGTCCTTGCAATAGCAAAGCCTTCTGGAGTGTAATAAACCTTGTATAATCAATTTGTTAATCAAACCAGTAGGCAGTTAAACTATGTTGACCTTTGTAACTAAGCTGTTATTAATGGCAATTGATGTGAGGGTACAGGATCACGATATATAGGTAGTGTAGTTATGCAGTGTAGTTATGGGAAGCAGCTCTGGGAACTAACGGCTTGTGAAGGACAAGAGAGTGTTTCTTTTTCTTTCTTTTTTTTGTAACAAAGGACTTACCTGTGAGAGTCTCACACTATCTCTGGGAACAAGGATTCAAGGGCGGGATGGCATCCACCACCGATACATCGTTTATCCCCTTGCTACAGAAAAACTGACTACCAAGGAAAAAAATTAGCACAGACTGGTAAGAACACTGCAAGCTTGCAAGACCCTCACATTCCAGGCAAAAGTTGAAAAGTACATGGTGAGGAGGACTCATGGCTTTCTTCCAAGGACCAACAGAGACCCTCGCTCACAGTTCTTGGAAGGATCTGCGCAAGCACAAAGGACTGATAAGCTAATGAACATGTGAAGTGAGAGTAGGTGGGTTCAGGTAACAATTATGTACAGGCTTTAATTTGGATACTCTAAACTAGAGTGAACAATTTGTCACCACCGTTTGTAACACCAGACATCATATTATAATGTCATATTAACCAATATTATGTAGTTTCTCATCTTCTGGAACTCATCCTGGCCCCGTTTCTGTTGGGGCGTGGGGGGTTGCCTGGCTGGGCAGGGGGCAAGCGCTGTAGACATGGTGATGGATGGGACACAGAACCCGTATCCCAGCTGCCCACCCGGCCCTCTGCCGCCGTGGGGAGCTCAGTACTCGCAGTTCATCTCACCCGCCCGAGCGAAGAGGAAGGGTCTGCGGGAGTCGATAGGCGAGCAGGGGGGTTGCAGCAGTTGAAGGCACCGTGGTGAAGGCTCCACGGGCACCAGGAGCTCAGCTCCATCTGTGGTCTCGTCCCGGCTGCGTGTCCACCCGGCAGCGGTGCCACAATGGCTGCCGTGGGGCTGCAGGGCCGGGGCAGGAGCGCCCGTGTGGTGCAGGGCCAGAAGACCAGACTCAGCCAGCGCATCCAGGAGCTGAAGGACGTCGCTGCCTTGCGAGGTGCTGCCACTTGGGCTTGGCAGGGCGGGTTGGGGTGTCCCGCTGTCCTGAGCCGCGCTGCCTGTACCTGCGTGGGACTCATGGCGCATTCATGTCCTCCAGAGCAAGGGCAGAAGATTTACACTCATCTGTGTGAGGAAAAGCTGGCTGAGACCAGGCAGCATCTGCTCCCCCTGCGCAAGACGGTGCGGGACGACATCCACACCCTGGACACCGTCCGGGCGTCCCCGGTAGGTGCTGGACCCCCCTGGTGCAGTCCCTGCAGAGCCAGCTCCTGTCCGGGAGCAGGACGTGACCATGCCCAGGCTGGCAGTGATGCTCTTGCTTTCCCTCTGCCGCCCACAGCGCAGCAAGGTCACCTTCTCGGAGGCATCTAGAGCAGAGAGGCCCATGGGAGTCCTTATGGCCATGAAGGCGGTTGAGGTAACAGGAGGGGCGGGCAGGCAGGGACTGCTGGCAAGGACTGGGGCCCCAGGGGTGCTCAGAAGAACAGGGTGCACGACACAGGGATGTGGTGCTTGCAGAGGGCAGCCCGGCAGGGCTGGTGCAGCAAGACCTGGGGTGTTCGCTTGTGGTCCCATGGGTCCCCTTCCAGCTCAGACCCATCTGTGCAGGTCCTCCTTTGGCACCCTGAGCTTCCTTGGCCCAGCAGAGCTGCTGGCAGTCACAGCTGGCAGGTCCCCAGGGCTGCCTGGCTTCCTGTGGGGTCCAGCCACATCCCTGGAAGAGAGAGTGGTGCTGGTGCTTCCCTCTACTGCCTGTCCCAAGGTTCTGGCCTGGCTATAAAGCCCCTGGGGATAGAGGGGCCTCTGGAAGGGAGGGAACGGTGCCACCGCTCTCTGCCAGCAGCCGCCTCTGGGCCACTGATGGATTGATGGAGGCTCAGCCCAGGGTCTGCCTTATGCAGAGTCTCTGAGCCTGTCCCGTTGCTGTCACCAGCAGATGCCCAGCTCTGCCTTACCCCAACCAGCTCCAACCACAGCAAAGCTCTCCCACACCCCATACTGCCAAGGGAGTGACAATGCGCTGAGTAACATCCCAGCTTCCCTGCTCTACCCTGGGAGGGGGAGAGTTTTGGAGGCAGCCCCACTTCTCCCCGGGGTGCCCGGTGAGCCGTGCCTGCAGCCTGGCAAACCCTCGTGTCCCCTTCCAGCTGGCCCTGGAGAAGGTGCAGGCTGAAATCCATGGCCGCACCAACACGTACAACGCGCTGCAGTACGAGGTGCGGCGCCGGCGCCAGGTCCTGGGGGAGCTGCGGCGGACGACAGGCAGCACCAGCAGCAGATGCGGGTACCCAGGAGCCCTTCTCGGGGTGGTATCACCCACAGGGAGCTTTAGTCCCAGCCTGGTGCCCCCGGGGGCAGTGCTGGGCTTGGTTTGCGGTGTAAACCCCAGCTTGTATCCCATCTCTGCCCCAGGTGATTCACCAGCTGGAGAACAACATTGAGAAGATGCTGGTGAAGGTCCGTGCCGCACAGAAGGTGACCACCCAGTACCTGGCTGTGCGGGATGTCCTGAAGAAGGTGAGCTCCTCCTCACCCTGCCATCTTCCCACCTGCCCTGCTCCCCTCCATCCCCTGTCACAGCTTGCAGGGCACCCCTATGGGCTCGGTGGGGTGATGAGCTGTGGCTCCCTGTGTCCCAGGAGCTGGCCCACCTGCCTCAGCACCTGGACCTTCTGAGCGGGATGGCTGAGAGTTACCAGAGGGAGCTGGAAGACATGGAGCCTGTGGCCTCGCATGCCCTCAGAGCCGCCGAGGTAGCCAAGGTGAGATGGTACAGGGCACCCTGGGGCCCTCTCCCACCCTCCAGAGCCCGCAGATGGCACCCCACTGGTGAGTAGTCCTGCTCTAAAGAGCAAGAGACTGAGCTGGGCTTGCCCACAGCACCCAGATAACCCCATAGCTCCTCCTGCATCTTGCCCTTGGGCCAGCCTGCCCTGGGGCTGGGCACAGCCCAACTGAAGAAGCCCCGGCCATGGTGAAGGCAGCCCGCTCCATCCTCGCCCAGTTTCCTTCTCAGCCCATTTACACAGGGGTGCGGGGGGCCATTTTTGACCCTGGCCATTCCAGAAGCTCAGCTGGCTCCCTAAGGTCCCTCCCAGCTCCAGCAGCAGCTTCTCCCTTCCCTGATACGCTGCAGGCACACATGGCGGAGACAAGAAGCTGGTTCCTTGCGCAGAGCGAGCTCAGGCACCGCTCCCTGGCCGCCCAGAAGGTGCCCAGGGACAGGCACTGGCTGAAGGAAGCCAGCACAAAGCATCCCAAAGAGGTGAGCTGGGGCACGGGCTGCGGGACGGGCTGTGGGCAGACAGCAGGCATCGGTGCTGAGCCACCATGGGAGGTGGAGGGACGGGGGGCTGCAGGGAGCTCAGGGGGTGATGATGACCATCCTTGCAGCGAGCCGCCTACCAGCTCAGCACGGACTCCCTGCCCCAGCACTCGCAGGACCTGCTGGTGGGTGAGTGCCTGGCGGGGCGCGGGGGGGTGGGATGCGGTCACGGCCACAGGCAGGAAGGACCCCTCACGCTTCCCCCCAACCAGACACCAAGACGGAGGCCGCCGAAGCCCAGCTGGAGCGCGAGGCCAGGCTGACCGAGAAGCTGGAGAAGGCCAAGGCTGCGGTGCAGTGCTGCCTCCTCTGGGTAACGTCAAGACCCGTCCCTGGTAAAACGGGGGGCTGCTGGAGCCACGGGCAGGGGAACCCTTGCTGCTCGCTTTGTGGGGTCACCTGCTCTCCTCTGCCCCTGGAGCCCCCAAAGCCCCGCTCCTGAGGGCCGGGATGGACCTGCTTTTCTCCATCCTGTGAGCTATCAGAGGCCCAGCGTGCAGAAATGTCCCTGAGGCCACGTCCCTATGGTGTTGGAGCACCGGGGCCTGAGTCTCTGTGCTCTCCCCTGGCCAGGACATCCCCAGCAGGCTCCTGGAACAGCAGGAGTCCTCGCTGGACCTGGGGAACTGCATCAAGGAGTACAAGGAGAAGGTGCAGGCGCTGAGGAAGAGCTTGAAGGAGCTGGAACTGAAGCACGCCCAGCTGAAGTTTCGCCAGCCCCCTGACACAGCCAGGTGCGGCTGGCGTCAGGGCAGACATGCCACCGGGCCCCCTCCTTTGGTGGGGACATGTGTGTCCTGGATGTCCAAACAGGGCACCCCTTCCTCTGTCCCCCTGCAGCCACCCACCCCTCCTGTCCTGGAGGTCCCTGAGCAGGGTGCTCCCCCAGCTCTGGTCCTGGCAGAGTCCCCAAAGCTCCGGCTTTGGCACTGGGAGGCCCCTCCCTCCTTGCCTGGCATGGGCAGTGGCACCAGGGGTGCAGATGGGCTGCAGGCAGCACCTCTGCTTTGCAGTTCTGGGAGGGGTGGCAGGGGGGCAACCTGAGTAGCCTTCACACCAGATTTGGGGTGTCTCTACACCCCTGTGCAGTTGTATGGACGTGCATGGGGTTGGCTGCAGGATGCTGGAGGAGGAGCTGTTGATGAGCCTGCAGCGTGAAGAAGCGAAGCTGGAGCAGATGAAAGCCCATTTCCTGAGGAACCAGAAGGTTCTGCTCCAGTTTGAAGATGGCCTTGACAACCTCTTCATCCGCCTGCACGGCATCTCAGTGCCCGGACAGGTACCTGTGCAGCACTGGGTGAGCACAGGCCCCCCCAGTGCTTGGTGTGGCAGCGGCACGGTGTGAGCACACCTGGGGCAGTCACCATCTCTCAAGGGGCTCTTTTTCCCCGCTAAGGAGGTTCTCTCTCCTGCTTATATCAAGGCCCTGGGGCTGGAAGAGAAGCTCCAGCACTGCCAGCAGAAGCTGCAGTACCTGGTGCAGCGGGTGTGTGACTTGTCCCCCGACAGCCACAGCCCCAGTGAGAGCAACAAGGTGCGTGGGGGTTTCATCCCTGGGCACTGCAGGGTGTCTCCCCCAGGAACATCCAGGTGGGGCACCTCGGGGCTGTTCCACCCACCAACCCTTCCTCACTTGACCTAGGGTGTCTTTCACAGGCTTTGGTCAAGGTCAGGAATCTTCTGGAGAAGGCCACCGCCAGTGATCCCCAGAACCTGAAAATCTCCTTGGATGCCATAGGCAGCAGTGTCCAAGGTAGGAGAGCACAGCCAGGACATGTTCCACAGCGACTATTCCAGCCCCTGCCCACTGGGATCCCTGGGTGTCCATCCACCTTGGGGCTGACGTTGGCTATCTCCAAGGCTTTGAGCTTGAGTGATGATTTTAGGTGGGGATGTGGGAGATCAAAGGCAGCCAGTGGGGTGGTGTGTGTTGGAACACAGCAGGAAAAAAGATGGTCGTGTGGGGCAAGGAGGGTTGTGTGGGGCAAGGAGGGAGACCCTCATCTTAGAAATCCTTGTTGTGAAGAAGAACCAGCGCTCGGGTCTGGATTTGCCCTCCTCCTCTTGGATGCTCTTGGAGGAACCACTGAGGTTTTGGCAGCTTGCACCCTCTTTTTAACGAAGCAGGAGCTGTACCCACCACCTCATGGGCTCCACACCCTTATGGGAAGCCCCAGCAGTGTCTGAGACAGGGGCAGGTCAGCCTGGGATGCTAAGGAGAAAGAGCCTCACTAGTCAGTAGTGCCTGTGGCAGAGGGCTCGGCCCGAGGGTCACCGTGATGCCACCAGCCCTCCAAAACATGCCAGCTCTCCCTGGGGACATGGGCTGAGCGGAGGTGGCCCCACTGCCTCTCCTCAGCCCGCTTCTCTCCTCTCTGTCCAGACCTCTTTGATTTTGAGGAGAAAGACCCCGGCGTTGTCCTCAGCCGTGAAGACATCAAGAGGCAGGGGCTGCGCCTGGTCGAGAGCAACAAGAAGAGCCGGAGGAAGAAGCTGCCCACTTGGACGCTTTGATCCTGCAGACCCCGCCTTGTTCTCTGGCTCCCACAGAACCCCCTTGTTCTCTGGTTCCCGCAGACCCCTCCTTTTTCTCTGGCTCCTGCAGACCCCCCCAACCCCCTTGTTTTCTAGCTCCTGCAGATCCCCCCCCGCCCCGTTTTCTGGCTACTGCAGATACCCCCCTCTTGTTCTCTGGCTCCTACAGACCCTCCCCTTGTTCTGTGACTCCCGCAGACCCCCTTGTACCTCTCCCCAGTAGGTTTAATAGAACAGACATCTTTTGTTTCTCACAAGCCTGTGGTGAAGCTGTAATGGGGGTGGGGGCCTGGATCACACCTGCTGTCTGGGACACGGGGCGTGCAAACCCTGAGGGGTGCAGAGCTGGGTTTGGGGACAGCCCCATCCCCCCTCCTTGTGCCCCTGCCCTTTGCCCAGCTGCTCTCCCCACTGTCACGGTTTGGCCCCAGCTGAGAGCTGAGCACCACGCAGCCACTCTCTCTAAGAGGGTTGTCGCAGTTTTGGGTTCTGGTGGAGAAGGGGGGGCTGCAGAGATGGCTGCTGCAAGAAGCTGCCAGCTCTGGGAGCCCCGATCCTTCCTGGTTGCCCTCCTGGGAAATGGCAAACTTGTGCCCTGGACTATTGCTGCTGCTGTGAACCAGAGCTCATCTCTTTGGGTACCTGTCTGCGGAGGGGAAAGGGGGGGATGTTCCCGTGACTGCGTATGTTTTGGGATCAAACGAGCGCCTTTGCCAGGTATCACTGCTCCCGAAGCTTTCCTCGGCGCAGTAAAAAGCCATGAGCTGAAGAAACTCCAGCTGGTTGCTCTGCAAACCCTCTTGGGGTTGGCGTTGGTCCCGGATGGGATCAGCGTTTCTGCCAGGATTTTGGATTTGCCCTCTTGCCGGGGACGATGCCGAGCATCATGTGGTCGTGGGTTTGGCTCCTGCGGGCTCTGGAGTTTTCTTGGTATTTAAATACAAGGCGCCAGTTATTCCTTTCAGGGTCTTTTTCCTTCCCTCCCTCCCTTCCCTTCCGTATATCCCTCCCCTTTCTGGAGCTCTGGATGCC
Organism: Gallinula chloropus; assembly: GCF_964237585.1. NCBI lineage: Eukaryota > Metazoa > Chordata > Aves > Gruiformes > Rallidae > Gallinula > Gallinula chloropus. The sequence continues at coordinate 3,130,492 of NC_140116.1, forward strand.
CCAATGTGCTGTCACCTCCGCGTAACATCCTTTCTCCATAATGCTGAAGAGCAGCAGCTGAACCGGTGGAAGAGTTGTTGACCAAAGGGAAACTGAGGCAGGGAGCGGGAAGCTTTCGGGGTTGTCTTTTATCCTCCCTCCCAGTTCAGGCACAGCGGGACTCGATACCGAGTGCAGCCTCATCCCCAAGTCGCACTCTCAAGCAGGATTTCGGTGTCTCTGGCACCCCTGGGAGCTGCCTGCGCCGTGCCAGGGAAGAGAGGGGGATACAAGGAGGCTGCTGGGGCGCTGAGGGACGCCCCTCCGGCCGGGCCGAGGTCTGTGCTGTGACGCTGCTGGCTGGGAAGCCAAAATCCCCATCGCTGCCAGTTCGTGACCCAACTGTGCTGCTCCTTCAGCTGCTGTTTATCATTTCTAGAGTGAGGGGACGGGGGCAGCTTTACCCCGATCGCTCCCCAGCCCCAGTTCTTGTTTGATGACCATGGAACAGCTGGAGGATCCCTCTCCAATCGCATGGGCGGCCGAGAGTTCACCAAAACCCCTGGCATTTTTACCAACCACTTCCTTTCCTGTCACCCCCTCTCAGCCAGAGCTTTGCCCGAGTCCCTTCTTCTCATCCTGTCGGCAAAAACCTGAGGGAGAAATCACCTACCAGGCTTTAATACCTCAGGGAACAGTCCTAACAGTGCCCTATGTCACTTCTCAGCTCTACCTTCCTTCACATTCAAACATGCCAAACGTCCAGCAGCAGCTCCTAAAACAAAAGAGCGAGGACAAAGAGACATACCTGGCCTGAAACCTCCCCAGGGAGCCCACAAGCAGCCCCTCTGGCACTGCGGCTCAGGGCTTTCATAGCCAAGAGAAATGCTTTGTAAATGCATTTTGTAACTATAAAAGGTATTTGGTTTCCTGATCATCTCCAGCCAAGGGAACATAAATTTCGGGAGCTGCAAGAAGTCTCCCAACAAGAAGTTCTGCTGGGGAAACTCCTGTAGGTTGCTTTGGAGTATTTTTATGTCCCACAAACCAAACTTTGTTCAGCAGAAGCGCTGACATCTCATCAGGGCAGATTCCCTCCCTGCACTGTCTCTTCTGCTCCTGCCCACAGGCAGTGAAAGAGCCAAAGGGGCACGGTGAGAGCCCCGGACTTGCTGTGCCCTGAGTGAGACCCAGGTATGTGGTTCTGCTGCCCTCATCACAATATCACAGAATCACAAGGTTGGAAAAGACCTTTGAAGATCATCAAGTCCAACCAATCCCATCCTAAGCTAAACCATATCCCTAAGTAATGGATCACTGATCTGATCCCAACCTGCAAGGAATGAGGGGGAGTGAATTTGTGGCTGCTCTGCTACATGCTCTCCTCTGGTTAAGAGTAGGTTTTTTATAACCTAATTAATCCTCCTACCTTCTCCCAGTGATGGGTGACCCAGCCTTGACCCTATGTGCAAGTTTGACTCAGTTGATGACAAAATGGGTTTCTCAGCAGCACTGGAGAAGGTACCGGGGACTTCCCCAGCACCAGCAGCTCTATGTGGCACCTGGGGACAACTGGCCTTGTTTGTGCCCCAGAATACTGGGGCACAGGAGCCAGCAGCATCTGTGGGTGGTGCTTTGTTCAGTGTGTATTGGGCAGAAACCAATGGGCCAAAACCCTTTTGCACAGTGTCGTGGTTTCACCCCGTCTGAGGGCCAAGATCCACGCAGCTGCCTGCTCCTTAAAGGAAAAGAGCAGGGAAAAGGGAAGGGGGTGGGGGTAAGAGGTAAGGGAAGGGAAAAGGAAGAGGAAGGGGCAAATAACCCCGGAACCAAGAAATGAGAGGCCCGTGGGTTGGGATAAGAACAGTTTACTAAGCTAACAGAAAGATACAATATAACAATGCTAACAGGACTTCAAAGCAAAAATATATGAAGCTGTTGATACACAATGCAGTTTCTCACCAAACCCACAGCTCAGGCCGTGCCACCCAGAGCCGTCCCGGAACCCGACCGTCCCCCAGAAATCGCGTGTCCTGGAGCCACCGTCTGCTCCTCCTCCCATCCGCCCTTTATACTGAGCAGGATGTAATTGGCATGGAATACTCTCTTTGGCCAGTTTGGGTCACCTGTCCTGGCTTCGCCCCTCCTTTCTCATGAATAGAGAAATAGGAAGAGCTTAGAAAGTCCTTGACTGTCTGACAGCAACTAACAACATCAGGGTGTTATCAGCACTGCTTTCATTTTAACACCCAAACACAGCATTCCATCCGCTGCTACAAATGAAGTCAACTCCATCCTGACTGAAACCAGGACAGAGCCTTCGGCCATGGCCGAGCCGGTCGGTGCTGCGGGACCCGAGACAGGCACCGAGCGCCGGGAGAGCGACGGGGAAAGGGCTCGGTAAGCCCCGGGAACCTCCGTCCTCTCACCCGCTGAGCCGAGGGGAGGAGACCGGAGGGGGAACCTGCCCAGGGGCCGGGCCGCCGGCCGCTCCCACCCACCTGCGTCCCCCGGGCCGCGGAGGCTGCGGTGGGGGGCGGAGAGAGAGAGAGGAGAGGAGAGAGCCGCCCCTCTCCTGCCCGGGCTCTGCCTCCCCAGACAGGCGGCGGGAGGAGCCAATGGCGGGGCTGCCCCGCACAGCCCTGGGAGGGGCGGCCGGGCAGGGCCGGGCCGGGCAAGAGGAGGGGCAGAGCCGGGGAGGGACGGCCCAGCCCGGCCCAGCTCCGCCCAGACAGGCAGCGGTCGGAGCCAATGGCGGGGCTGCCCCGCACGCTGGTGGGAGGGGCCGGGCCGTGCCGGGCGCGGCGCAGGACGGGCGCGTTCCCGCCGCGAGCTGCCGGTGCCTCTGTGCCGATGGCTGCTGCGGACCCCCCGCGGCCTCTTCGCCTCCGTCCGCCGCGCCCCCCGCGCCGTTCCCGGCCGCGCCGCCGCTGCAGAGGCCGCCCCCCAGGTGAGCGATCCGCCCCGGGCCGTACGGCCGCCCGAGGGCCTCGCCCCGTCCCTGAGGCCCCGCGGCCTCCCGGGTGCGGCCTGCGGGACCTCTCCTCGGCGTTCGAGCCCAGGGCGGGAGCGGAGCTGCGGGTCCCCCCGCCCCGAGAAGGCCCCTGGCGAACCCGCCCCCCTCCTTCCCCCCCGGTGGCTTTTCCATCTGGGAAGCGGGGAGTTGGGAAAGAAACGGGCCCTGGGAGCGTGCGTGGGGCAGGAGCAGAGGGCTCTGTGTGTGTGAGTGTGGGGGGGAGCAGCGGCTGGGGGGGAGTCCCGGCGTAGGGCGTGTGGAGACACGGGGATGCCTTCCCGGGTGTTAACGGTACCAGCATCCCCAAGCTCCCAGACACAGATGGTGGGTGGTGGCAGCGTTGGAAGAGACCTTAGACATCCGTCTTGTTCCAGCCCCCTGCTATGGGCAGCGTTGGCCATGCCGTGCCTGTGGCTTCTGTGTCCCTGAGGAGTAGGAGTGTCTTGTGGAGAGGGACACCGGCTGCACCAGTAGTAGTTCCCAGTGCCAGGGCAGGAAGGTGCCTGTGCAGGCGCTGCTGGCTGTCCTGGCACGATGGGAGCGGGAGACCTGGTTTCCCTCAGCGACCCCTCGCTGGGAATGGCGGGCGAAGCGGTGCCAGGGAAGCCGCGTCAGGTGCTCCAGCTGCTCTCCCGCTGCAAAGGGGTTTTCCAGCAGCGCTGGCTGGGACGGGCTGTAAGGTGGCAAAGGTGTTCCCAGGGCCCCTGTGGGAGTCCTTGCACGGAACTCATTATTTCTGCCCCTTGAGGTTTTCCCAGGGTAGAAAGAGGAAAAACTGTGGGTGTGGGTGATGAGACCCCTGGGGAGAGAAACTCAGCGTTGCACACAGGGGCATTGCCCCGCTGAAGGGCAGTGTGTGGCTTGGGGGGGGGCGGGGGTGTTAACCTGTGCAGAGTAGATAAAACCCTGTTCCATGTTAGCCAAGGCCACTGGAGAAAAGAAGGCTTAGGGGAGACCTAATTAGTGTTTATAAATATCTTAGACTTGGGACGCAGGGGGATTTGGCCAGCCCCTTTTCAGTGGTCTGTGGGGACAGGACTAGGGGCAATGGCTGTAAGCTGGAGCATAGGAAGTTCCGCGCCAACATGCGGAAGAACTTTTTCACAGTGAGGGTGACGGAGCAGTGGAATAGGCTGCCCAGGGAGGTGGTTGAGTCTCCTTCTCTGGAGATATTCAAGTCTCGTCTGGATGCCTATCTGTGTAATATGAGATAGCGAGCCTGCTTTGGCAGGGGGGTTGGACCCGATGATCTCTTGAGGTCCCTTCCAACCCCTAAGATTCTGTGATTCTATGTGTTTGGTGCTGGGAACAAGCATAACAAGTGAAGAAGCATTAAGAGAAGGGAATTACCCCACTGTAGTGGGATAATTAGCAGTGTCGTGGCTGGGAGAGGCGGGGGATGCCCTGCAGTGGCTGTGTGTGTGTCTGAGATGATCCTGATGGGGCTTGGAAGGGGAACTAAAGCAATTAGCTCTGGAAGTTTTGCTTGTGTGAAGCTCACCCATAGTTGTAAATCCCTGTTCTGTGTGTTCTTTCCTCAGCCCTCAGCAGCCTGCGGAACATCCTGATGGGCAGGAACCTCCAAAGCTACAAGCAGGTGCTGCCCATGACAAAGGTTGTTCACAGCCCTGGTTCTTCTGGGGTTTGGCATCCCTTGGAAAACTGAGGGGTTTCTGAAACTGCAGAAGGGTGTGCAGCTTGGAATGAATCCCACTGCTTTGGGTGGGATCGAGGAGCTGGGCTACCATGCAAATGGCAATCCTAACCCCTCTTAATTCACACTCTCACGTGGCCTGCCTTTGTTGTTTAGATGCTGCCATCCCTGGGTATGAAGAGAAGGCTGAAGAGGTTTTTGCTGCTGCGGTGAAGGTACTAGCCAGGGCAGCAAGGAAACGCCAGGCTTCCCTCAGCAATGGCACTCCAGGAGCAGAGTCTACAGGAGAGGTTAGCAGAGACTTTCCTGAACCTGTGCAGCCTCAGGCTCTTCTTTTCCCTTGACAGCAGGTGCCTCTTGTGTGCTGGGTTTGCCTCGCTCAGGTTTGCCTGCTCTGCTCTGGCACGTGGAGCTGAGGAAGGAGCACCCAAAACACATGACCTTGTGAGAACAATCACCTGCTTCCTCTGGATAAAGCCCTCTCTGCTGGGTTTGGTGTCCACCGGCCTGGGAGAGGATTCCCATAGGACTTTGGCTCTGTATAAACAAATCCTGAGCTGCTTGACCCCTTAGTTTGGTTGGGAGGTGCAGTGTTTTTCTTACTGCCCCATAGGGTGAGAGGAGTAAGAAACCCTCGTGCTCTATTATTTGTCCCTGAGAGCACCATTGACTCTTTGTTTGTACAAAACCCCTTTCTGAGGGGCTCAGCTCTCCCCGAGCCAGAGTCAGGGCTGAACTCCGGAATGCTGAGGAGCTGCCCGAGGGGCACTGGGCAGGAAGCCTGAGGGGGTTTAATCACTGCACATAAGAGAGCCCCTATTACCAATCAAACCCAAAGGGCAGCGTGCTGGTCAGAGATCCTGCAAAGATCCTTCTCCTGCACTCTGAGCCAGCACATCCCGGTCCCCAAGTCAGACCAGAGCTGCCTCCGTTTCTGGAAGTTTCCGCTGGCTTGGGCTGGTGTTCAGGTTAAACTCAGGGTGGTGCTTTGTTTGTTTCTGTTCCAGACTCAGGCCCTTTCTGCTGAGCCTGCAGTGAAAAGACCCAGAAGTTCTGTGCTGGAGGAAGAACTGGTGCAGACTGGTAAGGCTGATGTGAAGTCATGAGCTTGTTTCTCCTGCGCTCTTCCTGGCGTGTGGTGCAACTCTCCCCCTCGGCTCACGGACGGGCTGTGGCGGCATCGCCCCGCGGTAGCGTCTGGCAGTGCTGGAGTGGGAACTCAGTCTCTTCCCTGCAGCGCTGCGCTGCTGCTGGGTCAGGGCCGGGCGTTTTACTCGGCATCTCAGTCCCGGAGCTGCCTTGGATGCAGCCAGCTCCAGCTGTGATACGGCTGCTGCCAGCTGGCCAGAAGGAAACTGGTTTGATTGGAGGTGTTAGATCCCCAGAACCCTTGTTGGGTTTGAGTCTGGGGTTCAGCCTGGCGATACCTCGTGCCCAGTGCAACTTGCTGCAGTTGCCAGTGAGAAAATCCAAGGCTGTTCTAAAGTAACAGAACACAGGGAATGTGAAGACGTAGGGGTGTCCTGGTTTCTTTTCTTGGAAATGGCCTCATCATCATCACCATAGCCTGTTACAACAGCCTCCACACCCCCATGTACTTCTTCCTCCTCAACCTCTCTATTGTTGACCTTGGCTACATTTCCACTACGGTTCCCAAAGCCATGGCCAATTCCTTCTGGGACACCAGGGCCATTTCCTACACAGGATGTGTGGCTCAACTCTTTTTCTTTGTATGTTTGATCTCAACAGAGCTCTTTCTTCTCACTGTCATGGCCTATGACCGCTACGTTGCCATCTGCCACCCCCTGCACTACAGGACCCTCCTGGGCAGCAGAGCTTGTGTCCACATGGCAGCAGCTGCCTGGGGCAGTGGGTTTCTCTATTTTGTGCTGCACACGTGCAATACATTTTCAGTGCCCCTCTGCAAGGGCAATGCTGTTGACCAGTTCTTCTGTGAAATCCCCCAGATCCTCAAGCTCTCCTGCTCAGATGCCTACCTCAGGGAAACTGGACTCATTTTGGTGACTACCTGTTTAGGTTTTGGCTGTTTTGTGTTCATTGTGGTGTCCTATGTGCAGATCTTCAGGGCCGTTCTGAGGATCCCCTCGCAGCAGGGACAGCACAAAGCCTTTTCCACCTGCCTCCCTCACCTGGCCGTGGTCTCCTTGTTCCTTAGCACTGCCGTCTTTTTTCCCACCTGAAGCCTCCCTCCATGTCCTCCCTATTTCTGGACCTGTTAGCATCATTTCTTTGCTCAGTGTTTCCACCAGCACTGAACCCCCTCATCTACAGCATGAGGAACCAGGAGCTTAAGGATGCCATGTGGAAACTGAGGACTGGATGTTTCTAAGCAGCTCATCTTTGGCATATTACTGGCCATGGAACTCACATTAGGACCAGTCTGTATTTAGTATGAATTTTGGTGGTTGTTTTGTCTTCTCAGTAGCCTAGATACATGTATGCACTTCACTTTTCTCAGCAGGTTTCCACCTCTGCTTGCTCTTTGGTCATTTTGATGCTGCTCAGCTCTCCAGTGTCTTCCGAGACTTGGAAACTTCCCGTCTTTCAGATGTCTAATAAGCGGTTCTCTCAGAAGTTCAGTGTGTTGATAAGTGACCTTTCTATGTATCTGAGCAAAAGTTGGTTTGGAGAGAATCTCCTCTGAAAGCTGACCCCCTTCATATGCTGCAGGATGAGCATGAGCCAGCAATGTGCCCTCCTGGCTAAGAAGGGCAATGGCATCCTGGGGTGTATTAGAAGGGGTGTGTTCAGTAGTGTCCTGGTTTTGGTCAGGATGGAGTTAACTTCTTTTGTAGCAGCAGATGGAATGCTGTGTTTGGGTGTTAAAATGAAAGCAGTGCTGATAACACCCTGATGGTTTTAGCTGTTGTCAGACAGTCAAGGACTTTCTCAGCTCTTCCCCTGGACTGGGAGTTTCACATGGCTTTCCACACATTCTCAGGACTCACTGACACTCCACTCCAGGGTTTTCCTCATAACAATACCAGTGGGAGTTGCTGAGGCCCTTTCAATTTGGCTTCCTGACAGATTTTACTAACTTGATTTGTCTTTTCCACTTTCCCACTTGCCTGTGGTCTTCAGGAGGCATGCAAATCCCAGGGCACTCCTAGGATTTTGCACATGTTCTGCACCACTGTGGCCACAAAATGTGGTCCTCTATCAGATGACATCCCAAAAGGTATTGCAAATCTAGGGCTAATCTCCTGTAGGAGCCAGTTAACTGTTTCCTTGGCTTGATTTGTACGACAGGGAAAGGTTCCTGGCCGTCCAGAAAAAGTGTCAACCTCAACCAAAACATACTTCTAGTATTTAGGTAACTATAAATATAATCAAGTTGCCAATAATTACCCAGATTCATCCCTGTTTTTAACTTACCCATTTGAATTCTCTTTTGTACTACTGGATTTTTAAACACCCCTCACACTTTGCTGTTACTGACCTGGCCATTTCCAGCATTCACACTGACACTAGGTGCCTCTTTGGGAACATCACCAGGGTGTCTGCACCCCAGTGGCATTCTTCATGTCTTATCTGCAATATTTCTCCCATGATTAAGGGAGGCAATATGACCTGACTCTTGAGAGTCCTTCTGAATCTTTCCTTTTGCTATTTTTATGTTTCCAGTCTGATGTACTTTATAGGGCAGGATTGCTGCTTGGAGTGGTTCTTGAACCAACAAGAACTGTAAAATTTCCTTTAGATGCTAAATATTTGGCCCTGGGAGGACAGTAGTCCTCCTTCTTTCCATAGTGCTCCATGGACATGGACTTTTCAAGGTTACATCATCATGTTATGTAAGAGCTACCTGGTATTTCATCCTCCTTCTAGGGGATAGCCAGTGTGTCCCCTTTTGTTCCAACACTGGGACCACCATATGTTGAACACCGCCCGTGACGGCTCTTGTCCCTCCTGTAGGCAAGAGGCTCATCCTTTGCTTACCAAGTCCAGTTGCCTGGAAAAGCATCCCACTGGTCTTTCCCAGCTTCCCATTCTCTGGGTCAGAACTCCCATAGCCAGATGTTGCCGTTCGTGGACAAGGAAGTGGAAGTCTTTAGTTAAGCCCGGTAATCCCAAGGCTGGTGCTGTCATCAAGGCTGGTTTATGTTTCCAAAAAGCCTTTTGTTGGTTTCTATTACATATAAAAGGGGGAGACTCCTGGTCTTCACACAGTGGTTTGGCTGTTTGGCCATAATGCCTGATCCAGAGCCGACACCATCCTGCCACTCCCAGAAAGGCTCTCAGTACAGTCCAAGGCTCTGGAACACCACAAATTGCCTCTTTTTGGTCTGTCCTCAGCATTTGTTGTCCTTGTGAAATCTCCAAGCCCAAATATATTACAGTTTCACTTGCAGGTTGAGCTTTCTTCTTGGATACCTTGTACCTATGAAGTCCCCCAAAGTTTAACAGTCCATTGGTTCCCTGTATCTAGGCTGACTTCTCTTGGGTAGCTGTTAGAATACCATCCAGGTGTTGCAAGAGCAGCTGTTCTGGTCGCAGAGTCGCTGTCTCCTTGTTTGTTCAGATCTCCAGTTCCTTTGCTAATTGGCTGCCAAAGTTGGTCAGGCTGTTTTGAAACCCTTGGGGCAGCCGTGTCCAGGTCAGCTGTACCTTGTGCCCTGTGTGTGGACCCTCCCCCTCAAAAGCAAATCATTTATGACTCTTTTTCCAGGTTTATGCAAAAAAGCATCTTTTCAATCAAGCACTGTAAACCACTGATAATGTTCCTTCAGGGCAGTCAACACTGTGTGAGGATTTGTCACTACTGGGTGCAAGGTCCAGCTGCTCTTAGATCCTGTACCAATCTATACCCACCACTTGGCTTTCACACTGGTACAATGGGTGTGTTAGAATTTGAATCATACCCTTCTAAAATCTTATCTTCCAAAAATTTGTTGATCAACCTTTTAATTCCCTGTTTTGCCTCAGGTTTAACAGGGCATTGTTTAATCCTATTGTTAATCCTCACTGGTTTTGCCCTTTCTCATAATGGGTGGCTGGGGGTGGCTGACCTTAACTCCTGAGTGAGGCCCAATTATATTCCACATCAAACACATAAACAATATTTCAACAATGGTTTTTGGATGGGGTTTTTGTTGGTGGTTTTTTTCTTTTCCTTTTATCTCTTTTTTAAAAATACTTTTTTTTATAAACCCCTTTTCACTTCTTACCTTTACCCAGGCACCCACAGGGGGTTGGGTTGTGGGGCTTTTTTTTATGCTTTGCTTCTCTCCAGCTGTACCTCTCAGGGGATAACAGAACCGTGGATCAAAGCTCCACACTGGCTTCGTGCACATCTCATTCACTCACATTTATACACAGCTCCAGCATTCAGCTTTCTGTGCTGGTTTGGCCCTGGCTAGAGCCCAAATGCCCACCAAAGCCACTCTCTCACTCCCCTTTTCAGTCAAACGGGAGAAAATATATACTGGGAGGCTTAGGAGTGGAGATAAGGACAGAGGGATCACTGTCCAATTAGTGCAATGGGCAAAACAGATTCAGCACAGAATAAAAGAAAGAAAACTAATTTATTACACTACAACTACACACCCAGGGAACCAGAGTCAGGTGATGAGGAGCGCAGCCTGGACTTAAAGCACCTTCCCCCCACCTCTCCCCTTCTCAGCAGACTTAAACATCATCATGATTTTACTCCCTTCTCCCCCCTTACCCCTGCCAACATGGCACGGGGAAGTGCAGGGACTGGGGAGTGGGCTTCTGGCAATTCTTCACAAGCTGCTTTCCTCCTCCAGATCTTAAAGAACCTTCCCCCCATCCCTCCCTTCTTTGCAGACTTGACTTTAATCGTAAATTTACTCCCTTCCTCCCCCCATCTCAGCACAGGGAGGGGCATTCCACCTGCTGCTAGAAAGAAAATTGTCTCTATCCTGGCGTGAAACCAGGACTGTCCCCCACCTAGGGGAAATCACCCCCTCCTGAAAGGTCAGTGTGCTTACTGCAAGCAAATGGGCTTTGGAACAAGGACAGCCTGAGGCTGGGCAAGCCCGTGATGGGAACTGACGTTACAAAAATGCATCATGGAAGACCAGCCATCCTTTATCCCCACGAATGAAAAAAGCATTTCTTACCACTGGATCATCAATCTGAGAGACGCTGCTGTGGCTCAAAACCAAGGTTGTTCAAGTGGGATCACTGCTGTCACTGGGTGACTTGAAGTCGCACCCTCGGGCTCCCCCTGACCAAACTGGCAGCCCTTGGGCACCAGGATTTCCTGTCAAAGACAAGCCCACTGAAGTATCCTGCTTGCATCTTCGGTGAAAGCCCATAGTTTCAAAAACAATCCAAATGAGCTTCTGTAAGAAAGATCCCTAAGCTATATAATCACCCAGATGAAAGTGATGGGTCTTAAAGCGTGAGCTGACAGAGTCAGAATGATTTCACATCCACAGCGAGGGAGGGAGTCCCAACACTGAGAGCCAAACCAGGCTGGGGAATGGGAAGGAATAGAGGGACTGTGGAAATTACACTCCTGATACCCCTTGCCAAATCACAGCCCAGAGAACGGCAGATGACTTTTCAGGTCTTGAGCAGTTAACAGAAGCACATTCCAATAAAAGCATCAGAAATATCCCGTTGAAAGGACACGTTTAGGCCCTTCTAGTTGAGCAACCAGGCTGGGGAAGGGGCTGGAGGGCAAATCATATGAGGAATGGCTGAGGGAGCTGGGGATGTTTAGCCTGGAGAAGAGGAGGCTGAGGGGAGACCTTATCACCACCTACAACTACCTGAAGGGAGGTTGTAAAGAGGTGGGTGATGGTCTCTTCAGCCAGGTGACAGAAGATAGAAGAAGGGGAAATGGCATGAAGCTGTGCCAGGACAGGGTTAGATTGGATATTGGAAAAAAATTTGTTACTGAAAGAGTTGCAGGGCTGGAACAGGCTGCCCAGGGAGGGGGTTGAGTCACCATCCCTGGATGTGTTCAAAAAAAGGGTAGATGAGGTGCTCAGGGATCTGGTTTAGCACAGGATGGGAACCGTTGGACTCAATGATCTTCAAAGGTCTCTTCCAACCTGGTGATTCTTGTGATTCTTGTGATTCTTGTAATTCCTGATTCTAAGAGACCAGCAAACCCTTTCAGCTTCACAGCTTTAGGAGCAGAACGTGCAACAGGCAGGACAGAAAAGTACCAGAGCTCCAAATGGGGATTCCCCCACCCCCACGTGATTCTCGCACGCGCTTTGAACGCCCATCAGGAGAACTCCCTCTCACCTGCCCTGATGTTGCTGAAAACCCAACACTCATTGTGGCCAGAGCATGTTTTGATGAGGTCAGCCCTTCGATAGGCTTTCCCCCACCATGACTGATCTACTGGAAAAACATGCCACAGCCAGAAATGCCAGAACAAACACGGGACACAGCAGAGGCAACTGAAAGCATCAAGAACGGATTCCCTCCCAGTCTGGAAAGCAGTTACAGCACTCCCTTCAAATCTCCTGGGAGTATCAGGTCAGACATCCCAGTGTTTGGTAAGGCTAAAGCTAGAAAGAGGAGAGGAGCTGTGCTGGGGGCAGGGACGGGGCTGCCCAGCAGAGGCCATGAAGGAGCTGGAGAAATGGGAGAAATATGGGTGTGAGTCCAGGGTTGTGTGACCTTGTTTAAAGAGCACGGGTCCTGTGAGTATGATGAACAGAGATACTTCAGGTTGCATTCATTCTCGCTTCTTTTATTACTAGGACTTTCCTGCTATGCCTATTCTCTTAAAAAATAGTAATTAAAAAATCAGTCCTGTATCTGCTGCAGATGGACTAATAAATCTCAAGTTTGACAGGATCTTGAATCTCCTGGCTTTGTCCCCACCTGTAAGACGTGCATCCTGGTTTTCACCTGCTGCCCCCCTGTCTCAAGGCAACCAACTGTTGCCAAGCAAACACCCAACAGAGGTCTAGAATAGCAATGGTTGCCAGGGACCTCTGGTGACCAACCAGTGACACCTCTGTCAGAGGGGCATTAGTTGGGAGGTCACTTCCCAGAGGGGAAGCACTTCTAGTCTTGTCTGGGGAGATCACCTCTTGTCTTTTCAGGAGAGATCACCTCTAGTCTTGTTGTGGGGGATCACCTCCAGTCTTGTCTGGGGAGATCACCTCCAGTCTTGTCCGTGGAGATCACCTCCAGTCTTGTCTGGGGAGATCACCTCTTGTCTTGTAAGGGGAGATCACCTCCAGTCTTGTCTGGGGGGATCACCTCTTGTCTTGTCGGGGGGGATCACCTCCAGTCTTGTCTGGGGAGATCACCTCTTGTCTTGTCCGTGGAGATCAACTCCAGTCTTGTCTGGGGAGATCACCTCTTGTCTTGTCCGTGGAGATCACTTCCAGTCTTGTCTGGGGGGATCACCTCCAGTCTTGTCTGTGGAGATCACCTCCAGTCTTGTCGGGGGAGATCACCTCGAGCAGGTCACACACGACAGCATCCAGGTAGGTTTTGAAACCCTCCAGAGAAGGAGACTCCCCAGCCTCCCTGGGAAGCCTGGGAGGAATTTCCTTTTCTTCTCTTCTTCATTTCTTAAATCTTCTCTTTGATGGCTCAGTCGGGTGACAGTAGAGATGGTAAAGCTGGTATTTACTCAGTCTGCCCTTTCTCCAGACTTTATCCTACCTCCTGGGTCTGGGGTTCCTGAGGGCCCCTTTCAGGCGGGTGGATCCTGTCCCTCTCCAACAGGTTGGAGTCACCAAAGAACATCCCCTTGTTGTCCAGGCCAAACCCCTGGCCTTAGTCCCAGCTGCGTAGCCAGGAGTTGAGAGGCGTGAGATTTCCCAGCCCGTTCAGTAGAAGGAGGAAAAGCCAACTTGGGCACCAGTGTTTTCCAGTCACACCCCCAGGGCTCTCTGGTCTGCCTTGATTCTGCCTGGTGAAATTGTTTGAAGTATAAAGGTGAAATAAGGTGAAATCCAGACGTGTTGGTGCAAAATGTCCATATATCCCCAGTCTTAGGTAGGAACGTGTTGTGTGCTCTCTGGTAGGGACGTGAATTTAAGGAGTGGCTGGAAAACAACCCTGTTGGCGCTCACAGAAACACCTTCAGGCATTTATGTAGCTTCAGCCTTTGTGTTACTTTGCCAGTGATGACTGTAAGGTGCTTTCTTGTTTCTCCTCCCAGCTGTAATCCCTGAGGCTGTGTAAAATGGCTGGGCGCTTCCAGAGAGTCCTGCTGTGTGCCATACCTGGAGTGGTGGCACTTGTTGGCTGCTGGTGGCTGTACTGCCAAAGGAAGAAGTCTGCCAGCTCTAGTCAGGAAGAAAGAGCTGCTGAAGAGCAGCAGAAAGAAGCGCCAGCAGCGATCACTGAGGCCAGAGAGGCAGCCTCCAAGGAAGAGCAGTGCCCAGGGGATGAAACCTCAGCCTCCCTGCCCCTGGAGTTGGCAAGCGTTGCTTCCTCTGGCTGTGCACCTGCATCTGAAAGTGGGACGAGTGCGGAGGTCCCGTTGGAGAAGATGTTGTGGTCTGATGCCTCAGGCCAGCAGCTGGACTTGCTGAAGGCACCTGAAAGCCAAGATGTGCCTGCTGAGCAGAGCTCAGCACCAACAGAAAAACCTCCCGCCCTGGCTCTGCCTGAAGGCAGCATCGTGCCCCACAGTGAAGGCCTGCAGAAAGAGGATGAACTGGCCTTGCATCGTGGCGGTAGCAGGGCAGCAGGGATGGGTGAAGGTCCCTCAGGAGGTAAGGGATTTCAAAATCCTCCTACAAATACATGGGGACCAAGAGTTTTATGTGCTGTACCCCTTCTGCTTCAGAACATGTCCAGATCTATCCTCTCCATGTTTAACTTCCTCAGTAGCGGAAGATTCAGCCCTTGTACGGGTGGGTTTGCATTTGCTCTCGGAATTCCCATCGCTGTTGGCTCCGGTGTTAGCTGGGTGAATTTCAGGGTCTGCTGCAAAGGGGTGAATGGGCTGGTCCCCTTTCAGCACGGAGTTTGCTGTCCAAAGTGAAGCATGTGCTTGAGTAGCGCAGTGAAATGGGCCGTGTCTGGGTGCTGAACACCCCGCTGTTTTGAGACCTGCTCATGCGAATGGTTTCTGCTTCTGTTGAGGCAGCCTCCAGTAAGCACGGGGTCCTTCTGTCTTTATGGGCTGCTGCTGAATGGAAGCTGGATGGCAGCAGGTTTCTGAGGTGCTGCTGGGCGAGGCAGAGTTGTGCTCTGAGGAGCTGTGGTTGAGTCAGTCAGTTGCAGACCAAGTGCCCTGAACCCTGTCAGTTCCGTGTGAAGAGCTGGCATGGCCCCCCCATGTGCTGAACTCCCTGTGAAGAGCCCTGATGAAGCCATGGGGAACTGCAGAGTCCCTCTCTGCAGCAGCTCTGTTAGCGTGGCTCTCCTCACGCTGGTAGCTTTGACTTTGTGTCTTGGCTTGACTTTGTGCACCGTGGCACTGTTTGGAAGGAGTCCTGCTGAACTCAGGCCTCTGCTGCATTCCTAGAGCTGTGCAGCCTTTTCTTCAGGTCTAAAAGGAAACTTTGGGTAGGTGACGTGCAGCAGGACTTTCCCCTCTCTGAAATACCCCAGACCCCAGTACAGGAGCCTCCTGGCTGAGTGCAGAGGAGGAGCTCTGTGAAACGCTGCATTTTCCTGGCCTGGTGTCTGGTAGCTGGCTCAGGAGGGCTGTCTGAATGCTGACACGTGTGCATGTCTCGTAGACTTGGATGTCAAAACCATGGACTCTGTGGGCAGTGGCTGTGCCATGGGGAAGATGGTGACAGGCCAGAAGTCAAGGCCTGAAGAAACCTCCACCGAGCCTGACCTGGTCAGCTGGGAAATAGAGGTCCCAAGGGTAAGCAGCCGCTGGCCTGCTCGCACATCCTGCCCTGCGCTCCCTACCCATCTCCTGCTTCTTCCAGGCTGGTGCTGGCTCAGAGCCATCCCAGGGAGATCAACAGCAAATAACAAGGACTGAAGTGTTTTGCATAGCGTTAGACTCAACAGGGGTGAAGAGCCAGTCCCAGCTGTAAGCATGAGGCGTCTCAGGGCTGTGTTCAGGGTATCACTGGCTCATTGTTCCCTGTTATCTTCCATCCATGTTGTTCTCCAAGATGTGAAGATGAATCTATGAAAATGAGCGGTATTTACTGGCCTGTATCTAGCCTGACTTATCCCAGACCAGCTCTGCACTGGTCCAGCATGGCCTTTACTTATCCTGCCTGGCCCTGCGCTACAGGAACTGGGCACATGGGTGAAATAAGCCCCAGCAGGGAGTGTGGTTTGACCTCCATTCCTTCTCTTGACTGCTGCTTTCCTCTCTTTCGCAAAGGGTTTAGTTGGCCGCTTGATTGGCAAACAAGGAAGATTCATGAACTTCCTAAAGCAAACATCTGGGGCCAAAATTTATGTCTCCTCACCACCTCATCTGCGTGACTCTCAAGTCTGTCACATTGAAGGTAAGCGAATCGTCTCTGTGTTTGTGGTCCAATATGTAGCTCGGGGGCCAGAATGAGATGGGCAAGGAATTAAACAGCACGTATCTGCAAATGCAAGCCTTGCCTGTGAAGGATGTTACATTAATTGTGGGTGAAAACTACCTGCCAGTGAACTGGGTTCATCCTGGAAGCTAAAGCGGTGCGATTGGGGCCTGGTGGTCTTGAGTGTCTCACGTTGGTCTGACAGCCACCTACACGGCCGGTCTGTGGAACCTGAAGCTGTTGATGTGGTGCAGACAACTTTTGGCAGCTCTGTTTCTTCACGGGGTGGGGGGTGTCCTCAGCATAGCTGTGCCACAGACTTTCTACGGGACGTTTATCTTCCAGGCTTCCCTCAGCAAGTAGAAAAAGCACTGAGCCTGATTGGCCAGAAGTTCAGAAGTCTGCGCCTCACCAACGTCCACACTCCACCTCCACCAACACCACCAACGCCTCGTTTTCTCCCGACGACTTGCTGGGTAAGTCCCAGCTCTCTGGCTGCGCTGATGTCGGGGGCAAAGGCTGCTGTTGGTCACCGCTGTCGCAGAATGCTCAATGCAGGTGGCTGGTTCACAGAGGCCCTCACAGCCAGGCTGGTTTTGTGTAGCTCTCTCTTGCCTGGCTTGTGTCACTGTAACGGGTCAGACTGATCTTCCTGTTGGAAGGTGGCCTTGCCCCAAGTCTGATGTCCTTGAGAGCAGCATGGAGTAACTTTATGCTCCTGATCCAGAGCAGCCTTTGGAAGTCAAATGCTGGAGTGGCAGGGATTTTGCACCCATGGCTGTCAGCCTCAGGCCACGCTGGTGGACCATGGAGTGGCTGTGAATGAAGCTTGTGTTGCAGTGAACTCTAACAAGATTTTCTTTCTTCCACGTGACAGCTGTGCCTCCCAGAGGGAACTGCTGTAGAAGTGGTGGTGTCAAACCAAGTCAATGCTGGCCACATGTTTTTACAGCAGCATACACACCCCACTTTCTGTGTCCTGCGTAGACTTGGCCAGCACATGAATGTCTGCTACTCCCAACCGGATATTCCCACTCTGCCAACTCCAGTAGAAGGCAAGTAACTCAATTGCTGAGACGCTGTTCACTTGAGAAACTTGTAGGGTCGTGCAAAAGCCTGATGCCCCTGAGCATGGTGGTGGCAGACAGACTTGAGAGTCCAAGGCAGCTCTGCTGAGTCGCAGCTGCAGGCGGGTCTGATGGAGGGGCAGGGGTGTGGAAGGGAGATGGGAGCAGCAGAAGGAATGCTGTTGGTGCTCAGGAGGTCGCTGCGCAGCGTGGCTGATCCACCCGAAGGGCTCGTTTCAGGGCATCCACTCACCCTGAGCACTTCTGCTTTGCAGTTGGCACGATCTGCGCGGCTCCGGCTCTGGATGGGGTGTGGTTACGGGCTCAAGTCAATAGGTACTTTGAGGAGACAGGTGAAGTGGAGCTCCGCTACGTGGACTACGGAGGCTATGAGAGAGTGAAGATCCACCAGCTCAGGAAGATCAGGTCTGTAGCTCCTCTGCTGCTACCGCTTGGATTGCTGGGAGCGTGGTCTGGGGTCTTTGGAGGGTCGTTACTTTTAAACTGAATTCCTGCTAAAGCAATTGATTAATTGCTGTAACCTTCAAGGACACAGGAGAAACTTAAATCCAACTTCTTTGGGTTTGTTCCCTTTTCTTTCAGGTCTGACTTCTTATCGCTGCCTTTCCAAGCAGCAGAAGTTTTACTGGATAACGTGGTCCCACTGGCAGGTAACGGAGCTCTCGAGACGTACCCTGGGTGGTGCTCCGGCAGGTTTCCCTGGGTGCCAGCTGTGTACCAGCCATGATTCTGTCTCAGCCTTCTCCCTCCCCTGGCGAGCGCAGCCTCTGGAGGGACTGGAGTGAGGGCTGGAGAAACATATTTTCTTCCAAATGTGCGAGCGAGTGTGGCACAACCTGTCAGGCTCCAGGGGAGGGATGGGGAAGGGCCAGGCTTTCTCCTGTGTGGAGGGAGGAGAGAAGGAATGACTT
Organism: Gallinula chloropus; assembly: GCF_964237585.1. Taxonomy (NCBI): domain Eukaryota; kingdom Metazoa; phylum Chordata; class Aves; order Gruiformes; family Rallidae; genus Gallinula; species Gallinula chloropus. The sequence continues at coordinate 3,148,566 of NC_140116.1, forward strand.
TACTGAGGAGCAGGTTGGCAGGATGGGCAGGGTATAGGTGAAGTAGCTGGAGCTACTCTGCCACCTTCTGTCCCGCAGGAGTTCCCAAGGCAAACTTAGCTTTTAATCTGCTAGACAAACACCTGAGATTTTCCTACTAGTCAGAGTCAAAACAGCAATGGCAGATGAAAAGTCTGCTCTTCTGTCTTTCAAGCCTCCCAATTCACCCGCTGCTGGTGTTCACATGAAGGTGGCTTTAGAAAGCGCTCGGTCCTTTCCCTTCGGCAGCACAGCAGGGATAATACTTGTGTGACCTCCAGCTCGATAGGCTGGGTCCAGCAAGTGCCTCGAGCGGTGGCAGGGGAGGGTTCTCTGGCTGGGCTGCAGTCGGAGGTCAGGCAGGGTTGGTTGCATAGTCCCTCCTGGCCTGTGAAGCCTGGCCCCATCTCATCTGCTGTCTCCCGCTCTGCTCTCTCCACAGACGAGGACCACTTCTCATCCCAAGCAGACGCCGCTGTTGTGGAGATGACCAGAGGCGCAGTCCTGCTGGCGCAGGTCAGTGGGAGCTGTCTGGGAAAGCCTTGCTGCTGCTTTGAGTGCTGCTGTTGTCCCCTCTCCCCCAGCATCCTGTGTGTGCTCCAGGCCAGAACAAAGGCCCAGCTTGGACGCCCGGCTGCTGGGCAGGGCTCTGATGGAGAAACCTTGGTGCTGAGACCTTCCTGGTGCAGCATCGGCAGCGCTGTGGCTGACGCTGGCCGTGTCAACTCTGTGGCTCAGGGCAGGGCACTGCTGAGAATCGCTCAGGCTCGCGACCAGGACTGGTGTCTGTCTGCACGCTGATGTCGGTCTGTCTTTTCCAGGTCACAAATTATGACAGTGCAACAGGTCTGCCACTGGTAGAGCTCTGGAACTCGATGGGAGATGAGGTGCGTCTGGCCACATGCCTGTTTATTCGACACTGTTAGAGTTGACGATGGTGATGCAGAGGGTGGCATAGCAACTGGCTGATGGTTCTTCCCAGTGGCCTGTTCACCTTTCTACTTCTTTTCCCCCCCTTTAGATGCTGTCAGTGAACAGAGCTCTAGTAGAAAGAGGACTGGCTCAGCAAAACCGACTCAGCACAGAATAAAAGTGATTTATTACTACTACAACTACACACCCAGTGAACCAGAGTCAAGATAATGAGAAGCACAGCCAGGTCTTAAAGCACCTTCCCCTCACCCCTCTCTTCTTAGCAGCCTAAAGTACTTTCACAATCTTACTCCCTTCTTCCCCCCCTAACATGGTGTGGGGTGGGGCAGGGAATGGGGGTTTTCAGTCTGTTCCTCCTGAGTTCCTTCTTAGCTGGGGGGGCATTCCACACATCCACCCTCTTCACCTGTGGCACTGTGGTGTTCCACCCACAGGGGACAGTCCTCCAACTTCTCCAGCATGAGTCCTCTCTACTGGGGAGTCATCTCCTCACCACAGGCCTCTCAGTAGGACTCCTTTCCATGGGTGCTGACCTTCGGGCCCAGACTGCTCCAGCCTGGTCCCCCACAGAGTCACAAGTCCCCCAGCAAACCTGCCTATGCGTGGATCAACCTCTCCACAGGCCATAGATGGTCTCTGCTCCCCATCCTTATCCATGGGCTGTGAGGGGACACCCGCTCCACCATGGTCTTCTCCACAGGCTGCAGGGGAATCTCTCTCTCCGGCACCTGGAGGGCCTCATTCTCCTTCCCCCTCCCTCCTTCCTCCCTGGCTTCTTACATCTTCTCACTCCCTTCTCTGGTGGAAAAATCCACCTGCCTGTGGGGTTTTTCTCCTCACTGTGATTCCCAGAGGTGCTGTGACCATCACCGACTGGCTCAGCCCTGGTCAGCAGCAGCTCTGGCCTTGAATTGGCCGATGTTTCCTCTCTAAGTCCTGCAGAGAGCTTCTGGCTGCTGCTTGCAGGAGCCATCTCAGCAGCACAGCTACACAAAACTGCAACAGCTGTGAATCTGTAAATAGAAAGGAGATTGAGGGGGGCTTCAGGTAGGCAAACGTGGCAGTGCTAACAAACAGGGAGACCACCTCCAGGTAAGGGAGGCATGTGGAAAAGGCTTTGTGCCATCCCTACTCCGAGGGGATCCTCAGCACCGACCTGAAGATCTGAACACAGGACACCATGATGAACACAAACCACCCAAAACCTAAACAATCTCTGACCACAGTTTCACTGAGATAGGGCCGTGAGCAAGAGAGCTTGAGGATCTGGGGGATGTCACAGAAGAACTGGTCAGCAGCATTGCCTTGGCAGAGGGACACTGAAAATGGATTGGCAGTGTGGAGCAGAGCATTGTGAAGAGCAGCTCTGTGACAAGGAGCTGGCTGGAGGGCCGGGCTCAGAGAGTGGTAGTAAATGGAGTTAAATCCAGCTGGTGACCGGTCACGAGTGGTGTTCCCCAGGGGTCGGTGCTGGGGCCTGTCCTCTTCAATATCTTTATTGATGACCTAGATGAGGGCATTGAGTGCACCCTCAGTCAGTTTGCAGATGACACTAAATTGGCTGGGAGTGTGGATCTGCCTGGGGGTAGCGAGGCCCCACAGAGGGATCTGGACAGGCTGGAGAGCTGGGCTGAAGCCAATGGCATGAGGTTCAACAAGAGCAAATGCCGAGTCCTGCACTTTGGCCACAACAACCCCAGGCAGCGCTATAGGCTTGGGGCGGAGTGGCTGGAGGACTGTGTGGAGGAAATGGACCTGGGGGTACTGATTGATGCCCGGCTGAACATGAGCCGACAGTGTGCGCGGGTGGCCAAGAAGGCCAACGGCATCCTGGCTTGCATCAAAAATAGTGTTACTAGTAGGAACAGGGAGGTAATTGTCCCCCTGTACTCAGCACTTGCGAGGCCGCATCTCGAGTACTGTGTTCAGTTTTGGGCCCCTCACTACAGGAAAGACATTGAGGCCCTGGAACGCGTTCAGAGGAGGGCTACTAAGCTGGTGAGGGGTCTGGAACACAGGCCTTACGAGGAGTGGCTGAGGGAGCTGGGATTGTTCAGCCTGGAGAAGAGGAGGCTCAGGGGAGACCTTATAGCTCTCTATATCTTCCTGAAGGGAAGTTGTAGTGAGCTGCGGGTCGGCCTCTTCTCCCGTGTAGACAGCGACAGAACTAGAGGGAATGGTATCAAGCTGCGCCAGGGGAGATTCAGGCTGGACATTAGGAAGCACTACTTCTCTGAAAGGGTAGTCAGGCACTGGAATGCACTGCCCAGGGAGGTGGTGGAGTCACCGACCCTGGGGGTGTTCAAGGAAAGACTAGATGTTGTATTGAGGGACATGGTTTAGTGGGAGCTAGTAGTAATAGGTGAATGGTTGGACTAGATGATCTTTTAGGTCTTTTCCAACCTTGATAATTCTGTGATTCTGTGATTCTGTGACAATATTTTTAAGTGGAAAAATAAAAATTAGCATCAGCTTTTTTTCTGCCAGAGAATGGAGCGAGAAAGTGTAAGGAACTTTGCAGAATACAAGGTCAGTGAAGAAGGTCCTCCAAGCCCTGTAGCTGAGTTTCACCCACAGCCCGTGGAGACGACCATGGTGACTGAGGCTGTTCCCCCGCAGCCCATGCTGGATGATGTAGAACAGTGATTCTACTCACAGAGTGTAGAGGTCCCCACGCCTGAGCAGATGCAGACACTGAAGGAGGCTGTGACCTCCTAGGAAGCCTGTGCTGCAGCAGGTTTGCTGGCAGGGCTGTGGAGGCCCCATGCTGGCACAGTCTGTTGCTGAAGGACGGCACCCCATTCAGATGACCCACACTGGAAAAGCTGGTGATGATCAGAAGCTATGTGGGAAGGGCTCATGTGGGAAGGTTCATGGATGACTGTCTCCCATGGGTGGGACCCAAAACTGGAGCAAGGGGAGACTGTGAGGAGTCCTCCTTCTGAGGAGGAAGGAGCGGCCGAGACAATGTGTGATGAACTGACCCCAATGCCCATTCCCTGTCCCTCTGTGCTGCTGAATCGGAGGAAGGAGAAAATGAGAGTGACGTGGATCCTGGGAAAAAGAGGGTGGGATGTGAGTAGGTGCTTTAATATTTATTTTTTTTTCTGTCTCTGCCTTTCTCTCCCATTGCTCCTGCCCCTGCTCCCCATCCTGAAGCGAAGTGACACTGTCACCCTTCAGGCACTCGCTGGCAGAGAAGCTGCGATGGGCAAGGTGGAAGAACATTAGACGTAGAGGGGCTCTTTCCAGTGTTGATTGTAATAAAAATGTAAAAGCTCAACAGGCCTTATTCGTTCTCACCACCAGAAATGTTTCTGATGGAAATGTTTTTGAAATATGCTAGGGGAAAGCTTGGCTTGCCCTGTGAGCAGTCAGGAGTTGGGCTCCATGATCCCTAAGGGTCCCTTCCCACTCAGTGTAGTCTAGGATTCCAGGATTTTATTTGGTCACAAGCATCATCACGACAGTTGCCTCCTGACAGCACCACACACGGCCCTGGTGTCTCTGTTGCCCTTATCAGTAACACAGCCGTTGTGCCTCTCTCCCCCTCCATGACAAGTGCCGGGCTCTGGCACTCTTGGCAGCCCAAGGCCTGGACAACCACGTCTGCACGGCACCTCTGATTTCTGGGCGGCCACATTCCTTCTGGTGACAGCTTTGCCCAGTTTGCAGCCATGAATGGCCAAGCCCGTAGGACCGACTGCTCAGACCGGGGTGCCAGGCCCAGGTGCCTCACTCTGCCCCCTTTGCTGGGTCTAGCTCAGTGCACAGGGGTCTGAGAAGCCTCCCTGAGGGTGGGGGTGCAGAGGGGTCGAGTCGAGGGGCCTGTGGGGCCTTGGACCCTCGTTAGGATCAGCCGCAGGTGATGCTGGCTCACCCCGTGCCACCTCAGCAGGCCGCCAACAAGCGGCTGGCTCCTGGAACAGTCCTGCAGCTTCTCTGGGCCTCAAGAAGCCCCAAAGAGCGCTCTTTGCTGGCCCTTTTTTGCTGCAGATCACTTCCCAGTGCGGGCATTCCGGCATTGGAGCTGGTTTCCTCAGTGAGGAGGAGACTGCAGCTTCTGCTCCCACTTGCCTTTTGTGAAGCCTATACGGGTAACCAGTGTCAGTGGGCTCCTGTGCCTCCCCAAAAGCCATCCCAAGCAGACTCCTCGGGCCAGGCCTATACATAAAACTCCAGGGATGGGGATTGACGAGGAGGGGACCTGGGGGGCAGGCCCTCTGCCCAAGGGGCAGCAAAATAGCACAGGGCAGTCATCCACAGGAAAAGGACGCTCCCCTCACCACAAAACCTCATTATTCTCTCCCATTAAATTGATTAAAGGGGGAATCAAGCAGCTATCATTCCTATGACAGTGTCAATCCTATCAAGGGCTAATTGCACTGAAGGAGCTGATGGATACCTTTAAGCCTGGAGATCAGTTTCCTTTTAGAAGAAATAATGAGGGTTTGAAGGGCTATTCAGACCCTGTCAAAAGGCAAAAGTTAGGGAACAAAATATCTATATCATTTTGAAAAGCCATATAGAATGTCTCCTTAGGTTTTGCACTACCAACCACTTCACATAAAAAAAAAATTGGGAGAAATGGGCAGATAGAGTGACCAATAATGGGAATGCAGTCTCTTTCTGCTAATTAGTGCCTGACTGATCTCTTTCCCATGTGAGTAGGTCAGGTTTCTTGTGTGATTTTAGTCACCTAGTAAGACCAGAAAAAAAAATAATGCATTCCTCTTCCAGACAGGTAAATCTAAACAAAGTCCTTGAGCTTCCCTGGATGTGCACAGTCCTGATCCCGTCTGTAGTGCTGGGGAGCACAGAGCAATAAATCCTTTACCAGTGACAAGTCTCCCTTTGGTCTGATTCCCGGGGTGGGGGGGGGGGTGGGGGGGTGGGGGGTTGGAGGGTTGGGCCTTTTCCTTTCCAGCTGCTGTCTCTTGCCAGATGAAGAAGGGCCATTCCTTACCGCCCTGGAGGAACCTTTATTTGAATTCCATGGGCTCCCAAGGAGTCATTCCTGGTCTTCAGTTTTGGGTACGGATGAATGGAGGTGACACACAGTTTCCATCACATGAAATCCACACTCATGGAGAAGGGGATCTTGGCAACTCTCCTCCACCCCCAGTAATTCCCATGGGAGCTGGGACCAGCAGCTCCCAGGAAGAAGGTGCCTATTTTGTGCCCACCAGGACTGGGGTAAGAGGGATCCCATCTCTGGTGGGTTTGTGAAAGCCATAGGCCAGAGCTGCATCCCCTTCCAGCCCCAGGGCTGCAAAGCAAAGATGAGGTGCCTGGAGTGGCTCGCCTGAACCCCTTCCTTTCACAGGGGTAGAGTCCCCTCCCTGTCCCTGCCTGGAGGTCCTGCCTCATGCGGAGACAAGGAAAGATGATTATCCTGCCCAGCTCTGGTTTGATCGGGAGAAAGGACTCTGCTGGAGAGAAGGATTTCTCCCTAGCTGAGGGAGGGAACATCAGGGATGGGATCACAGAATGATCCCCATGAGGCCTGAGGCACCAGGAGGGAGCCTAGAAGAACTGGTCTTCTCCTGCTGAGCTGGGCCAGGCTCCTGGGATGGAGGGAGCTCATGGCAACCCAGCAGCACTGCAGAGAGACAGCTCTGCCCAGGAGCAGCTCCTCTGCCCAGCGCACTGGCCTTATTCTCGAAGCTTTAAGGATGCTGAGAATCAGTATTTCTGCCTGGGAAAAGGGGAGGTTTGTGGTTAGCCTGGCCTTGGGAGCAGCCAAACGCAACGTACGTAAACATCCAGTTGTACTTAGGGGCCCATTGAGAGTGATAAAATCTGTATTAGCTGGGACACCACCCCCTGACGGGGTGGCACCAAGAAACTCGAATGGAGCGCTTGGATAGAATGTTACTGTAATAGCTATACAGTTTCAGAGGGTGCAGCCAAAACCCTGGCTCTTCAGGAAAGAGCTGCTTTACAAACTGAAACCAGTACAACTTCCCCTGGGCTGCAAATCCGCCCCCCCCCCACCCCCCCCCCATTTTCAGAACAGTTACTGAATGCTTGGATACGGATGATGCTGCTAAAAGAGAGGGCAAAACATGGGAACATCGAGCTGTTGCCTTGCAAATAAAGACCAAACAAAAAATCATCGCTGAAGGGGAGGGTAGTGCTCAAGTAGGAGAACTGGTAGTAGTATGGAGTGTGTTTCAACACGAGGCATAATCTCCTTCTCCTGTCCGTATCTACACTGACTCTTTCGCTGCCTTCAAGGGATGTACGGAATCGCTTCCATTGGGAACACAATGGGTGGGAAGTCAACCAAGTACCTGTCTGGCCAAAGGGAAATGGCAAGATATCTGAACTATTGCAAAGCAAGGGAATTGGGCAGTGGCATAGGTCCCTGGCAGCAGCCCAGCCCAGCCCAGACTGAGAAGGAAGAGTGGGAACAAAGGGGAGTGGGGCTCAGGGCAGGGCCCACAGAATGCGGCCCATGGAACATGAGTGATGCAACGAACAGGAGGGCAGGCGGAGTGAACGGGCAGGAAAGGGCTCTCCTCCCATTGGCTCCACGGGCTGCCCATCCAGAGGGTGGAACGCCCCTTTCCCTCGGTTGCGGAGTGCCCGCGTCACCATGCCCCATGGCTCCAGCCGCCGAGCAGCCTCTCGCCCTCATTCCCTGTGTGCCCTGGGCAGAGGCGCCACAGCCGTGCAGCTGTCTGCGTGGTGGAGCTCCTGAGAGAGAGCAAGGAGCAGTATTGCCAGTGCAATTAGAGACATGTTCCGATCAATATGGGATGCCCTGATGGGCTGGGGGTGGCTGTGGAAGGCCGGGCTTCCTCCTCACGCTCCAGAGGGTTATTTTCTGGCACCTCTTGAGGCGGCTCGGGACCCAAATTCAAGAGAGGGTGCCGGTAAAATGGTGAGGGGTGAGAGCAGTGGCCAGGCCGAGTGTTCTGGAAAATCCAGGGCGGGTTCCAGGGTTGGTACCAGGGCCGGTAGGAGGCTGAGGACGAGTGCAGCAGTGGGGCGGCCTGGGCAAGGCATTCAGCGCTGGCCCGGAGGTGACAGGGCTCTCCGGGGGAAGGCTGGAGCTGCCACTGTCAGTGAGGAGCTGTGGTCGGGGTCGTGTGGCGCTGCAGCTCCGCTTGGCGAGGGGTCAGAGCTGCTGCGGGGATGGGGGGGACACTGGAACAACAGGCAGGTCCAGTGACGGGCTCCTGTCACCAATCCGTGACCTTGGTCACAGCGCCATACCCTGCCCTTCCCAAGGGACTCCCTGGGAGCCTTCCCTTGATGGGACACTTGGAAGCGAGCCTAAAACCGCTCCCTGTCCCCCTTCCCCCATTCCCCTCGTGCTCCCCAGGGCTGCCCTCGCTGTGGAACCGAAATGTCTCGCCGGCACTGGCGAGCCCATCCCGGAGAGGATGTGTGCCACTCCCCGACAGCCCTGAACCCTGCCAGGGATCCAGGGGCAGCCACAGCTTCTCTGGGCACCCTGTGCCAGGGCCTCCTCCCCCCGGCCCTTCACCCAGGAAGGATTTCTTCCAAACAGCTCAGCTAAATGTACCCTCTTTCAGCTTGAAGCCGTCGCCCCTTGGCCTGTCCCTGCACTCCCTGGGGACCAGTCCCTCTCCCACTTCACTGTAGGACCCCAGAGCAGGGTAGAGGGGCAGAATCCCCCCTCCTCATCCTGCAGGCCACAGTGTCTTTGATGCAGCCCAGGGCCCGGTTGGCCTTCTGGGGACTATTCTGTGACACCATTGCAGGAAGTGAGCAGCAAGATGGTAAAAATGGGAGTATTTCACCTGACCTGGGACGACAAGGAGTGGGAAATGAAAGAATAGCTCTTGGCCTGGCACATGCCAAAAGGCCACCAGTCGAGTGGTTCCTCAGGGGTGGTGTAGGAGATACGGTGTGCAGCACATCAGCTGCCGATGTCACAGTACTGACTGAATTCAAAAGTCATCTCAGGAAAAAGGAACTTGATTGTTCTTTGAGACCAGGAGCATTAACAACAAGGACAGAAGCAACAGGGAAGAGTTTACAGGATTTGCACACAGTGCTGGAAAAATAACACCTAAATAACCTAAAATAACACCTAAAATAAGACCTAAAATAACACCTAAAAATAGCACCCATACCCCCCTAAAAAAACCCCAACCAAACCTAAACCTAATTGAACTAAAACGCCATGGCAGTTTCCTTAAGAGTTGTTTCTGCTTTAGAGCTCGTTTTTACCAGTTTGTAAATTAATAGTTGTAAATGGATCCAGTTTGAGCAATGGATGTGATTTAGGGGGTGATGTTGCACCTCTTTGGTGTCATTTTCTGGTGCTCCCTGCCCATCCCATGCAGACACAGAAAGGTTCTGAATAAATGGCTTTTAATGGAAAAAGAGAACAAAACAGTCATCAATGGTACTAAATCTATAATCAACACCCTTCTTCCCTCCCTGCCTTCCAACTTCCCTCCCTCCCTTCCTCCCTCTCTCCCTTCCTTCATTCCAACCTGTCATACCCTACCCATCCCTGCAACAGAGCTAAGAGTGATGGCACTGCCTGGCAGGCTTTCCTCTTCCATTAGGACATCGATGTCCATATATATGTCGCAGCCTGTGACACTGTCCACATCCATGGGGACAGGAGAGATGTCAAAGACTTCCACACTGTCCACATCCATGGGCACAGGACCACCTGAGTGGCTGACGGTGCCCAGGGATGCCCCCAAGGGCTTACCAGCACAGGACTGGCTGGACTGGCTGCAGCGCCCTGGGAGGGGGTGGTATTAGGGAAGGGATGCTGGCAGTCCTGCTGCTGACCCCTGATGGGCGTGGGGCAGGAACAGCTGTGGTTGTCCCTGGGTGGCTGTTGGTCTGAGCAGCCTGCTGGTCATCTGCAGCTGTGGGGTCCCTGAAGGGCACTGACTGATGGAGAAGCAGTGCCATGGCTGATCTTGGAGGTGGCTGACAGCGCAGCATATCTGGTGCTGATCCACTGGAGGTTGCAGAGGTGGAGGTTGAAGCAGCTGCCCCACAGGCCGTTTTGGGGATCTGCAAGGACAGACCAGCTGCTGGTCAAAGCTGAGACAATCAGTGATGGTGTTTGTGCCTCTGTGAAAACATATTTAAATGGCAGAAAAAGCTGTAAGCAGCTGCTTTTTACCAGCAGAGAAAGGAATGAGAACATGTGAGAAGCTCTGCAGCCCCCAAGGTCAGTGCAGAAGGAGGACAGGAGGTGCTCCATGTGCCAGAGGAGAGACCCCTCTGCAGCCTGTGGAGAAGACCATGGTGAAGCAAGTTGTCCCCCAGCAGCCTACAGAGGATGAAGAGAAGCAAAGTTCCCCCCTGTAGGCTGTGGAGGATCCCACGCTGGAGTGGGTGGAGACATATGGAAGATGCTGTGACCCAGTGGGGAGCCCATCCTGGAGCAATGTCCTGTCAACACCTGCAGCCCATGGAGAGGGAGGCCCAAACCAGAGCAGGATTGCTGTGGGGACGTGTGACCCCGTGGGTGATGAGGCTGAAGCAGTCTGGGCCCAAGAGACTGACCCCATGGAAGGGACCCACACTGGGGCTGTTTTACTGATATAAAATGCCAAGGCAGTTTCCTGAGAGGGATGTTTCTGCTTTACAGCTCGATTTTACCAGATTATAAATTAATAGTGACAAATGGATCCGATTTCAGCAATGGATGTGATTTGGGGGGTGCTCTTGCACCTCTCTGGTGTCGTTTTCTGGTGCCCCCTGCACTCCCTGATTATCACATGCAGACACAGAAAGGTTCTCAATAAATGACTTTTAATGGAAAAGCAGAACAAAAGAGTCAACAAAGGTACTAAATCCATCGTCAAAAACTTTCTTCCTTTCTTCCCACCCACCACCCTTCCCTCTCATGTTCTCCCAGCCCTGCAAGAGAGCTGAGTAAGATGGCAGTGCCTGGCAGGCTGTCCTATTCCATGGGGACATCGGTGTCCAGCGAGATGTCACAGCCTGTGACACTGTCCACATCCATGGGGACTGGATGGTCTGGGTGCCTGCCAGTGCAGCTGCTCTGGTGTTGATCCACTTGGAATTGAAGCCGTGGCGGTTGAATCAGCTGTCCCACGGGCCGTTTTGGAGATCTGCAGGGGGGAGAGGGAGATGCATCAGGCTGGGGGCTGGAGGGAGTGCCCCAGGCACCCGCTGAGCAGGCCCCAAGCGTGGACGTACCTCAGCTCTGTTGCAGGGCAGCGGGAGGGTGCAGGTAACGGCTGCTGCTGCTGCCCAGGCAGTTGGTGGCGGTTGGTGGGTCCTGAAAGAGAGACATGAACACGCGCTGGTGATCATATCCCCGGCTGGGACAGCAGCGTGCGCGAGGGCACTGAGAGGGAGGAGGGAGAGGTGCGATGGAGGAGGGGCTGTGGAGTTCCCCAGAGTGGGTCCCTGAGCAGACAGGAGTGGGGTCAGGCCTTACCTCCCAGGTAGTGGTTCGGTAACACAAATGGCATCATGGTGGGGGCAGAGGGACCCCACGATGTGTGCCACAGAGGTGGGAGCGCCATGGTCGCTGGATGGTCAGTTGCCAACCAACGTCTGGATGCTTCTGTTTGAGTGTATCCTTGGTAGCAACAGGGGCCCTCCCAGAGTTCTTTGCTGTCCCCAGCAGCTTTGCCAGCTCTCCATGGGGATGGAAAGGGTTAACAAGAAGGTTAAAGGAAGAGTTACCCTCCATGGCTCAATGTCCAAGTGGAAACCACTACAAAGTGCTGCCCCTCCAAGGTTCATCCTGCCACCCATCCTATAGAATATTTCCACCCGTGACATGCAGAGTGGGATCGAGTGCACCCTCAGCAAGGTGTGGGTGACACTGAGCTGTGTGGTGCACTTGACACACTGGAGGGAAGGGATGCTGTCCAGAGGGACCTTGACACGTGTTGTGGTTGTGTGTGGCAGGGGTTTGGTGGTGGGGTGGGGGAGCTGCATGTGTGGCTTCTGCAAGGCGCAGCGAGAAGCTTTCCCCAGGCCTGACAGAGCAAACACCAGCCGGCTCAAGGCCGGAGTCTCAGCATCACAGAATTACAAGACTGGAAAACACCAACAAAAGATCTTGATGTCCAACCGTTCCTGTCCTATGCTAAACCATATCCCTAAATTAACACATCTACCCTTTTTTTAAACACATCCAGGGATGGTGACTCAAATCCTGCCCTGGGTGGCCTGTTCCACATCCCCACAACACTTGCAGCGATAAATTTTCTCCTAACATCTGATCTGACCCTGCTCTGGTGCAGCTTGAGGCCCTGTCCACTTGTCCTATTTCCTGTCACCAGGACTCCTTGCTGACCAAGGCTGAGCCCATCAGCGATGGTCACAGATCCTCTGGGAATCACACTGAGGAGATAAAACCGCCAGCAGCCGCTTGTTGACCCCAGAGAAGGGAGTGAGAAGATGTTAGATACTGTGCAGGAACCAAGGCCAGGGAAATGGGGAGGAGGCGCCCAAGGTGCCAGAGATAAAGATGCCCCTGCAGCCCCTGGAGAAACCCATGGTGGAGCGGGTGTCCCCCCGCATCCCATGGAAAAGGCCCAGACCCCACCTGCAGCCCGTGGAGAAGCCCCACACTGGAGCAGGGGAAGACAGACAGGAGATTTGGTGACCCACGTTACAACAAACCCCTGCCAGCACTTACAGCCCATGAAGAGAGACGGAGACACAGAGATTGTCGCGACGGAGGGACGACATGGATACGCTCAGTATGAGCAATCAGCAGGCTTCGATTTATGATGGCCAACGGCTTTCTTTTATACTATCGTTAATACATATTAATTGCTACTAATGCATATTATAATTGTCACAACTTGATTGGTTCTTGGTTAAAGGTTACATCACTCATCTTGCGGTCTGGGAACAGTGTTTCTCATTCTCAGGAACAGCAGATCCTTGAAACATACATCTTGTTTCCACACCTTGTTACTGTGTTAACATTGCTATCAAAAATACTGACCGTCCTCTCTGTCGTTTGTGTCGGGATGGTGCAACGCCTACTCATACTATTAAGTTACACAGGAGACTGCTCGAACAATGGCTCCATAGAGCCATGGCCTTGCTTCTCACACAGCCACTCTTCCACAAGAAACATTCGTTTAGGAAATCATTTTTTGGTACCAAGATGGGTTTCGCTTCTTCCAAGAAAGTTTTTCTCTGTTGTCCCTTCAGAAGCATCTTAAAGAACTGGAGTAAATCTGGAGGGATGCCCCTGCCTAGGGATAGATTAAAATGGTATTGTAATGTGTGGTGTCCCCAGTATCACTTGGTCAGTGGTGAAAATGGCCAGAAAATGGGACCTTGAAATATCCTACTCTGTTTCAGGTGCTGTTGTTTTGTCCCAGAAATGAGAAATGGAAAGAGAGCGCATATGCGGGCTTGCTCTTGGCATTGCAGTGATTTGGATATTAGACAGAGATATGGTTGATGGATTTGGAACACCAGAAGAGAACCTGCACTTGAAGTGAGGAAAAAAATAAAAGGAAAAGGTCTGTTTGTGTTGTGCTGCTCGTAAGCTCAGAAAGGATGGGGTGTGTTGTGAGGATTCTAAGATGAAAACCGAGTGTGTTTATTGTAGTGACTGCGAGATGAGAAACACTGAAGCATCAGAGTAAACTACTTTGGAAAAGAAGGATTATTGCAACTTCTAGTGTCTTTAGAGCTAGATTGGCTTTTTTTTTGGTATATGGGGTATTTTACTCACATGAAAGCAGCTGATCTCAGTAAAAGAATATTCCTATTTCTAAGAAAAGGATAAAGTAGGCAATGTAACGGTTGTGTTTGGCTTCAGACTGTTGATTGTTCCAGAAAGGGTGATACTGAATACAGCTGTGTTCTTAGGCATGATTGCTGTTAAGTTCCACCCATACCAGCAACCAGGGCAATGAAAATGGTCCTGGAACTTCCCGTTTGGTCTGACAATACCTGTATGTGTCTATCTGCATGCTTGACTTTGTAGCTGTGAATAATCCTTCTGAGCTTAGGGTAGCAGTTCATACCCATAAAATCATTGCATGTAGAGCTCCAGCAGTGAGGCCAGAGTTGCAGACTGGGGAAGATGCAGCGCACAAAGAGAGATTTAATATCGAGGACAAAATGAGGTCCTGCTGATGGGATTCAGTAGCTTTAGTCCATTAATGACTATTTGATTGTGCAGGACATTTTTCCCCCTGCTACCTACTTTTTACCCGGACTGGGAACTCACAGATGGGTTTTGTATATAGGAAAGGTTCTGTTGATTATCAGAATTAGTAATCCTTTTTTTTCATATTACAATGAGGTGTTTTTTGGTAAATGACACCACTTTAGATTTAAATGTACAAAATTATGGACAAGTTGGTGTGTAAAAGTAATGAAAGGGAAAGCAGAATGGCAAAGGGCTCCAGAGATGCTGTTACCTGACAACTGACAAATTATTTGGCACTGAAGTAAAGTGCTTTTAAATCCTGTGTTTCTGGACACTGGAGTTGGTGTAACTTTCGTCCCCACCAGCCAATCCTGAGGCCCACATCCCCTAGTAGGACTTTGCTTAGGAGTGCCCTTCCTTTCCTAGCAGTAGGAATATATTTCCCAGTCAGTCTTTGATCTCTGTTCTGCTCTGGTGCCTGCTGGGCTTGCAGTGAGGATCAGTCACTCTGCTGCCCAGCATGGCAGCCGTCCTGCTTGTCATAAACTGCAGTTGGGATTCTGGGAGGCAAATCTGTTCCTGGTTTCCTGGACTGGGACTTGAGACAGCACTTGTGTGTTTTGGTAGGAGAGTGTTTCCTGTGATCCAAAGCCCGGTCTTTCCCCCTGATTTACTAAGTGCTGTTCCTGGACTTTGAGGTTAATTTCCCTGTGAAAACCAGGAGTGTCTCAGTGCAGAAAGATCAGGCAAAGATTTAGGATGGGCCTTCTAGATAATGATGAAAATATCAAAAGCAGCTAAAGGACTTTGAGCGTTCCTAATCAATTTTACAATATATTTGTTTAATAGATGTGGAAGTAACATTTATTTAAGAATAGAGAAAGAACAGCGTGCAGCGAGAAGAGAACAGCCAAGTGGAAGAATGCTGAAGTCAGTCATGATGGAAGGCATGACTGAAGGCTTCAATTTCTTTCTTCATTTCCTAGGAAGAAGAAAAGACAAACCATCAGTCAGCATGAACAAGAGCTTCAGGACCCTGCTTATTTATTCATCACAGGAATAAAGAATCTGTCCACACACACACAACTGTTAGCAATATTTAGCAAATACATGTGCTGCTACCACCACCACCACGTCTTTCTTTACTTCCACAGATGTTAAAAACATGTATCTTTGGATCCTGTCAGCACAGACAAGAGAGACAGTGTGGATCTGTATCAGGGGACCATGGCTCTGTATCAACAGTGGTTCCAACAGGTAGAAATAGGAGAGAGTTCCAGAAAAGCCCCAACTAAATGCTGGAAATGCTCCCTTCTGCACCCTGAATCATTACTTGTTAAAGACTTCTCTCTTCATACACAGAGTTTGCTCCTGACTGACTTGCAGCACCACTCTGAATAGGAGGCTTGGGGTCTTTTTGGTTAGAGCTAAAGTAGGAAACAAAGAAATCAAGTCTCTCTTAATTTAAGCATTACAAGTGAAGTCGCAAAACCTCACAAGCCCCAGGCAACAGAAACACATCCCTTCCCATGCTAAGCCACATCACTACGCTGGATGAGAGATGGGCCTGTTTGTCAGGAATGGCATCCCTGAATCCAAAGAATCCTCAGGGCTGCACAGTCAGAACAGAACGTCCGGAATAACTCTTTGTCAGATGTGGAAAACAAGGGCCAAAGACCAGGTCTTACTCTTTTTCAAGGCAGGCTGAGAAGTAGAAGGAATTTGCTCTCTTCTCAGGCACAAGCAGCTCAAAGACAAATGGATTCAAGGATCTTGTATCTAAAGACTCAATATCCAACCTATCTAAATAGACTGAAGGCTGGGAACGCCTGACTGGCACCATGGGTGCCTCTGGACGATTTCTGCTGAGTTCTGACAAGTCAGAAGTCTTCTCTTAGAGGAAGGGATCAGAGAATGTGATTTTTAAAACGTCAGAGGCAGGAATCTCCCCCTGTGTCAAAATAAAGATGCTCACGACAAAGGTTGTGGGAAGGACTCCTGACAGACAGAGGTTAACTGCTTGGAGATGGCTGTGGGGGTGGACCCACTGTCTTCCAGATCAAGCCATTCCCTGCAGAAACTGCCAACGACTCTGCCAAGTACAACAAGGGGTTTGCAATACGGAGAAATGGCCTCAGAGTGAAATGGAAAAGTCTTCTAACACAGGCAACTAAGCAGTGAAGAGTAACGCCCTGCTAAGTGCCATGTCCAGAGCGCACACACACGCAGGCGGGACTCACGCACGCTTAACAGTGAGACAAAGTGCTGTAAGACACAGGAAAGAATCACCTGCACTAGTTGGGTTGTGTCGTAATCTTCCCGATGCCGGTAAATGCACTGAGCAAGACCATTATACAGTCTTTCCAAGTGAGAGACGGTGAAGTTCTTAGTTGCCACAGTGGCTAAAGTCAACAGTTGCTGAAGAGAAAACGGAAACAAGTTTAGAATAGCCCCTAAATCCATCATACAAACTGCTGCAACACAAAGAACCAACCTTACAAGCGGCTGGTCGGTGGGCTATTTTAAACAAGCCCTTTGAAATGAAGAATTAGGAAGAGAAGCCAGCCTCCTACATCTTAATTCCCCCAAAGATCCAACAGCAGCCTACACCACGTGTGGCAACACAACAGTCGTAGTCCGTTACAGGTGGAATGTTTCCACAAACTCTACATCCTTCCCATAAATTGTTTCCACTGGCACCTTTCAACAACGGGCTTAATTTACAGCCGTCCATGTAGCAAGAATATGTCCCACTTCCATATTAACAACATTGAAATTCGACTTACTCTGAGCTCACTGCCAGCCACAGTCCCTGGCCCTCTGTGAACTCCCGCTGCGTTACCGACACGAGAACAGCTCGCACCAGTCACAGGGTGTACCAAGGCACCTGGAACGGCACAAATTGCTTCAGTCGGGATTTCTGCTTCTCTGGGTGGGCTACAGGGTCAGTGAATTATCCTGGAATACAGTCTCTCTGCAGGGCCAGAGACAGAACTGTTACCAGTTATTTCTTCACTGAGAAGCACTTGACTTTTACTTTCTCTCTGGCCAAAGTCACTGCTCCATCAACAGAAGGCACTCGGGCATACAAGAAAAGCACTAGAGAGAAAGGCAGGCTACAGCCAGGGGGGAAATACACCGGCATTGTCGTGACAGTCTGGCAGGCTAACACTCACTCCCAAGTCATGTAGCTTAGGAAACACACCTTGCACTGCAAACAGGAGCATGTAAGCCTTCTGTTCAACAGGTGACGCTGGGGCCACACTGCCTGAAGTACAGCTTTTTAACTCACGCTGCTCATTACTGGGAAGATACTCATACAATAAAAGGAAGTCAAAGGCTGTTTTCCCATTAGGTACCACTTGAAAAACAACCTGCAGGAGCAAAACACCAGCATCTGCAGAAAGACACGACTTGGGCTTTCAGTAACTACAGGGGCAGCATCTTTACGCAAGAAACACACTGTGCCGACTGCAGAGAGGTGTTACAGGAAGAATGGAACCTAAGAAGGCTCATCAATAGTGTAATCCAAAAGCAGCTTAAATGAGCTGCTTGACCTTTCACTTAGCATTTGAATCTCTGTCTTCAGAACCTTGTGCTCATTGGCACCCCAGCATTTCACTCTTTCTCAAGCCTGAATGTTCAGGAAGCACCACACTCTCCTTCTCAGAAGCAGATGTTGCCCACCAGAACTTTTTTTTTAGTTTCATGACCATTTTCATGTTGTTCCACCACATCAGAAACTCTCAATTCAATCCATGTTACCCCAAGACAAGCCTGTGAAAAGTTACTGATAGAAAAATACCACAAAGCAAAAACTCTACAACTACTAACTTACAGGTACCCACGTTTTGTATGTAGAGTATCCTCACCTGCATTGCTTACGGACTCAGGACGTGCAGGAGCTTGATTTAGAAGTAGGTCTTCAAAAAACCTTCTTCTTTCTCCCTCATCAGGACACTGGACATTGAAAACTTCGTCTCGATAAATAAACAGCTCTTTTATCTATAGCCCAAAGAGAAAAGTTATTTCAGATACAAGACGACACATGCTCAGACTCTATTCCCAGAAGATGAGTACCTGTCTAAATTCTAAATTGTCACCTGAGTAAGACACACTGTGAGGAGTTGTCTTCCTGCCCTTTCCAAGCATCTGATGACAATCACCTCTAGGTAAGCTGACCCCGTATATGAGACAAAATATGTCTAGGATGCTCAGCATGGACTCTTGCTGAATTTTGTGAAGGAATACGCCTACAGATCGATTTACAAGTGACTAAACAGGACTTGGAATTCAGTTATCGACTCTGTAAAGCTTTCACTTCTATGAAAAATACAAAGTTACAGTCCATTGTTACAGCGTGACCACCGTACTTTCTCAGTAAAAATATCCCTTTTCAGTAAAAATGTTTTCAGTTTAAATAGGTTTCCCAGTGCCATTAGCCAGCACTACATATTCTTCACTAATGTTCAGACCCAACCACCTTGAACTCATATGAGTTCTTGTCTGAAGATAACGGACAGATCTGCCGAATAAGCAGGAGTGTGTGAGAAGGGGGGAAAAGTTGGGTCAAAGTCAATCCCTTTACTCAGAAAACACTGGAGACAAATGCTTTTGGCATTGCTTTGTCTAAGCAGATTTGAGGAGACCTGGCCAGGGTGCCTGAGTAATAACAGGATGCATTTGTTTCGTACCCCAATGCTTCAAGGAGCTCCAGATGAACAGGAAATTGAATCAAAAGAGAAGGAAAAGTATTCATGTCAATACCTCTCTTGGGAGATCTGTGTAACTCACATCCGATGTTGCAAGCAGCAGAACTGGGGCAAATGATGGGATGTCCTGCAGTAGTCTTATAAAGGTTGCTTTCAGTGGCTCTCCAGCAGCTTTCCACCACGAGTTGATAAGTGGAATATAAATGATACTCGGTGTCTTTCTTTGAGCTTCCTGCATCACCTGGTAAAATGAAAGCTTGGATAAGAAGACTGAGCCATTTGGAACAGGCTCCTAAGTAACCAGGGATCAGTCAAACGCTCTTACCAAATAGGAGTACATGAAAGCCAAAACACAAAACCAAACCACCCCCAGAACAACTCTCCAACCCAAAGATAGAATTTTCACTTTGACTCAAAGATAGACATTGTTACACAGACAGGAACAGAGCTGGTGTAAGGAACCTCACAATGTACATGTTGTATGTGGAGGTGTGCCTGAAAAGACAAGACTAACCCTGTCTTCTTCAAGACAGCTCAATTTGGGTAAATGGTTACATGATGGAGACTAGACCATTTTCAGTTTGGAGCAGGAACACATCTGAGTCAGTCGAGTCTGGAGCAGTCTGAACAGGCAAAGACCAACATGAAAAGATGAGGGCTGATGCTGATGAAGTGGATTTCCAGGCAGAAGTAAACCAAACAGCATGCCCAAACCAGGCCACCTCCATTAACAATGAATGTCACTTCCTTTACAAGTTTAGAGACAGTTTGTGAATCCCATGAGAATAAAAAGAGGAGATACCTGTCCACACGTTTGTTCCCGTGATTTGTTGCCAACAAACAAATCAGGCACGTCCAGTGTATAAACAGGAAACTTTTCCAGGGCATGTATTACTGCAGGTGCCAAATGAGAAGTTTGCCCATACCCTGGCTCTCCAACTAGTAAGAACCGTGGCCTCACACACGTTGGCTGGTAACGAGCAGTTCTAGAACAAGGAGGAGGAAAGAACTTTCAGAGTGAAGTGATGAATAGACACACAGCCGTCAAAGGCTTTTCCCTAACCTCCTTTGTTGGTAAAGACTCTCTCTGTTCCAGCAAATAAGAAGCTGCTCTGTGATCAGAAAGACTTTCAAAACCCTTTTTCTTACCAACTCATCCCCTAGCTCCCCTACGAAATCCCACCAATCCTGCTATTTGCTTGGCTGGGTGAAGCAACAGCTCTTGAATCACAAAGGGGGACTGTCCAGCTCAAATACACACACACCAGCTGGTCAGTAACCTGATATGGGGCAGAACAACTGTCATTCAGGACACACGTCTCTGGATCTCTTCACCACCCGCCCACCCCAATTTTCAGCACATCTGAAGTGTAAGTAGCTAGGAGACCTCTGTATCTCTCAAGTTTAGCTGAAATAACTGACCCAACAGTAGCGACAACAGTAAAACTTTTCAGCTGTTAGCTTATACAAGCTGCACATTAAAATGTCTGAAGATCAGCATAGTTACCCTCTAAGATGGAGGAACTGCCTCTCTTCTCTTCTGGGCTTTTTACGTGGTGGCATTTCTTCAAAGGTTGATGGTGATCCTGGTAGGATATTTTCCAGAGATTAGCATAATAGCTGTTAACAAACCTCCATTTGTCTGGGGTGGAGCAAATTTATCACTTTACAGACTCTCACCAACGGACAGACTAAACCGGCTCAGGTCTGAGGCTGTCATAGGCAGCACCTCACATCTGCTGGGCAAGCCGAGCCCCAGCGTATATAGTGCTAAACCACTCTGATCTCGTGTACAAGTGTGCACTGCAATCCACAGCCAGTCAGGCTAAAACCCTAGGGTTAGAAATCATGGTAGCTAAAGCAGTATTTAGCTTAAACCACTTATACGTGACTTGTGGGCCTGACATTCTTCAGACAGGCATTAGAAGCCTTCCCTTCTGCCCCTAGTTAAATGTTTTGAAAGAGCTACCTTGTACATTCAATCTGAGATCCATATTTACACCTGAGATATAGGATGTTAGCTACTGCCACAAACAGGATGCTGAAGTAGAGAAGGCTGTTGTCGACTGCATATTGCAAGTCATCCACAGCTCCCATCCCACACTTCAGTTTAGAATCCGGAACACAAGCTGTGAGTGGTATTCCTGCAATGAAGGTGTGCCCCTGCCTGTTATACAGTGCTGCTGCCATTCCGCTGGAGAGGCTGGTGGATGGCGATGGCACAAATGAGCAGCTTTTGCTTTGGCAGAATGTTAAAGAAGTGAATGCTACTGTTGTACCTTGTTGGTGGTCCTTCTGTAGCGCAGACTCTGCGTGGGGAAATACTCTCTGCAAGGCCTGTAAAATCCTTGCGAGGGAGTTTTCAAGCAGCGGTTTGGCAATAGGACATAGCGCTCGCCCAGGGGAAGCCAAAGCCCTCTGTGAAGCTGGAGTAATCTTCTGCATAGCCACAAGAAAATCCTCTGCTGTTATTTCAAGAGAAGCAACATCGATCGGCAGCTTCTCGTCACTTTCATAGATCTGAGGATAGTGGCGGCGCAAAGCACAGAGGGCAGCTTCAGCACATAAGGCTCGAATGTCAGCACCGCAATACCCTAAGAAACAAGACAAAAGCCAAATGGGACATCAGTCTCAGGCAGCACACCAGTCAAAGCCCAGGCTTCTGAAGTGCAGTGCTGAAAGACTTTGCACGCAGCCAACAATTAACAGGTTAACAGAGCACTTCAAGAGGCACCGCGCTGCAGAGAAGGTTTGTTACGTAGCTCGCAGCCTGGTCTCCCACCCTTAGGAAGCAGTCTCCTCATCAGAACTTTGCTCCTGAGGAAGATGCCCCAAACCCATTCAACGTTCTCAGAGACACAAAAAGAATATTCACAAAAAGAAAAGAATCTCTTCCCTTCTCCCACGCCGTGCCAGGTGCCTCACTGCCACGCTGTGCAGCAAGGTGCAAGAGCCTGGGTACTGCCTGGTAGAAGCTCAGATTCCTTCGGACTCAGCCACACGCAGAAGCTCACTTTGTTTTCAGACTTACCAACACATCTGTCAGCGAGCTCTTGCAGGAACATGTCTGGTGGCTTAGGCCTCCAATGTTGTGTGTGAATCTCAAAAATCTCCTTTCTAGCCTGGAAAGAAAATGGTTGTGGTTTGTCCTACGTTTTCTCTTAAAAAACCCCAACCAAACCAACCAACACAAAATGCCCCAGATCCTCACATGAATACAAATAGAGGACATTGTCAGGTGGATACAGTACATAAACAAACTGAACGTCTTTGGGAATGAAAACAAGTTCATTCACTCCGGCTCCAGCCTTGGTAAAAGTTTTTCCTAGCAAAAAAGGAATGCTTGTGTGCACAACATTTCTTTCCTTTTCAAGATGTGAAAGCAGTAATTTATAGTTAATTGAGACATTTACTGCCAGAGTCACATACAATCACAGAGATCCAGTACCCGACCTTACTGCCAATGCAGCGTCACTCTTGTCCAAGTTGTCAAAACTGATTTTCACCTGAACTGCTCTGCAATACCCCACTGTGACCCTGGTTCTGTTCTCAAGGACTTTGTCACACCAACATGAAGGTTGAGTTTCAATTCTGACCTTTGTATCTGGCAATCTGAAGAAGAACTCGCGATCAAAGCGTCCAGGTCTTCGTAAAGCAGGATCGACAGAATCCAGCCTGTTGGTGGCTCCGATTACCACCACCTCTCCTCTGCTGTCAAAGCCATCCATAAGGGCCAGAAGAGTTGTTACGACAGAGCTAAGGGAAAAAATAGAATTTCCATTCACTGGTTTAGAACATTTTCTGATATTCTACACAGTCTTCTCCAATGATGACTCAAAAAGAACAAGCTTTTGTCAGTGAGATGCTGGTTAGCTAAAGACTCACTGGAAGACATAAAGAAACCATTAAGCTAACACAGGCCTTGTGCTCCTATCAAGCTTAGTGAATTGATTTCAAAAATACTCTGTAATTTAGCAGCATTCAATGACTGGTTTGCAGGATCAATTCCCATGTTGCAGTGTTAAACAGGTTCTGGTCTTCTTTTCACAGAGGTCGAGCAGCTTCTATGTAGCTGCAAAAAAGGCACTACCTATGAATCTGGTCTTGTTTGTCGGACCGCACAGGAGCAAGGCCGTCTATCTCATCAAAGAAAATGATTGAAGGTCGCATCTTGCAGGCCTAGAATGGAAACACAGGATCCTGACATCATAAAGCCAGCACTATTTTAAGGAGAAAAAATCCTGTAACAGGGGTTTGTTTCGCAGGGTTTTCCCATTTGCTCTATTTATCTTTCCCAATACAGGTCAAGACCTCATGCCCCTAAAGAACCCAATGCAAAAGGAAACACTGACAAAACACGAAAAAGCAGGGAGTTCCTCCTAAAAATACTGACCACAGAAGTTTACAGTTACAGAACACAGGGCACATTTCAGCCTTACCTGATCAAACAATTCACGAAGCCGTCGTTCAGTTTCCCCTGCCCATTTACTCAGGCAGTCGGCACCTTTTCTCATAAAAAAGGCAATTCTCCTGCCACCTCGGCTATATTCATTAGCCAGCGCATGAGCAACCAGTGTCTTCCCAGTTCCTGGTGGACCGTAGAACAGACAGCCTCTGCAATGAAAACAAAACACAACCCCACAAAACCCCCATTAAATTCACATATGGTAACCCCCGTAATGGAAAAATACCTATTACAACCCCCATCCCTAAACTACACGCCTCTTCTCTCCTAACCAGAACTAGCGGCAACAGCTGAAGAGGGAGAAGGCAAAAAGAGATGGAAGTTCTGGGTTCCAATGCAATTTAACAAGGCAGGAAGTGCAATTGATAGAGAGAACGGAGATGTACAAACCTTGAGAGCACATCATAGCATCCCAGAAGGACACTTCCAAAACTGCCGACAAACTAGCAGGGCAGGTTACAGCACAGCACAGCCAAGCAAGAATAAACCTCAGCACAAAATCCAAGACTGGCATAACTTGGGAATCACCAATTCATTCTTCAGTGATACGATAGAGAGACTGGCATAACTTGGGAATTACCAGTTCATTCTTCAGTGATACGCTGCATTGAAATGCTTGTTTTTGCAGAAGGCAAGATTTGACAGTGAAGCATTGCACTCTCCCCTCAAAAGCTCTAAGTTACTGGATTTGCTCTCCTAGACCATGCATTGCTGATGCTAAAAAAGGTGCAGGTCTAAGGCTGGGAGAGAAAACTGCATTTCCAGATAAATACAGTCATCAGTGAGAACAGCTGAAACGTTGCTGTTTCAAAAAGAATTTCAGTGCATAAAGAAGCCAAACCCTGGAAGACTTTCCTTCCGTTACTTGTAATACTTTCAAACCGACTGAAAGCAAAGAATTTGAAGTCGTATTTCACTGTAGCACGACTGAACTTTGCTGACCTGTTGCTTTTTGGTAAGGCATGGCGACCTGGTTCAGGAACGGCAACGGTGCCACACTCTGGCAGCACGGTCCATCAGCTCACAGACACCAATGTGGTGGCCGGCAAATGGCGTTTATTAGAGAGGGGCGCGGGGCTTTATACCCCAGGGATCGGATGTCACTTCCGTCCGCTTACCTCACCGGCTACCTACTATTGGTTACCTAAAGAGAGGGGGTGGGGTCCTACCTTTCCGTACAGCCCGAAATCTTCCGACCGCCAGGCCCTATCTACCGACATTTCCCCCCTCCCTGTGCTCACTAAAACTACTTATAGTGCAAGGTACAAAAGTGACATACAATACTGATATATAAAAAGATGATAGCTTATAACAGTGTTGGACTACAGTAGTGACAATATATAATAGTGATAATATATAATAGTGATAATATATAATAGTGGTAATAGTGATAATATGTTAGTAATAATATATAATAGTGATAAGTTATAATATTGATAGCTTATAATAGTGATAGCTTATAATGTTAGTAGCATAAGGCACATTAAGTGAATGATAGTCAGAGGTAGCTTAGACAGTAGGGTATACTAGGGACAACCACAGAACAGTAGTGCTCAGTGGTTACTTTCTTAAAGCATCTGTCTGTTTTCTACAAAGAGAATGTTAACCCTCTCTAGATGACTCTTGACGAATGCTGTGAGCTTGTTCAGTACGCAGGGTCTGAAAATCAGTGCTATTATGATCATTACAACTGGTCCCAACAAGGTAGATATTAAGGTGGTTAGCCATGGCGAGTAACTAAACCATGATCCCAACCATCCTTGTTGGGCCTCTCTTTCCTTTTTTCTCTGAGCTAACCTTTCTCTCAGTTGAGCCATCGAATCCCTGACTAATCCTGTGTGGTCAGCATAAAAGCAGCATTCCTCTTTCAAGGCGACACAAAGGCCTCCTTGTTGCATGAACAGGAGGTCTAGTCCTCGTCTGTTCTGCAAGACAACCTCTGAGAGTGAAGAGACAGATTTTTCTAGATGGGTCATAGATTCCTCGAGTCTTTGCAGATCTTCGTCGATGGCAGTTTGTAGTCGAGCCAGGTCTTGGTGATGGTTCAGCATAGCGGTCGCTCCTGTGGCTGTACCAGCTACTCCCAGGCCGAGCAGTGTTGCTATTGTCAGTGCTGTCAGTATTTCTCTCTTTTGGATCCTGTTGTCTGCATCTCCCCCGTAGTTGCTCATTTCTTCATCCGAATGATATAGGACCCTGGGAATAATCAAAACTTGTACACAAAAGTCAGTTGATGAGTTAAAACGCTTAATGGACACACAGAGACCTGTCTGATGACAGATCCACATCCCTGATGCGGATGGAACTGCCCATTTATGGGTTCTATCGATCGCAACCGTTTTTGCACAGACCGCACTGTTCCAGCTCGCTAAGGTGGCATTGCCAAAACATATGCCTTGGCCTTTAACTTGGTCCAAAGTGATTCCTCTCCGAGGTGTATCCCACTTGCACTGAGTTGGGTTATCTTTCAATGAGTAGCTAAAAGGAGTGTTGAGGGCAATACCCTCATAGTAAGGGGGATAAGCATCATAACATAGCCAACATGCCTTAGTAAGATTGGGGTTGGATCGATTTAGTGATAGGAAATTAGCATCTAACACATCTAAGAATGATTTGCCAGCCGAAAGGTGAGAGTCTGTGATCGAATTGCCTAAGGGAACCTTTCGTTTAGCTGGTAGGGGACTGTTTGGGACAGAAGTAGAAATTGGCAAGCTGTCCTTTCCTTGTTTGTCGTGATTTTGGAAATGCAAAACTGATCAGTTTTGGAATATGCAATGCAGTCAGTCCACAGTTTTTCCACCCCGTCACCCATTACTTAGCAAATTAAGCTTTAAGTGGGTCTCCATGCCCAGTCAAAACCGACTGGAGTCTTCTTTTTGTCATGCGTCATCATAAATACTGGGTTCACTGGATTCACACATGCATGAGCTTCCTTTTCTAGTACTTTCTGTGGGGAGGTGGTGAGGGAAAACTGCTCATGCGCGTTTCCGAAAGCACACAGTTAGGTGAACACGCAGTTGAGCAGCAGAGCCGTACAAAATGGCTGGAGTTAGAGAAGACGAGACCTCAAACCCCCTGCCTGAATCACGGGATGCGTCTACAACTCCACGAGTGGTAAATTTTCCTTTCTACAGCACTATAGCCAGGCAGTAGGGGCAATGTCCTTGCTATGGCTCTAGTGGTATATTGTTCCTTTGCCCTTAGACTTTCAGGTTGTCGCCTTCGGAACAAGTGCGGCTTTACCCATTGGAGCAACCAGACAGGTGGGTGTTACTGAGACTAAAAGGTCTCTTCAAGCTCAGATAATTTAGAAAGAATCCAGATTTTCCTTTTCTGTTAATTGTTTTAATTCTAGGCAGACTACCCAGTCTTCTCATGAAAATGATCGGGAGATGTGGGAGCGACGCTTTAAAATTGAATGTTATATATTGTCAGGACTTATTATTATTTTGATTATTTTTCTTTTTGCGGCTGGTTTCTATTGTTGTTATAGTTGTGCACATCAGTAAAGTTTAGTTTTTGTTCAGTTATACAGTTATGTGCACCAATAAAGTTTAGCTTTGTTCAGTTAATCAAGAGTTTCTATCTGTGTCTCTATTAGACCTCAGGGGGAGAAAGTTGCTACACCACGTGGCTAATAACTTTATAGTAAGCATAGAAGGGATAGGGTTATATGATCCTAACCGTTACTTGTTTTGTTGGTTTTAGAAACTTGATATTTTATTCTGTCATGGTAATTGCTTGCATGCGGTTCACCACGTTTTGGATCCATAGGATCAGACACGGTAGAAATATTTAATTTGCCATATATTCTCTTAAGATTGTTGATTCAGGAGATCTGTAGCATTGGCAGTTTTGTTGGAAATTATTTCCAAAACTGCCTGCAAGCGAATTATGCAGTTCAAGTTGTAAATTGATTCCCATGCCCCTGTTATCAATTCATTAGGCTTCCACGTGGCCAGCCTGTAATGCTTTGTTCTTTTGGGAGGCCACTCATTTTTCCCCCTAATTTTGTGTTCCACCTATTTCAATCTCGACAAATCTTTTACAATTGCCTTGTAACTCCAGCTGCTGAGTTGAGTCTTGTATTTCCTCTAATACCAATTCCTGTTATTTTCCATTTTCTTTGCTACGTAACCAGCCTTGCTCTCAATTAGCTAATTCGTGAACGCTGCAAACCGACCCATCAGACAAGCGACATTGCAAGATGCGAGTTGCTACATTCCATTGGCTTCCCTCTACCCCCATAAATGAGGGCAGGGATAAACACAGCTGATAAGGCAGGCATCCTCACTGTGACTTCTTTCTTCCCTCCTGGAAAGAAAATAAACAAATTCGCTTCTCAGTGAGAAGAGGAAAAAACAGCAAGGTGGGGAAAAGAGGTGGGGAACAGTGAGCCCTTAATGTTAAAGGCAGCAACAAGGCAATTTCTTATGTAGATAGAATCTTCTGTTCTAAGTGTGGAGATAAACTGTAGTGTCTACCAAAAATGTTACAGGTATTAATTTAGGTTCTACAAAACAAGTAATCAGTAAATCACCTCAGTGGTTTTCAGTGAGTTTTCTGATATATATATACACCCTTCACCCCCCACTCACTTACAAGGGGACGAAGGAGCTAGCCTCCCATCAGCTTGGGGGACACGGTTAAATACAATAAAAGAGCAGGATTTTCGACCTTGATTTGTGGATTTTTGGGTTGTCTTAGTACTAACTTTTCCAATTTATCTGTTGGCACCCCATCATGAGTTCTCAGGGAATGCCTTTTCACCATCCCATGGTCCACAGACGATTATGTTTGTTTTCTATACCTTCCGTAATTATTTCCCTTTTGCTTCTCTTTCTGATAACAAAATTCCATCTCCTACTGACAGGGACACTCTCAACACATAGTCTGACTCCTGTCCACACAAAAAGCTTAAATTTGCCACTTGCTTTGTCTGTCTCCAGCTGCTCTCCTTGCAGAGACACGGAACCACAGATCAGAACTCACACTCGCTTCACAGTCAGACTGCATCTCAGTCAAACACTTAAATCATTCAAACAACACACGGTACCGGGCACAAAGATTTCTTGCATATGCAAAGCATAACAATGGTTACGAAAAGTGTTTCTCTCTCTCGCAGATACGCTGCAGCTCAGTCACATACCACTCACACCAGAGTTAACTCATTTCACTCACACAAATAGTTCGTCAAATTTAAATCAATTTCCAAAACTCAGTTCCTTTTAACAATATCTGAAGTCGATACCAATAAATCAATGTCACCAGAAAAGAATTCCCTGTTGGGGAATGGAACCCCGGTCTCCTGTGTGACAGGCAGGAGTTCTCTTGCTTAGCAGCAACTGTTTGTTTACTTCTACCGACTGCCATAGGGGCAGCCATTCTATACAACTCAAAGGGGCAATACATCCTGAGAGGGTCCAACTTAAGTATCAAATTTCCCCTATTCACTCTCAGGACCTCACACCTTTCTGTTCTCCAAGAATCCTGCCGACTACACTATTAAAATGTCACGATCCACACCCAGATAAATGGCTTTGGCAGAGGTTAAACCCCCTTGCATTCCAACCGACCTCAGGTTGCTCTGGGTGGCTGGGGGCGGCTGGGCTTAACCCCTGAGTGATGTCCAATTAGGTGCTTTATCATGAGGAGGTCTTCACAATTCTCGGGAACAGAATTAAGACTCAAAACTGAGTCAAGGTTTAAGTTACTTTATTTAGCCTGCAACATGCACACACTAACAATGATACTTATTCATTAGGTTACCTCATACCCCTGTTCATATTCCCAACTCATCCCACTTCATATTAAAATGTGCCCCAAGAAGTGATTTCCATTAACTCCTCCCCATTGTGCCTGTGCACTGCTGTTTGGTGGTGGTCGTTGAGGGTCGTGGGGATGAAGTCGGATGGCTCCTCTTCATCACCGCAAGTAACCTTCTGTCTTGCGCAGACTCAGTTACCCCTTGACTCTGATCCAAACTACAAGTTTGGATTTAGCAGGTTTTGTATACCTTCAAGGACAAAGGGGAGCTTGAACTAGTTAAAGTGAAATGCTTTGCCTGCATTCGTGGCCAATTAGAGACAAGCAAGGAATTCATGAACAGATAAGGAGGAGGGGGTACTGGAACTCATCAAAGAAGTAATTTTATTTCCACAGAGCACATAGTCCTTGAGTGTGCAATTTACTTATGATATGGTGTTAGACCCAAACTTACGTCCCTTTTGATGTTTCTTCTTTATCAGTGAGGCAGAGGCCTTCAAGCGAGGCATTGTTTATGGGAGGTCACTGCTATGGCACTTCAAGCTATCCTGTTAGCAAGTCTTCCTTAACCCTTTACAAGCATCTTAATGTAATATTTCAGCAATGTTGAGACATAAGTCCTCTGGTACAGGCATTCGTGGAGGGATACAGTATGTCACACCACCCCGTGGCTCAACATTGCCATCTTATTGATGGTACTCCGTGATAGATAGAGGATAGAGATAAAGTAATGAGAAAGGAAAAGTGTGTGCACAATAGCTCAATAACTACAATCAAAACATTCAAACAATTAACAATTTTCAAATTGCATTTGCAATAGTCAGTAAGAACTGTTAACATTAGATAGACATTAATTAACAATTTGAATTTGTCCAATTGCAAAAATCCAAATTACGTCATATTGCTGTCCCTTGTAGTTCAGGGGCTGGAGGAAAACAAAACAATGATACTTTGCATAAACTTTCACGAGGCATATTGCCCTTTTGATCTTTGGGCTCAGCAGGCTTATCACCATCTGGGGGCTGCAAAGTTTGTGTGGCCGCCCTGATTCCAAATTTTTGGGATGACCGACAAACATTCTTTCGCCTCCCTCCAAGTGTCCTGCTCTTGTATCGCTTTTCGGAGTGCCTGCACAACTCTCCCCCACAATTTCAGATTTTTCCCACTGCCGGAGGACATAGTTTCCTCAGCTAAAACTTTAGTACATTTAACCCACACCTTAGGATGGAGAATATCAACCGGCTGGTCAATGACCCCGATTTTCAAAAGTCTCGCAACGGCGAGAGTAAAATCTTTAACCTCACACTCAATACCCCACTGCACACTCAATACCAATACGACCTTCACAAGGGCTTCCATCCTCCTTGCGGGTCCAAGGGCGTCCCCTCCGCCGGGCTGGTCCTGCCGCCCGGCCGCCGTTCACCTGACGCAGGCGAGTCTCCCGGGTTTCCGGCACCATTTGTTGCCTTTTGGTAAGGCATGGCGACCTGGTTCAGGAACGGCAACGGTGCCACACTCTGGCAGCACGGTCCATTCAGCTCACAGACACCAATGTGGTGGACGGCAAATGGCGTTTATTAGAGAGGGGCGCGGGGCTTTATACCCCAGAGCTCAGATGTCACTTCCATCCGCTTACCTCACCGGCTACCTACTATTGGTTTACCTAAAGAGAGGGGGGGGGGTCCTACCTTTCCGTACAGCCCGAAATCTTCCGACCGCCAGGCCCTATCTACCGACACTTTCATTCTGCCAGTGACTCTCGGCTTGTGCATGCTATGTTCAGATGTTGATTTTGTGTACTGTTTTCAATGTTTTGGTTTGTATTTGCCTGTCCTTGCTCTTACATCAACTTTTTGTCTTAGTACTGCAGAAGCAGTTCAGCAGAAAGTAGACGACATGGGGAAGAGGCGCAGAGGACAAATGGGAGAAGACCCTGGGGTATTCCACAGCCTGGGAGCTGCTAATCTGTTCTGTTATTTTTGTATAACTGGTGTAGTCCAGATAGGGAAATGAATTAGTTGTGATTTTAATTTAGCGGTTCCAAAACCCACTCTAGTCTAAAAGAACATGAGGTTTTGCTCCCTAATTGGGATGTAACATCTTCCTCTTACGGTTGGGCTACAGAGACAGTCTTAAGGGTGGGTGGTGGAAGACTCTTCTTCAAGAGATAGGAAATAGCAGTGTTATGCTGAAATCCATGTCTTCTACTACGCTTTCTGAACTGCCTTGTGAGTTTTGAATGCATGCTCTTTGCATACAGCTGTTTCAGGGCTTGGGTTTTCACTTCAAATCTTAGTTTTGCTCTATGAATTTAGGTTCTCCTGTCCTTTTGAATGGAGGGGCACTTTGTTTTTGAAACATCCTCATAGGCTGCTTTCACAGGTTTTTCTTTTGATCTGAGTTACCTTTTTGTTTTTAATGAAAGCAGAATTGCAGGTAGTTTCATAGAATGATACGAGATCCTGAGGTGGAAGAGACCCCTAAGGATCAGTGAGTACATCGTCACTCAAGTGCCCAGATGCATTTTTTTATCTGCTAGAAATTGTTTTTCCTAGGTTTTGCCTGGGTTCTTGGATTATTGATGTGTGATTAATTGATAGACTGGGCTTTGTATTTAAGTGTCACATGTACAAAGCCCTATTTTAGAGCAGGAGATCTTGTCACTGCTCCTGGGTGCCAGACTGATGTACCTATTCTCTCCTCCTGTTCCTTACTTCACTCGTTAGTCTGTATAGAGCGCAGCGATGATGTTTCTACAGGGGCACCCGATAAAATACGCACGTCAGGTTTTCTGCATGCCTGTGACTGATCTTTCTGGTTTGGGGGTTGTTTTTTTCTTATTTAGGAGAACGTCAACAGGACCTCCAAGGGAAAGAAAGAAGTGCCAAGAGCTGACAAAGAAAGAACTGATGAGCAGGGTGGGACTGTAGGTTAGTTCTGGTTTAAGTTTTCTTTCCGATGCTCCAGCCAAAAGCCTTGTCCTAAACACTTGACACAAGCTTAACTGTGGGGCATATTTAATCTCTTTAAAACAATGATCCATCTTGCTTTTGGCTTTACAAGCTATAGTCAGGGCTGTACTTTAGGGCTGTACTGTAGTGAGCTCAGAACAGGTATTCAGAGAGGAAAATATTCATCGGGCTTCTCCAAAAAGCTTCCAAGATAAAAGGCAGCAGATGGCTGTACCCAGGTGAGAATACAAAGAGAAGTTATTCCTCAGAAGAAGGAAGAGCAGTCTCACTACAACAGGAACGTGCCAGTTTTCCTGCTTGTGAGCAGCAGGGAGAGACTTCTCAGGAAGTAAGGCAGGTTGCCAGATGTGTACGGAAAGCTCCTGCAGAGTGTGAAGATCAGCAGGGGAGAAGAGAGTGGTGTTCCTTTCTGTGTTTAGCTGGTGATTGGAAGAAGCTGCTGCTCAGGCCTGTAATTAGGAGCTGTCACCCCAGTGCTCAGCGGGCAATTAAATGAGCAGTGAGGTTATTTGGTAAAAATGTAAAAGACCATATTGACTTTATGCTTGGAGCGAGGGGGCAGATGTGAAGGTTTAGTGAGAATGATGGTTGTGATGAGGGCAGTCGGCCCAGCGATCCTTGTGGGAGATTTCTGGATGGGACAGAACGAGGCAAGAGGGTGCTTAAGGACAGGAAAGGATGTGGTGGTTGTTGAGCCAACCAGTGTTAGGTTTTGTGATGGACCAACTTACCTGTTGGCAAGTTTGAAAACAAAGTGAGTTTCTGCATGTGGCTGAGTCCGAAGGAATCTGAGCTTCTACCAGGTAGTACCCAGGCTCTTGCACCTTGCTGCACAGCGTGGCAGTGAGGCACCTGGCACGGCGTGGGAGAAGTGAAGAGATTCTTTTCTTTTCGTGAATATTCTTTTTGTGTCTCCGAGAAAGTTGAATGGGTTTGGGGCATCTTCCTCAGGAGCAAAGTTCTGATGAGGAGACTGCTTCCTAAGTGTGGGAGACCAGGCTGCGAGCTACGTAACAAATCTTCTCTGCAGCGCGGTGCCTCTTGAAGTGCTCTGTTAACCTGTTAATTGTTGGCTGCGTGCAAAGTCTTTCAGCACTGCACTTCAGAAACCTGGGCTTTGAGTGGTGTGCTGCCTGAGACTGATGTCCCATTTGGCTTTTGTCTTGTTTCTTAGGGTATTGTGGTGCTGACATTCGAGCCTTATGTGCTGAAGCTGCCCTCTGTGCTTTGCGCCGCCACTATCCTCAGATCTATGAAAGTGACGAGAAGGTGCCGATCGATGTTGCTTCTCTTGAAGTAACAGCAGAGGATTTTCTTGTGGCTATGCAGAAGATTACTCCAGCTTCACAGAGGGCTTTGGCTTCCCCTGGGCGAGCGCTATGTCCTGTTGCCAAACTGCCAGAGGGTATTTCCCCATGCAGAGTCTGCGCTACAGAAGGACCACCAACAAGGTACAACAGTAGCATTCACTTCTTTAACATTCTGCCAAAGCTAAAGCTGCTCATTTGTGCCATCGCCATCCACCAGCCTCTCCAGCGGAATGGCAGCAGCACTGTATAACAGGCAGGGGCACACCTTCATTGCAGGAATACCACACACAGCTTGTGTTCCGGATTCTAAACTGGAGTGTGGGATGGGAGCTGTGGATGACTTGCAATATGCAGTCGACAACAGCCTTCTCTACTTCAGCATCCTGTTTGTGGCAGTAGCTAACATCCTATTTCTCAGGTGTAAATATGGATCTCAGATTGAATGTACAAGGTAGCTCTTCAAAACATTTAACTAGGGGCAGAAGGGAAGGCTTCTAATGCCTGTCTGAAGAATGTCAGGCCCACAAGTCACGTATAAGTGGTTTAAGCTAAATACTGCTTTAGCTACCATGATTTCTAACCCTAGGGTTTTAGCCTGACTGGCTGTGGATTGCAGTGCACACTTGTACATGAGATCAGAATGGTTTAGCACTATATACGCTGGGGCTCGGCTTGCCCAGCAGATGTGAGGTGCTGCCTATGACAGCCTCAGACCTGAGCCGGTTTAGTCTGTCCGTTGGTGAGAGTCTGTAAAGTGATAAATTTGCTCCACCCCAGACAAATGGAGGTTTGTTAACAGCTATTATGCTAATCTCTGGAAAATATCCTACCAGGATCACCATCAACCTTTGAAGAAATGCCACCGCATAAAAGACCCAGAAGAGAAGAGTGGCAGTTCCTCCATCTTAGAGGGTAACTATGCTGATCTTCAGACATTTTAATGTGCAGCTTGTATAAGCTAACAGCTGAAAAGTTTTACTGTTGTCGCTACTGTTGGGTCAGTTATTTCAGCTAAACTCCTCCTTGTTCTAGAACTGCTCGTTACCAGCCAACGTGTGTGAGGCCACGGTTCTTACTAGTTGGAGAGCCAGGGTATGGGCAAACTTCTCATTTGGCACCTGCAGTAATACATGCCCTGGAAAAGTTTCCTGTTTATACACTGGACGTGCCTGATTTGTTTGTTGGCAACAGATCACGGGAACAAACGTGTGGACAGGTATCTCCTATTTTATGCTCATGGGATTCACAAACGTTCTCTAAACTAGTAAAGGAAGTGACATTCATTGTTAATGGAGGTGGCCTGGTTTGGGCGTGCTGTTTGGTTTACTTCTGCCTGAAAATCCACTTTTCTTCTGGATGGAATGATACCGATTGTGGCTGTTTGGGGAATTGCAGTGTTTCTGTTTTAGATGTGTGTCTGTGTATATTTTTATATATATACCTATCTGCACACCAGCTTCCACTGCTGTAGTATATGCAATAAAAGCATTAAGATTCATGGAACACTTCTGTCATCGAGGTACCATCTGCAGGCAGTGGCTTGTGGCCATCCAAAGCATGTAGTCTGGTCTGCCGGGCTCGCTGGTAATGAGAGGCTGCGCTTGAGTTAGCTGTTCAGGCAGGATGGAGACTGGTCACCTGTTTGCAAAGGGACTTGAGATTTTGAATTGTGAACCAGGCTTATTTACAGCATCAGCCCTCATCTTTTCACCTTGGTCTTTGCCTGTTCAGACTGCTCCAGACTCGACTGACTCAGATGTGTTCCTGCTCCAAACTGAAAATGGTCTAGTCTCCATCATGTAACCATTTACCCAAACTAAGCTGTCTTGAAGAAGACAGGGTTAGTCTTGTCTTTTCAGGCACACCTCCACATACAGCATGTA
This sequence comes from Gallinula chloropus, assembly GCF_964237585.1. Classification (NCBI taxonomy): domain Eukaryota; kingdom Metazoa; phylum Chordata; class Aves; order Gruiformes; family Rallidae; genus Gallinula; species Gallinula chloropus. Next base: position 3,183,742 of record NC_140116.1, read on the forward strand.
CATTGTGAGGTTCCTTACACCAGCTCTGTTCCTGTCTGTGTAACAATGTCTATCTTTGAGTCAAGGTGAAAATTCTATCTTTGGGTTGGAGAGTTGTTCTGGGGGTGGTTTGGTTTTGTGTTTTGGCTTTCATGTACTCCTATTTGGTAAGAGCGTTTGACTGATCCCTGGTTACTTAGGAGCCTGTTCCAAATGGCTCAGTCTTCTTATCCAGGCTTTCATTTTACCAGGTGATGCGAGAAGCTCAAAGAAAGGCACCAAGTATCATTTATATTCCACTTATCAACTCGTGGTGGAAAGCTGTTGGAGATCCACTGAAAACAACCTTTACAAGACTACTGCAGAACATCCCATCATTTGCCCCAGTTCTGCTGCTTGCAACATCGGATGTGAGTTACACAGATCTCCCAAGAGAGGTATTGACATGAATACTTTTCCTTCTCTTTTGATTCAATCTCCTGTTCATCTAGAGCTCCTTGAAGCATTGGGGTACGAAACAAATGCCTCCTGTTATTACTCGGGCACCCTAGCCAGGTCTCCTCAAATCTGCTTAGACAAAGCAATGCCAAAAGCGTTTGTCTCCAGTGTTTTCTGAGTAAAGGGATTGACTTTGACCCAACTTTTCCCCCCTTCTCACACACTCCTGCCTATTCGACAGATGTGTCCGTTTTCTTCAGACAAGAACTCATGTGAGTTCAAGATGGTTGGGTCTGAACATTAGTCAAGAATATGTAGTGCTGGCAATGGCACTGGGAAACCTATTTAAACTGAAAACATTTTTACTGAAAAGGGATATTTTTACTGAGAAAGTAAGGTGGTCACGCTGTAACAATGGACTGTGACTTTGTATTTCAATTCTTGAATAAGCATTTTTCATAGAAGTGAAAGCTTTACAGAGTCGACAGCTGAATTCCAACTCCTGTTTAGTCACTTGTAAATCAATCTGTAGGCGTATTCCTTCACAAAATTCAGCAAGAGTCCATGCTGAGCATCCTAGACCTATTTTGTCTCAAATGCGGGGTCAGCTTACCTAGAGGTGGTTATCATCAGATGCTTGGAAAGGGCAGGAAGACAACTCCTCACAGTGTGTCTTACTCAGGTGACAATTTAGAATTTAGACAGGTACTCATCTTCTGGGAATAGAGTCTGAGCATGTGTCGACGTGTATCTGAAATAACTTTCCTCTTTGGACTATAGATACGAGAGCTGTTTATTGGTCGAGATGAAGTTTTCAATGTCCAGTGTCCTGATGAGGGAGAAAGAAGAAGGTTTTTTGAAGACCTACTTCTAAATCAAGCTCCTGCACGTCCTGAGTCCGTAAGCAATGCAGGTGAGGATATTCTACATACAAAACGTGGGTACCTGTAAGTCAGTAGCTGTAGAGTTTTTGCTTTGTGGTATTTTTCTATCAGTGACTTTTCACAGGCTTGTCTTGGGGTAACATGGATTGAATGAGAGTATCTGATGTGGTGGAACAACATGAAAATGGTCATGAAACTAAATGTGGGACAGAAAATGAAAGCGAGAAAGTTCTGGTGGGCAACATCTGCTTCTGAGAAGGAGAGTGTGGTGCTTCCTGAACATTCAGGCTTGAGAAAGAGTGAAATGCTGGGGTGCCAACGAGCACAAGGTTCTGAAGACAGAGATTCAAAAGCTAAGGTCAAGCAGCTCATTTAAGCTGCTTTTGGATTACACTATTGATGAGCCTTCTTTGGTCCCATTCTTCCTGTAACACCTCTCTGCAGTCGGCACAGTGTGTTTCTTGTGTAAGGATGCTGCCCCTGTAGTTACTGAAAGCCCAAGTCGTGTCTTTCTGCAGATGCTGGTGTTCTGCTCCTGCAGGTTGTTTTTCAAGTGGTACCTAATGGGAAAACAGCCTTTGACTTCCTTTTATTGTATGAGTATCTTCCCAGTAATGAGCAGCGTGAGTTAAAAAGCTGTACTTCAGGCAGTGTGGCCCCAGAGTCACCTGTTGAACAGAAGGCTTACATGCTCCTGTTTGCAGTGCAAGGTGTGTTTCCTAAGCTACATGACTTGGGAGTGAGTGTTAGCCTGCCAGACTGTCACGACAACGCCGGTGTATTTCCCCCCTGGCTGTAGCCTGCCTTTCTCTCTAGTGCTTTTCTTGTATGCCCGAGTGCCTTCTGTTGATGGAGCAGTGACTTTGGCCAGAGAGAAAGTAAAAGTCAAGTGCTTCTCAGTGAAGAAATAACTGGTAACAGTTCTGTCTCTGGCCCTGCAGAGAGACTGTATTCCAGGATAATTCACTGACCCTGTAGCCCACCCAGAGAAGCAGAAATCCCGACTGAAGCAATTTGTGCCGTTCCAGGTGCCTTGGTACACCCTGTGACTGGTGCGAGCTGTTCTCGTGTCGGTAACGCAGCGGGAGTTCACAGAGGGCCAGGGACTGTGGCTGGCAGTGAGCTCAGAGTAAGTCGAATTTCAATGTTGTTAATATGGAAGTGGGACATATTCTTGCTACATGGACGGCTGTAAATTAAGCCCGTTGTTGAAAGGTGCCAGTGGAAACAATTTATGGGAAGGATGTAGAGTTTGTGGAAACATTCCACCTGTAACGGACTACGACTGTTGTGTTGCCACACGTGGTGTAGGCTGCTGTTGGATCTTTGGGGGAATTAAGATGTAGGAGGCTGGCTTCTCTTCCTAATTCTTCATTTCAAAGGGCTTGTTTAAAATAGCCCACCGACCAGCCGCTTGTAAGGTTGGTTCTTTGTGTTGCAGCAGTTTGTATGATGGATTTAGGGGCTATTCTAAACTTGTTTCCGTTTTCTCTTCAGCAACTGTTGACTTTAGCCACTGTGGCAACTAAGAACTTCACCGTCTCTCACTTGGAAAGACTGTATAATGGTCTTGCTCAGTGCATTTACCGGCATCGGGAAGATTACGACACAACCCAACTAGTGCAGGTGATTCTTTCCTGTGTCTTACAGCACTTTGTCTCACTGTTAAGCGTGCGTGAGTCCCGCCTGCGTGTGTGTGCGCTCTGGACATGGCACTTAGCAGGGCGTTACTCTTCACTGCTTAGTTGCCTGTGTTAGAAGACTTTTCCATTTCACTCTGAGGCCATTTCTCCGTATTGCAAACCCCTTGTTGTACTTGGCAGAGTCGTTGGCAGTTTCTGCAGGGAATGGCTTGATCTGGAAGACAGTGGGTCCACCCCCACAGCCATCTCCAAGCAGTTAACCTCTGTCTGTCAGGAGTCCTTCCCACAACCTTTGTCGTGAGCATCTTTATTTTGACACAGGGGGAGATTCCTGCCTCTGACGTTTTAAAAATCACATTCTCTGATCCCTTCCTCTAAGAGAAGACTTCTGACTTGTCAGAACTCAGCAGAAATCGTCCAGAGGCACCCATGGTGCCAGTCAGGCGTTCCCAGCCTTCAGTCTATTTAGATAGGTTGGATATTGAGTCTTTAGATACAAGATCCTTGAATCCATTTGTCTTTGAGCTGCTTGTGCCTGAGAAGAGAGCAAATTCCTTCTACTTCTCAGCCTGCCTTGAAAAAGAGTAAGACCTGGTCTTTGGCCCTTGTTTTCCACATCTGACAAAGAGTTATTCCGGACGTTCTGTTCTGACTGTGCAGCCCTGAGGATTCTTTGGATTCAGGGATGCCATTCCTGACAAACAGGCCCATCTCTCATCCAGCGTAGTGATGTGGCTTAGCATGGGAAGGGATGTGTTTCTGTTGCCTGGGGCTTGTGAGGTTTTGCGACTTCACTTGTAATGCTTAAATTAAGAGAGACTTGATTTCTTTGTTTCCTACTTTAGCTCTAACCAAAAAGACCCCAAGCCTCCTATTCAGAGTGGTGCTGCAAGTCAGTCAGGAGCAAACTCTGTGTATGAAGAGAGAAGTCTTTAACAAGTAATGATTCAGGGTGCAGAAGGGAGCATTTCCAGCATTTAGTTGGGGCTTTTCTGGAACTCTCTCCTATTTCTACCTGTTGGAACCACTGTTGATACAGAGCCATGGTCCCCTGATACAGATCCACACTGTCTCTCTTGTCTGTGCTGACAGGATCCAAAGATACATGTTTTTAACATCTGTGGAAGTAAAGAAAGTCGTGGTGGTGGTGGTAGCAGCACATGTATTTGCTAAATATTGCTAACAGTTGTGTGTGTGGACAGATTCTTTATTCCTTTGATGAATAAATAAGCAGGGTCCTGAAGCTCTTGTTCATGCTGACTGCTGGTTTGTCTTTTCTTCCTAGGAAATGAAGAAAGAAATTGAAGCCTTCAGTCATGCCTTCCATCATGACTGACTTCAGCATTCTTCCACTTGGCTGTTCTCTTCTCGCTGCACGCTGTTCTTTCTCTATTCTTAAATAAATGTTACTTCCACATCTATTAAACAAATATATTGTAAAATTGATTAGGAACGCTCAAAGTCCTTTAGCTGCTTTTGATATTTTCATCATTATCTAGAAGGCCCATCCTAAATCTTTGCCTGATCTTTCTGCACTGAGACACTCCTGGTTTTCACAGGGAAATTAACCTCTAAGTCCAGGAACAGCACTTAGTAAATCAGGGGGAAAGACCGGGCTTTGGATCACAGGAAACACTCTCCTACCAAAACACACAAGCGCTGTCTCAAGTCCCAGTCCAGGAAACCAGGAACAGATTTGCCTCCCAGAATCCCAACTGCAGTTTATGACAAGCAGGACGGCTGCCATGCTGGGCAGCAGAGTGACTGATCCTCACTGCAAGCCCAGCAGGCACCAGAGCAGAACAGAGATCAAAGACTGACTGGGAAATATATTCCTACTGCTAGGAAAGGAAGGGCACTCCTAAGCAAAGTCCTACTAGGGGATGTGGGCCTTCAGGATTGACTGGTGGGGATGAAAGTTACACCAACTCCAGTGTCCAGAAACACAGGATTTAAAAGCATTTTAAAGCTCATCAATGCCAAATAATTTGTCAGTTGTCAGGTAACAGCATCTCTGGAGCCCTTTGCCATTCTGCTTTCCCTTTCATTACTTTTACACACCAACTTGTCCATAATTTTGTACATTTAAATCTAAAGTGGTGTCAGTTACCAAAAAACACCTCATTGTAATATGAAAAAAAAAAAAGATTACTAATTGTGATAATCAACAGAACCTTTCCTATATACAAAACCCATGTGTGAGTTCCCAGTCTGGGTAAAAAGTTTCATTGCTAAGCATTACTTCACCAGTTGCAGTCAGGTCCTACTTAACCATTGAAATGTAAGCTTTTATGGAGGCAAAATAAATAGAATTTACATCTTTAAGAAAGCCTCTAGAATAAATCACCAGGAAGAGGCTCCGTAAGAGCTGACTCCCTGTTGCCAAGCAGGAAAACTCCATGTCTTCAGCTGGTCAGTCTGACAATAGAGCACACACAATAGCACCATTTCAGCCCCTCAAGGGCTCAGGCTGGTCCCCACCCTGTCACTCAAGCCCTCACGTCACACTGGGAGGAGAGCCAGCCACGTGTCAGGCAGGAATCAGGAGTGGGGTTCATGGCAGCGCCAGGATGCGCGTGCTACAGAAACTGAATAATTGGATTTCTCTGGAGTTCCTATCAATGCCTACACCAGATCTGTCACCCTGCTGCCCTCTCCCTGCAGTGCCCTGGTTCCTGTGATGGGATCTGTCACTCAAGCCTTCCCCACAAATGCCTGACATCTAATACCCAATCAATGCTTTTCCAGAACCTAAGAGTCCTAACGAATCCTACTGCCCATCTCTACCAATGCAGAGGAAGGACACAGGTAACACCACGTTACCCAAGGGAGAGGGGACACCTACAAATAAACATGGCAGGAGAAGCACAGCAGTCAAGTTTTTAAAGCAGAGGAGAAATTCCTAGTCCAAATCCCTGGTTTTCCACTGTCAGAGTCCAGAGTCAGTTCAATTCTAACAGGCACAAATGCATTAACTTGTTCTTGGAACAGAACAGAGAAAAATCACCTCTAACACCCTGGAGGAACTTTCCTGCCACACTGCTAAAGTACTGCAAATCTCCTCTCACCACACAGCTCTGGAATAAGGGCAAAGCAATTTACTGCTGGCAAAGCTTCACCTTGCCCTGAAAGCTCTGGGCTGACATTGCAACTTCCCCATAGCTGCTGTGCACGGGCAAATCCCTCCCTGCCCAGCCACACGTGAAAAACACTGTCACTCTTTGCAACAGAAAGCCCCTCCTGTCAGTCCATACAGAGTGGGAAGGGCAAAGAGCCATCACTGTATTTGTCATAAAAACCCCTCTCCCCCTTTCCCTGGGAACTGAGCAAAGGGAACCACAGCAGCACCTGCACTGAAAGGATCAAGTAACTGTATCCATCCCACTGCTCAGACAGAGTATCACCAGGCAGAGTCATTAACCTGTGTCAGCTCCACAAATACCTGTCTCCAGGCTTCCCGGGGAGATAAATGATCCACACTCTGTTAGGTGGTTTTATTTGCTACACTAGTGGTACAAAGCAGAAAACTCTGGGACAAGTGGACCTCTTTCAACCCCCATTTAAGCTGTACAATGCTCCAAAGCTTTTCCTGACTGAGCTCGTCAACTGTTACCTGCCTATGCCATCAGTAAGCACCCTTGGTATGGCCTCTGTACTGAGCAGGGAAAAAGAGATTCCGAAAAGCAGAAGAAAACAGCTAAAGCAGGGAAAGCAGCAGTGCCACTGCGTTCCAATGGCTTTTCCTTCCTGGCTTCCATACCAGTCAACTTGACCTTGGCTTCCAGAGCTATGGAATATTAAGGCTTGAGACAACAACTTCATGTAACTGGCCACAACGGGATTTTAGCCACACACACAAAGCTGATTTAGTCCAAGTAACTGTGAAAAGATTCTTGTCAAAACATGCAGGAGAAAACTACTACCCAAACCTCGTCTCACCCCAAATGACGTGGGCCTTTCCACCCTGGCAAACTGAGATTATTATTGGAGATGTTAAATTTTAAGACAATGTGGGGGCTTATTGCTTCCAACGTGCCCGTATCTGTCACTCTTTCTCCTAACGAGCAACCACACCCCAGAAAGGCTGATCAGGTGTTTGACTGCAGAATCTATAGTGCAGATCTGCAAGACTGTAAAATGAGACCTTCTGACCACTGCACAGTGTCACCTAAGAAAAATACATCTCACATGATGGTTCAGGTTTTAATCCTCCAGATTCTCATCTTCAGAAGGTAATTTTGCTGTAATGAAACCAAACTTCCTGGAACAGGAAGGCAAAGTCTGAGAGAGAGAACTGCTGACCCTGCACACACTGAGCAAACACATCCCGTTATCAGGGGAGGAAAATCAGTGAAAGTTCCTTGTACACATCTGTCAGAACACTGAGTAATATGGTATCTACACAAACTCTCAGAGGCGCAGAGCCCAGGCGGTAGCAGGGGGAAAAATGTCCTGCACAATCCACTATTTATTAATGGACTAAAGCTACTGAATCCCATCAGCAGGAGCTCATTTTCTCCTCGATATTAAATCTCTCTCTGCGCTCCATCTTCCCCAGTCTGCAACTCTGGCCTCACTGCTGGAGCTCTACATGCAAATGATTTTATGGGTATGAATTGTTGCCCTAAGCTCAGAAGGATTATTCACAGCTACAAAGTCAATCATGCAGATACACACACACAGGTATTTTCAAACCCGACTGGAAGTTCCAGGACAGGATTTTCATTGCCCTGGTTGCTGGTATGGTTGGTACTTAACAGCAATCATGCCTAAGAACACAGCTGTATTCAGTATCACCCTTTCTGGAACAATCAACAGTCTGAAGCCAAACACAACCGTTACATTGCCTACTTTATCCCTTTCTTATAAACAGGAATATTCTTTTACTCAGAGCAGCTGCTGTCATGTGAGCAAAATATCCCATATACAAAAAAAGCCAATCTAGCTCTAAAGACACCAAAAGGTGTAAGAATCCTTCTTTTCCAAAGTAATTTGCTCTGATGTTTCAGTGTCCTCACTCTTCAAACAGTGCTTCAGGGAACATGTGAATTTGCAGGCGTTCGCTTGCCAGTTTTTTACTCTGATGCTCCCTTTTACGTTTCACCATTCACACACTGAAAGTGAAGCTGCAATTTCATACCCACTAAATAAAGCAGGTGGTGACTGGGGCTGAATCCAGCACTGCCACCTGAAATAACGTCGGTAGGAAACCCTCCCTTCAGTGATGACTCTTCACTGACAGACAATACTTGTGAAGATCTATCAGTCAACTTCCCTAGATTTATAATCCATGTGATGAACCACGCAGGATGTGCCATAAAATTCTCTGCTGCTGCCTTTACAAAATACACCTATTATTCCTTCCAAAGAGTAAAAAATATCCAAAAGCTTCATGACAGAGAGATGTGTTCTTTAGAAAAAATTCTGACTGGCACTAATGACAGTCCTTCCTCTAAATCCTGTTGACATCTGTCATCCCTCTCCTTTCCTTATCTGGGGAATTATCCAAATTAATCAATCTGCAGTTACACAGGTCACTGCACTTCTCCTCTGTGTCGCCGATTCAGCTTTAGGACTTTTAGTTTCTGGAACACCCTCAGTCAAGTAAAACCTGACCCAAAATTCTGCTGCCCCTTTCAACTGCATTCTTTTAGAATACTACTAATCTGAGACTGCCCTTCTTAGGAGCCACAGGAGGAGGAACAGCAGCAACAGGAGGAAGAAGACATCCCCAAAAAACAGAACAGAGCAGGAGGAAGCAGCAAAAGGGGAAAAGAAACAACTTAAACCACGAGAAGAGTACAGAAGGCAATGACAAAAGGGGAAGAAAAAGAACCCAAATGGAGAAAAGACGAGAAAGAAGCAATGAGCGAGGGTAAAAAACCCTCAAAACAAGAAGAGAGCAGAACAAAGAGATAGGAGGGGATAAAGACACCACACAATGAATTAAAGACTTCAGAAGGAAGTGATGAAATGGGAAAACACAACCAAGGCAACCAGAAAAGAAGGAAGCCACCAAAGGGGAAGAAACAACCTCAAAAAAGAGAAGACAGCAGAAGACAAGAAAAGGGGAAATAATAAGGAAGTTACTTAGGAAGTGACTAAAAGGGGAAAAAATCCCCAAAAATCTGGATGAGAGGAGAAGGAAGAAACAAAAGGGGAAAAAATCCCAAAGAAACCGAGAGTGGAGAGAAACAATTGAAAGGGGAACATTCCCTCCCCCCCCAAAAAAGAGCCAGGAGAGAGCAGAAAGAAGCAACAAAAATAGAAAAAGAAAAAACCCAAAAGAAACCCCCAAAAGATAACGAGAGCAGAGAGAAACGATGAAATAGGAAAAAACCACCAAATAAGCTGACAACAGAATGAAGCAACAAATTGGGGAAAATAAACAACCCAAAAAAAAAAGAGAAGAGAGAAGAATGAAGCGATGAAAGGGCAAAAATTAAAAAAGCCAACAATGAAAACAGAGAGAAGGAAGTGACCAAAGGAGAAACAAAAGCCCAGGAGACAGCAGAAAGAAGGGATGAACAAGGAAACACGTCCAGCTAAACTCCAGAGTGTCAGGACATCAAAGCCATCGCATGGCACAGTCAGGCTTTCTACAGTTCAGTCTTTAGATTTAAGTCGCAAGAGAGTTTCTCAAGCGACTTTTCTGGCAACATTCACACCCAAGTCAAAGAGAGGGACAGATCTATTCCTAAGGCAGCTCATCCCAACTCTCCTTCCCTTGAACAACGCTGTGCAGCTCCAAGGAAAACACCTGACTGTGGCACTGGGATGCACACGTACGTCAGAGCTTGGATCTGCAACCGCAGCACAGCCTTGACACGGCTCCTTCTTGCTTTCCTCGTTCCTGTGTATGTGCTGGGACGTCTTCATTTCCCTCAAGTCCTCCCAGACAGACAGGGAAGTGGCTTCTGTCCGGTCCACGGGCCATGAAGACAAGTTCACAAGGTTGAGGATTTGCTCTCCCAAACCAAGCACTCAAAATACACCCCTACCAGGCTCAGCCCAGTGTCAGCAATGACTGAGGCATCACGCCCGTGTCCCTTCCAAAGCACACCACGCCGCAGCAAGTGACCTGGGGCCATTCCAAAGTTTCTCTTGCCCAGCCAAGGGGCTCGCTGCCTCACAGGGTCCCCGGCCCCCACCTCCCCCTGCCGTGTCCCCAGCGGTCACTGCCGCTGTGGGGAAGCTGCTGGCATCTTTTCCCAGAAACCACCTCTGTAGCAGCCCCGCTAGCAAAACCCTGCCATGCCAACCCAAAACGCAGTAAAACTCACACCCGTTAATGTCATTCCACGCTCCCAAAGATGTGCTGCTCTCCCACGGTTACCACAACCAAAGCACCAAAGTGGAAAAAGCTCTGTCCAGAAAACAACCCTGTGTGGACTGCCAAACTCTTCAGTTTCCATACCAGCCTTCAACGTGCAAAATTTCAGAGCCATCAGGCGTTAAGAACTTTCCTGTGCTTTCGCTGCCTCCTGCAGACCTGTGGGCTGTGACCAAGCCAAAGTTGGTAGCCCCTGGCTGGGCTTCCTGACTGGAGCATCAGGTAACTCAAGAGTAAGTGCTTGAGCTGCTTCTCAGAACAGCAGCCTCTGTGTGTCTGTCTACCTGCAGGTAGAGCAGCAGGCTCCCACTTCTCCCGATGCTTCTGCCCCTCCGGTAACTCCCAGACCACCTCTGCCTGCCCATGGGGTTCCCCATCACCCCTCTTTGCTTCCCCCAACAGAGGGTCCCTGTGCGGCTGCCCATGGATTTGGAGGCGCCCAGCCTGAGATTCACCACCCTGTTCGTGCCACCAGCGCTCCCTCCCAGCGTGCTGCTTTCTGGCTTTGGGGATGGCGAGGTCTCCTGTGACAGCATCCCCAACTCCACCAGCTCCTTCAACCACCCCTTTGGCACCTATGAGTATGTGGCAGAGGACAGATGCCCCAAAGAACCAGTAGCTGCAGTGGGGCCGAAGGACAGTGAGGACACTGACTGTCATGTCCCTTCTTTCCCCAACAGCCTCACCAGCACCACATTCCTCATGGAGCCCCGTGACTCCCTGGGGAATGCGGTGTGCTGTGACGGCCCGCAGGAACAAGCCCTGGGACTGCACAGAGAGAACAAGGAGGCCACTGACATCACTGCCCCTGTTCCTAGCCTGACCACTGAGGCCCTCACTGTGCTCCCTGACATCTCCCACTGAGTGGCAGAGGGTAGCTGCCTGAAAGAGTAACACCTCCAAGGGAGGTATGTGGATCACTGGGGGATGGCAAGAACACCTTCCCTAATGTGCCACACCCCCCACCTTGACCACATCCCTGAAAAACCTTTGACATCTCTTAGAATATAGGGCAGAGGGCGACTACACCCTGGAGCAAGTGGTGGAGGTGATGCTGGTGGATGGCGAAAACATCCTCAATGATGTTCCCGAATGCCTGGCCAGCCCTTCCTCCTTCACCCAATTCCAAGAGTTCCTGGAGTACAGGGAGGAGGGGGACAGCCTCCAGGAAAATCTGGCAGCAGCCATCATTTCAGACAATGACCCCCTCTGGGGGGTGGCGGCCTCCCCATTCCAGGACCCAGACGGGAAGCAGGGTGAGGCAGTGGCAGACCTCCCAACCACGCTGCCACTAAGTCCCACCCTGGAGACTTTGGAGGAGTCATCAGAGGACAGTCTGCTGGAGGGTCCCCCACAGGGCCCCCCACTGAATCCTCTGGCCAGATGACAGGCTGCTCCCCAGCACCATCCACCCTGCACGGCCCAGCTGCTGGAGGAGGCTCTGCAGAGGAACCCACGGGTGGTCCTGACCCGCTTGCCTCTTCCCACGGCTGCTGGCGCAAGACACCAGGGGCTCAGATCCAGCAAGCGGGCCAAGCGCTCTGCACCAGCTGGCACCTCTGGCATCCCAGAGACATCCATGGGGGTCAACCATCCACCCAGGAAGCGGCAGAAGATGCTGGCCAAACACTCCGGGACCCTGGCAAGAACAACCTGAGCAGGGACGGCGTGGCTGCGGGGGGAAGGTCAGCAGAAAGCGGGCACCTAAATGGCTGGCAATAGAAAGGGGTTTAGCTCGTGTCTACATCTGCTGCCTGCTCTCCCTCAAAGTTAAGAGCCGTAAAGCCACACAGCCCCAGGGAAACCCTTGTCTTTTCCAGCACCTGGGGTCTTCCCGTCACTCTTCCTTAAGCAGGAGAAATGACCCTGTATTTGGAAGTGCCCCTGCATTCACAAGTACCCTCAGTCCTCTGGCAGGTGCTCCCTATGGGCCAAAAGCCCTCTCACCCTTCACAAGCTGGCTGTCGCTCACCTGGCAGTTACTCCATCCAGGAGCCTTGCCATTTCCCTGACTTGGCCTACCGACTCAAGCCATCCCCAAAGCTGCAAACATCTGGCACAGAAGGAGAATGGAGCATCTGATCTTCCTTCCCAGTGCCTACAAGGAAAAGATAGGCCTTGCTTCTTAGGAAGAAGACGAAGAAACTCTTTGGAAGCTCGCTCCAGCCTAAACTCCAAAACTTTTACAAGACTCAGAAGGCAGAAAGCTTGCAGACAGTAAGCACAACTGACACCAGCTGCATCAAAGCAACCCAGAAACAGCAATGGCGAGGAGTACAGATTCCACAGCATCCTTCTGTACAGGCAGAGAAGACCCGTTTTGTCACAAAACAGTTAAAGAATCAAAAACCCCTTCTAGCCAAGGACAGAACTGCTGACTGCTCTGCCAGTCATCTGGGCTGGTAGGTACCATTAATCTCTTCTGCTGTTCTAGTTTGCCTTTCAGAGGAAGAAAAGGCAGCTTCAAAACCTGCAAAAAGAAATGAAACCAAGTAGAGGAGATATTTCGGCATTTAAGAGTTCCAGGAGCTTCTCCAGGTGCAAAGTTTTGTTGTCTGGTTCACTGGAAGCACCTTAAGTTACGTAGTTAGCCGACAGACCTAGACTGGGAACCAAGGCAGAGGATTCATCTGCACTTGCCTGGGTGCCTTTTGCATCGATTCCCACAACAAAATCAACCTCTGCTTCCCCAAAGGCAGGAAACAAGTCATAACCAAGCCTTGACAAGCAAATCCAACACTGTCTCCACATACACAGCCAGGAACAAAAAGCTGTCCTAGTTCTGCTCCAGCCGAGCACCACACAGCTGCCTCTCTGAGGGGGTGTGAGGGGGGAATTTGCCAGGGCTGGGGGGGTGAAATGGAAAAGAAAACCAAAACCACCCCAAACCTCGTGCGTTGGGATAAGGACAGTTTACTGGACAGCAGGAAATAACAAGAACAGACTTCACAGCAAAATATCCCTCACTGGCACAGAATGCCCTGTTTGGCCAGTTTCAGGCACCTGCCCTGGCTGTGTCCCCTCCAAGCTTTCTGGGTGCCCCCCAGCCACCTTCTCCTTAGCAGGCCAGCGTGAACAACAGAAAAGTCCTTGACTGCTGGGCAACAACTAAAACCAGCAGTGTGGTATCAGCACTGCTCTAATCCCAACTCCCAAACACGGCGTTACACCGGATGCTGGAAAGAACATTCTCTCTATCCCAGCTGAAACCAGGACAAAAGCCTTTCTCTCCACTGCTCCCCAAAACACCATCCAACCCAGAACTGACCAAGAGCCGTAACCACCATCTGCACCTTTCTACAGCATCTGCATTTGGAGACATCACTTCTTCTTCAACGGGACCGAGGACTTCCACCAACGTTCACAAGTTCCCTTTCCTTGAACGTTTGGATTGATCAGCTCCCGTGGCAGTAAGGACAGCTACGGCTGACCACGGCCACACACTACACCAACACACTGCTCTATCCCTGCCCTGTTCAGTTCTGACTTACAGCTGCCACTGCTCAGCCAAACCCACCCCCTTTCAGATCTGTCAAGCGCTTTGATGTCAGACAGCATATCCTTGGGAACCAAATGCCTCAGCCCTTCTGCAGAGAGGAGGAGATCTGCATCATTCAACGCCACACCAACCACCTGGTCTGGTTTCACAGCCCCCAGCTTAAAGCCCTCTCTGTCCCCATCAAATTGCCCAACATGACTGCACAGGTCTGACCACAAAGACGCTGGAAAGATGTCCCTGACAGACATGGAGAACAGTCACTCTGCTCAACGCAAGCAAGGACACAGCACGGAAAAGAAAACTGTTAGTTCTCATCCAGGCTTGTCCCTCATCTGATGTTTTAACAGCAGTTTGAGCCCAGACACATTCTGCAGCACAGCTGAGTCACTTGGGGCCACACCAGGATATGTTTGTGTGTGTGTGTGTGTCTGTGTGTGTCTGTGCGTCTGTCTCTGTGTGTGTGTCCGTCTGTCTGTCTGTGCACGCACGAAGACTCAGTAACAGAAAGGGGTCAGCCCTTCCTACAGTCCTTTCAGCTAGAAATGGCCTTATCCCCACTGAGCTCCTTGGGGGCGTAAAGACAACTTGCCAGGCAGCAGTTACATCCTGCTGCGTCGGCGGTCAGGTATTCCCGCTGAACGAGACAGCCAGCAGACTGGGGTACAAAAGACAACGCTCCCACGGAAAGACAGCTTCACAGACAGATGCACAAGACAGCTGGATGGACCACAACCTTGCCCAGACACGTGGCTCTCTTGGAGGAAGAACCCCGCCGAGAGGCGCCTTCATGGCTGGCAACAGAAAGGGGGTCAGCTCATGTGTACCTCGGCTTTGTTCTTTCCTTCCAAGCAAGAACCAAAGAGCCACAGAGCAGGAGAAATGACCCTGGCTCTGGAACATTCCCAGCTACGGACATTCCCAGCTACACTGAGTCCTCTGGCAATTGCCACCCATGGGCCAGAAGCACCCTCAGCCCTCCTGGACCCGGCTCTCGCTCACCTGGCACTCATTCTCCATGGACCACAAGTGCACCAGACCTACCGACTGCCCAGAAAGGAGTCACGCTGTGCCACAAGGGACACTGCCCAGCCTGCAGCAGACATATTAGACTCTGCGGGGGAGAACTTTGTTCATGCAGCTCCTCAAGTGTCACGGTCCCTTTGTGTCAATGTTTTCTGCCTCCAGGCTGTGAACAACTTCAGCAACGGAACCAGCTACACCAAAAGGCTACAGAAAAATGCAGAAGCATCTGCAGCAGCTTGTTTTAGTCACCCTAAAAAAAATTCTAGTTTTTTGCTTGTAGCTTAGAATATGATTTTGATGTTAAAGGAGTTACAGCAGCTCTGAGAATATAAAGCACGTTTGGTCCATTAGCAATTGGTAACTAGGACGGTGTCTGCCTTGATCTCTGTGGGAAGCTTTATGTGCTCTGTATTAAAACAGTGGGTACTGGCTATGGACCTGGACTCCAAAAAACATGATAAGGACTTTCAGGAAAGAACATAAATACGCTGAGCATTACCCTCCCTTCTTTATATTCAAAGGAATTAATAAATTTAACGAATGATTTCTGTAGAATAAGGATATAGGTAAGGTGAGACAACTGAAAGCCAACCTGTATTTCAAGAAACAAAGCCTGAGCCACACAGTAAACCCCTACACCGCTGTCAATTTGGTCCCATTATCTCCCCCCACAAATGACCTTCATCACCTGAGGAAGAAGTTGTGGTCCCATAAATACAGCCAGCTCACTAGTAGCCACCCGCTGACCAAGGAAGGAACAGGGATCAGATGGTGGAAAGGAAATATATTCTAAACACATCTGGTATTTGTTCTTCCCTGATCGAATACAGTACCTAAGCTCACTGACTGGGAGCTGTTTGGATATCAGAGAAGTGAACTGGGGCATCGTTCATTTTATAGCAAAGTTCATTAGTGCCTGTTGTAGTTTTGCGTGGCTGGGTTCAGGTGGAGAAGGGGGGCTGCAGGGGGGGCTGCTGCAAGAAGCAGCCAGAAGCTCTCTGCAGGCTCCACGGAGCAAACACCACCCGGCTCAAGGCTGGAGTCACTGCTGACCAAGGCTGAGCCCATCAGTGATGGTCAGGGTTCCTCTGGGAATCACTCGTAGGAGGGAAAAACCCACAAGCAGCTGCTTTGTGCCCCCAGAAAAAGGGAGTGAGAAGATGTAAGAAACTGTGCAGACACCAAAGCTAGGGAAGGGGGGAAGCACCCCAGGTGCTGGAGAGAATGAAGCCCCTGCAGCCCCTGCAGAAACCCATGGTGGAGTGGGTGTCCCCCCACAGCCCAGGGAAAAGGCCCAGACCCCACCTGCAGCCCGTGGAGAGGCCCCACGCTGGAGCAGGGGCAGACAGACAGGAGCTGCTGTGACCCACGCTGCAGCCAGCCCCTGCCAGCACTTGCAGCCCACAGAGAGAGACAGAGACACAGAGATGAGCGAGGGACAGAGAGATCCACGCTGGAGCAGGTTTGCTGAGCAGGGGGGCTTGTGACCCTGTGGAGGACAGGATGGAGTAGTCTGGGCCTGATAAATATTCTGTGATTTTATGACTGCACCCCATAGCAGTGACCCATGCTGGGGCAGCTGGGGAAGAGCTGGAGTCCACAGCATTTCCCAGCTCCTTGTGCCCAGCTCTCCCGGGTCACCTCACAGAAACAAGGCTCCTTCCTGCTTTTCAAGCCCGTCCTGCTTGTCACAGCAGCTCAGTGGGTACCCAGAGCCAAGACACAAATTCCCAGTGTGCTCAGGAAAGAGCTGGGGGCCTTTGGCCATCGGGACCCGCTTGCTGGTGGTCCTTGCGAGTCTCCCCAGCCAGTCACCGCTCCCTCTCCCTCACACAGGTCTGGAAAAGGCTCCAGGCAGCTACTTCTTCCATCACCTGAGGGAGTGGACAAGCAAAAACCTGCCTCCACCGGGCAGCTCCACCTTTGGCCATGGCACCACCCAAGTTCTGTCATCACCGGAAAGGTACCGGGGGGAAACCAAAGAGAGAACAGAAACAGCAGGAAACGGGGGGGGGGGGGGGTGGCAGGGAAAAAAATGAACATGAAACAGCAATTCAAAAGAAAAAGAAAAGAGCAGGAAGCATCAGGCAAAGAAATATGAAAACAAATCCAAAACCAAACAAGACAAGAAAAGTAGGAGGGGGCGGGCAGGGGAGGAATTGAAAAATGAACCACACAAAACCAGAAATGAGAAGGAAACTCCTGGAAAGGGGGTTGGATGGGGAAGTGAAAAAATAGGAATAAACAGAAGGAAGGAATTAAAAAGTAAAAGGCAAAAGAAAGCGGGTGGGTAGAAAGCAAGAGTAAGGACAGGTGTGAGCAGGGAGCTGCAAGCAGAAAATAAAGGAGATGAAGAGGTGGCAAAAAGGAAAAAAAATTGGAGGTGGAAGCGGTGGGTTGAAACCCAAAGAAACAGCAGATGGAAACAGCAGGCTGGAAGAAAACTAAAAGGGTTTAAAGAAGCACAGGGCAGGAAGCAATAAAAGAGGCAGGTAGAAGGGGCAAGCTGGAATCTAAAAACCAGCAGATTAAAAAAAAAAAACAACTGAAAATTGGAAAAACAAAACCTGAGGAGACAGCAGAAGGCATCGATGACATGCGGGTGGCGTGTACCACTGGGCCCAAATATGTGTTGCTGTCTACTTGCCTGATGCTTTATGGTTTTATATATATATTTACATTATTCTTTAAATGCAGACATAGCCATATTTTTATATTTATGTTATTGTCAGGTAGGCACTCTATAGATAGCAGGGCCTGTATTGCCCTGGACAGGGTGCACTGTCCTGTCTGCACTGTGCTGTGTCACACGGTGTTCGTTTCTCCATCCTATTGCTCAGTGTATTTTGTGTTGCTCCCCAGGGGACTTTCTGTTGTAGTTTCCATCATTCTGCTGCCTGTATTTTTTAGTGCTCTGTACAGTCTCTTGTGGGCACTGTCTGGTGTGATGTGTCTGACACGTGTGGTACTGCAGTGGGGGTGTTTTGTTGTTTCCTTTCACTGTCG
This sequence comes from Gallinula chloropus, assembly GCF_964237585.1. Lineage (NCBI taxonomy): Eukaryota > Metazoa > Chordata > Aves > Gruiformes > Rallidae > Gallinula > Gallinula chloropus. The sequence goes on from NC_140116.1 coordinate 3,201,547, forward strand.
GGGAAAAAAAATCCCAAACCAAACCAGTCCTAAAACCCCAAGGAAAGACAAGGAGAAAGGGGCGGGGAGGGAGAAGAGGAAAAAAAGAAATAACCCAAGAAAAAGGGAAGAAGGAAGAGCCAGAGGAAGGGGCTGGAAGGCGGTGCTGGAAGGAAGAAAAAATCAGAAGAAAGAGAATCAGAAAGAGCAAGAGGAAGAGGTGGGTGGGTGGAGGGTGTAAAGAGAAAAAGACAAAAGGAACGACCTGGAGAGAAGGCGGATGTGAGGGGTCGGTTGCTTATGGGTGGGTCAAACGGCTTTGTGGGGGCCCCTCGAGCAGCTCTGGGTGGCCAGGCCTCTTTGGTTGCACAGTGAGGAGAAGCTCTGTGTCGGGGAGCCTTGGATGCCCCTCCAGCAGTCTGCCCGAGGACGCTGAGAGACCCCAGAGTTCCCCAACAGCTCCGGCCATCTGCTCAAGGGGCTCCCAAAAAGCCACAGGGATGGGATTTTTGGGATCCTGGTGAGGGACACCGGTACATCGTGACATTTTTGGCCATCTGAGCAGTCCCTGCACTTTTTAAAGGCTGGAGTGACAAGGGCTTTGGTCTGACCTTCAGGCCCCTCGCCTGTTCGTCAGGACCTTTCCTTCCCCTCACAGCTCCCAAGAGCTGCTGGGGGGGGCTGAGGGCACCACCAAGCCCCTTCCCTGCTCATGAACAGCTGGGAGGCAGATGGGGTGAGGCTGAAGCAGAGCTGCCCACCGCCCAGCGCTCCTGTCTCTCTCTCAGGCTCAGCCAACCTGTGCCCTCCGCCTGGCCAGCAGCAGCAGCCCTTCCCTGCAGCCCAGGCACCCTTAGTGGGGGGGCACCCCAGGGCCCCCAGGCACCACCAGCAGCTACGGCAGCCCGCTCTGCTCTGGCATATATACACACATATACACACATTGTGAGAGTATTGGAAGGTATATGCCAGGCCCTGTGCACACTGTACACATCACCTTGTCTGTGTTGTGGGGCTTTAGTGTATTTCCCATTGGGTGTAGCCTTGCCCTGTCTGTATGTTACGGGGTGGGACTGCACTGTAAGTCCCGTGCTGTCCTCTTGCTCTCTGCAGTGCACTTTGTGTTGTATTCCAGGCGCTGCACTGCACTGGATGCTGTTGCACTGTACAATGTACAGCGCGGGTACGTCCGGAAGCGCACTGTGCACTGCACGCTGGGTGCTCTCCTGCACGCTGCAGGGCTGCCTGTCACACAGCTTGTGCCTTTTTGATCCCAGTGTTGGAAAGAGCAGTTGGAATCCAAACAGAAAGACTAAAAAAGCACGGGGCTGGAAGAAATCAGAGAGGCAGGTGGAAGAGACAGACAAAGAAGAGGTTGAGGTAGAGGAAGAAGAGGACGGGGAGAACCAGGATTCCAGAAATGAATACAGAGAATGACATGTGGAGGAGTAGGAGGTGGTGGAGGAAGATGCAGAGGAGAAGGATAACAGATACTGAACAATATGAGAAAGAAAAATTTAGGAAGAATAAAGGCAAGTGGAGGATAAATAAGAGGAGGAGGAGGAGAATCGAACAAGCAGCTGAGAAAGAGGAAGAAGAAGATGAGGTAAAAGAAGATTCCAGAAAGGAATACAGGCAAGACTATGAGGAGGAGGTGGAGGCAGAGGTAAGTGGATGAGGAGGAGGAGGAGGATGAGACAGAGGAAGAAGTGGATGAGAAGAAAGAAGAATCCAAGAATGAACACATGGAGGAGTATGAGGAAGAGCAGGATTAGGAGGTGGATTTGGAGGAGGACCGACAATGAACAGTATGAGGAGGAGGAGGAAGACAGACAATGAACAGTATAAGGAAGAATACTAAGGAAGAATAGAGGTAAGTGCAGTGAAAATACAAAGAGCAGAATGAGACAGAGGAAGAAGAGGTTGAGAAAGAGGAAGAAGAGGACGAGGAGAAACAAGAATCCAAAAATGAATACAGGGAGTAACATGAAGAAGAGGAGGAGGATGAGGAGGACAGAGAATGAACAGTGTGAGGAAGAATACTAAGGAAGAAAAGAGGTAAGTAGAGGAGGGTGAGGAAGAGGATGAGATGGAGGAAGATGACGACAAGGAGGAAGAAGAAAGGAGAAGGAGGTGAAGGTGGAAGAGGAGGCGGAGGAGGAAGACAGTACGAGGATGAGAATGAGACAGAGGAAGAAGAGATTGAAAAAGAAAGAAGAAGAGGAGAAAGAAGATTCCAGAAAGGAATACTGAGAAAAATATGAGTAGAAGGTGGAGGAGGATGGGTAGGAATAATAAGGAAGAATACAGGTAAGTGGAGTAAGTGGAGGAAGACGAGGAGGAGCATGAGATGCAACAGCAGCACCAGCAGCAACACGAGCAGCAGCACCAGCAGCACCAGCACCAGCAGTAGCACCAGCAACAGCAGCACCAGCAACAGCAGAAGAACCAGCAGCACCAGCAGCAGCAGCACAAACAACACCAGCAGCAGCAACAGCAGCAACACGAGCAGCAGCACCAGCAGCACCAACAGCAGCACCAGGACCAGCAGCACCAGCAACACCATCAGCAGCACCAGCAGCACCATCAGCAGCAGCACCAGCAGTAGCAGTACAAGCAGTAGCAGCACAAGCAGCAGAACCAGCAGCAGAACCAGCAGCACCAGCAGCACGAGCACAAACAGCAGCAGCAGCAGCACCAGCATGAGCAGCAGCAGCACCACAAGCACCAGCAGCACCACCACCACTACCACCAGCAGCAGCACCAGCACCACCACAAACAGCAGCAGCAGCAGCACCAGCAGCAGTACCAGCACAAGCAGCAGCAGCACCAGTAGCAGCAGCACCAGCAGCACCAGCACCAGCAGCAACAGCACCAGCACGAGCACCACAAACAGCACCAGGAGCACCAGCAGCACCACCAGCAGCACCAGGACTAGCAGCACCAGCAACACCAGCAGCAGCACAAATAGCAGCACCAGCAACACCAGCAGCACCAGCATCAGCAGCAACACCACCAGGAGTAGCACCAGCAGCAGCAGCACCACCAGCAGCAGAGGCAGGACCAGCACCAGCAGCACCAGCATCAGCAGCAACACCACCAGGAGTAGCACCAGCAGCAGCACCAGCACCAGCAGCACCAGCAGCACCAGAAGCACCAGCAACACCAGCACCAGCAGCACCAGCAGTAGCAGCGTTTCCCTCAAGTCCTCCCAGACAGACAGGGAAGTGGCTTCTGTCCGGTCCACGGGCCATGAAAACAAGTTCACAAGGTTGAGGATTTGCTCTCCCAAACCAAGCACTCAAAATACACCCCTACCAGGCTCAGCCCAGTGTCAGCAATGACTGAGGCATCACGCCCGTGTCCCTTCCAAAGCACACCACGCCGCAGCAAGTGACCTGGGGCCATTCCAAAGTTTCTCTTGCCCAGCCAAGGGGCTCGCTGCCTCACAGGGTCCCCGGCCCCCACCTCCCCCTGCCGTGTCCCCAGAGGTCACTGTCGCTGTGGGGCAGCTGCTGGCATCTTTTCCCAGAAACCACCTCTGTAGCAGCCCCGCTAGCAAAACCCTGCCATGCCAACCCAAAACGCAGTAAAACTCACACCCGTTAATGTCATTCCACGCTCCCAAAGATGTGCTGCTCTCCCACGGTTACCACAACCAAAGCACCAAAGTGGAAAAAGCTCTGTCCAGAAAACAACCCTGTGTGGACTGCCAAACTCTTCAGTTTCCATACCAGCCTTCAACGTGCAAAATTTCAGAGCCATCAGGCGTTAAGAACCTTCCTGTGCTTTCACTGCCTCCTGCAGACCTGTGGGCTGTGACCAAGCCAAAGTTGGTAGCCCCTGGCTGGGCTTCCTGACTGGAGCATCAGGTAACTCAAGAGTAAGTGCTTGAGCTGCTTCTCAGAACAGCAGCCTCTGTGTGTCTGTCTACCTGCAGGTAGAGCAGCAGGCTCCCAATTCTCCCGATGCTTCCGCCCCTCCGGTAACTCCCAGACCACCTCTGCCTGCCCATGGGGTTCCCCATCACCCCTCTTTGCTTCCCCCAACAGAGGGTCCCTGTGCGGCTGCCCATGGATTTGGAGGCGCCCAGCCTGAGATTCACCACCCTGTCCGTGCCACCAGCGCTCCCTCCCAGCGTGCTGCTTTCTGGCTTTGGGGATGGCGAGGTCTCCTGCGACAGCATCCCCAACTCCACCAGCTCCTTCAACCACCCCTTTGGCACCTATGAGTATGTGGCAGAGGACAGATGCCCCAAAGAACCAGTAGCTGCAGTGGGGCCGAAGGACAGTGAGGACACTGACTGTCATGTCCCTTCTTTCCCCAACAGCCTCACCAGCACCACATTCCTCATGGAGCCCCGTGACTCCCTGGGGAATGCGGTGTGCTGTGACGGCCCGCAGGAACAAGCCCTGGGACTGCACAGAGAGAACAAGGAGGCCACTGACATCACTGCCCCTGTTCCTAGCCTGACCACTGAGGCCCTCACTGTGCTCCCTGACATCTCCCACTGAGTGGCAGAGGGTAGCTGCCTGAAAGAGTAACACCTCCAAGGGAGGTATGTGGATCACTGGGGGATGGCAAGAACACCTTCCCTAATGTACCACACCCCCCACCTTGACCACATCCCTGAAAAACCTTTCACATCTCTTAGAATATAGGGCAGAGGGCGACTACACCCTGGAGCAAGTGGCGGCGGTGATGCTGGTAGATGGCGAAAACATCCTCAATGATGTTCCCGAATGCCTGGCCAGCCCTTCCTCCTTCACCCAAATCCCCGAGTTCCTGGAGTACAGGGAGGAGGGGGACAGCCTCCAGGAAAATCTGGCAGCAGCCATCATTTCAGACAATGACCCCCTCTGGGGGGTGGCGGCCTCCCCATTCCAGGACCCAGACGGGAAGCAGGGTGAGGCAGTGGCAGACCTCCCAACCACGCTGCCACTAAGTCCCACCCTGGAGACTTCGGAGGAGTCATCAGAGGACAGTCTGCTGGAGAGTCCCCCACAGGGCCCCCCACTGAATCCTCTGGCCAGATGACAGGCTGCTCCCCAGCACCATCCACCCTGCATGGCCCAGCTGCTCGAGGAGGCTCTGCAGAGGAACCCACGGGTGGTCCTGACCCGCTTGCCTCTTCCCATGGCTGCTGGCGCAAGACACCAGGGGCTCAGATCCAGCAAGCGGGCCAAGCGCTCTGCACCAGCTGGCACCTCTGGCATCCCAGAGACATCCATGGGGGTCAACCATCCACCCAGGAAGCGGCAGAAGATGCTGGCCAAACACTCCGGGACCCTGGCAAGAACAACCTGAGCAGGGACGGCGTGGCTGCGGGGGGAAGGTCAGCAGAAAGCGGGCACCTAAATGGCTGGCAATAGAAAGGGGTTTAGCTCGTGTCTACATCTGCTGCCTGCTCTCCCTCAAAGTTAAGAGCCGTAAAGCCACACAGCCCCAGGGAAACCCTTGTCTTTTCCAGCACCTGGGGTCTTCCCGTCACTCTTCCTTTAGCGGGAGAAATGACCCTGTATTTGGAAGTGCCCCTGCATTCACAAGTACCCTCCGTCCTCTGGCAGGTGCTCCCTATGGGCCAAAAGCCCTCTCACCCTTCACAAGCTGGCTGTCGCTCACCTGGCAGTTACTCCATCCAGGAGCCTTGCCATTTCCCTGACTTGGCCTACCGACTCAAGCCATCCCCAAAGCTGCAAACATCTGGCACAGAAGGAGAATGGAGCATCTGATCTTCCTTCCCAGTGCCTACAAGGAAAAGATAGGCCTTGCTTCTTAGGAAGAAGACGAAGAAACTCTTTGGAAGCTCGCTCCAGCCTAAACTCCAAAACTTTTACAAGACTCAGAAGGCAGAAAGCTCGCAGACAGTAAGCACAACTGACACCAGCTGCATCAAAGCAACCCAGAAACAGCAATGGCGAGGAGTACAGATTCCACAGCATCCTTCTGTACAGGCAGAGAAGACCCGTTTTGTCACAAAACAGTTAAAGAATCAAAAACCCCTTCTAGCCAAGGACAGAACTGCTGACTGCTCTGCCAGTCATCTGGGCTGGTAGGTACCATTAATCTCTTCTGCTGTTCTAGTTTGCCTTTCAGAGGAAGAAAAGGCAGCTTCAAAACCTGCAAAAAGAAATGAAACCAAGTAGAGGAGATATTTCGGCATTTAAGAGTTCCAGGAGCTTCTCCAGGTGCAAAGTTTTGTTGTCTGGTTCACTGGAAGCACCTTAAGTTACGTAGTTAGCCGACAGACCTAGACTGGGAACCAAGGCAGAGGATTCATCTGCACTTGCCTGGGTGCCTTTTGCATCGATTCCCACAACAAAATCAACCTCTGCTTCCCCAAAGGCAGGAAACAAGTCATAACCAAGCCTTGACAAGCAAATCCAACACTGTCTCCACATACACAGCCAGGAACAAAAAGCTGTCCTAGTTCTGCTCCAGCCGAGCACCACACAGCTGCCTCTCTGAGGGGGTGTGAGGGGGGAATTTGCCAGGGCTGGGGGGGTGAAATGGAAAAGAAAACCAAAACCACCCCAAACCTCGTGCGTTGGGATAAGGACAGTTTACTGGACAGCAGGAAATAACAAGAACAGACTTCACAGCAAAATATCCCTCACTGGCACAGAATGCCCTGTTTGGCCAGTTTCAGGCACCTGCCCTGGCTGTGTCCCCTCCAAGCTTTCTGGGTGCCCCCCAGCCACCTTCTCCTTAGCAGGCCAGCGTGAACAACAGAAAAGTCCTTGACTGCTGGGCAACAACTAAAACCAGCAGTGTGGTATCAGCACTGCTCTAATCCCAACTCCCAAACACGGCGTTACACCGGATGCTGGAAAGAACATTCTCTCTATCCCAGCTGAAACCAGGACAAAAGCCTTTCTCTCCACTGCTCCCCAAAACACCATCCAACCCAGAACTGACCAAGAGCCGTAACCACCATCTGCACCTTTCTACAGCATCTGCATTTGGAGACATCACTTCTTCTTCAACGGGACCGAGGACTTCCACCAACGTTCACAAGTTCCCTTTCCTTGAACGTTTGGATTGATCAGCTCCCGTGGCAGTAAGGACAGCTACGGCTGACCACGGCCACACACTACACCAACACACTGCTCTATCCCTGCCCTGTTCAGTTCTGACTTACAGCTGCCACTGCTCAGCCAAACCCACCCCTTTTCAGACCTATCAAGCGCTTTGATGTCAGACAGCATATCCTTGGGAACCAAATGCCTCAGCCCTTCTGCAAAGAGGAGGAGATCTGCATCATTCAACGCCACACCAACCACCTGGTCTGGTTTCACAGCCCCCAGCTTAAAGCCCTCTCTGTCCCCATCAAATTGCCCAACATGACTGCACAGGTCTGACCACAAAGACGCTGGAAAGATGTCCCTGACAGACATGGAGAACAGTCACTCTGCTCAACGCAAGCAAGGACACAGCACGGAAAAGAAAACTGTTAGTTCTCATCCAGGCTTGTCCCTCATCTGATGTTTTAACAGCAGTTTGAGCCCAGACACATTCTGCAGCACAGCTGAGTCACTTGGGGCCACACCAGGATATGTTTGTGTGTGTGTGTGTGTGTGTGTGTGTGTGTGTGTGTGTGTCTGTCTCTGTGTGTATGTCCGTCTGTCTGTCTGTGCGTGCACAAAGACTCAGTAACAGAAAGGGGTCAGCCCTTCCTACAGTCCTTTCAGCTAGAAATGGCCTTATCCCCACTGAGCTCCTTGGGGGCGTAAAGATAACTTGCCAGGTAGTGGTTACATCCTGCTGCATTGCCTGTCAGGTATTCCCGCTGACCGAGACAGCCAGCAGACTGGGGTACAAAAGACAACGCTCCCACGGAAAGACAGCTTCACAGACAGATGCACAAGACAGCTGGATGGACCACAACCTTGCCCAGACACGTGGCTCTCTTGGAGGAAGAACCCCGCCGAGAGGCGCCTTCATGGCTGGCAACAGAAAGGGGGTCAGCTCATGTGTACCTCGGCTTTGTTCTTTCCTTCCAAGCAAGAACCAAAGAGCCACAGAGCAGGAGAAATGACCCTGGCTCTGGAACATTCCCAGCTACGGACATTCCCAGCTACACTGAGTCCTCTGGCAATTGCCACCCATGGGCCAGAAGCACCCTCAGCCCTCCCGGACCCGGCTCTCGCTCACCTGGCACTCATTCTCCATGGACCACAAGTGCACCAGACCTACCGACTGCCCAGAAAGGAGTCACGCTGTGCCACAAGGGACACTGCCCAGCCTGCAGCAGACATATTAGACTCTGCGGGGGAGAACTTTGTTCATGCAGCTCCTCAAGTGTCACGGTCCCTTTGTGTCAATGTTTTCTGCCTCCAGGCTGTGAACAACTTCAGCAACGGAACCAGCTACACCAAAAGGCTACAGAAAAATGCAGAAGCATCTGCAGCAGCTTGTTTTAGTCACCCTAAAAAAATTCTAGTTTTTTGCTTGTAGCTTAGAATATGATTTTGATGTTAAAGGAGTTACAGCAGCTCTGAGAATATAAAGCACGTTCGGGCCATTAGCAATTGGTAACTAGGACGGTGTGTGCCTTGATCTCTGTGGGAAGCTTTATGTGCTCTGTATTAAAACAGTGGGTACTGGCTATGGACCTGGACTCCAAAAAACATAAGGGCTTTCAGGAAAGAACATAAATACACTGAGCATTACCCTCCATTCTTTATATTCAAAGGAATTAATAAATTTAACCAATGATTTCTGTAGAATAAGGATATAGGTAAGGTGAGACAACTGAAAGCCAACCTGTATTTCAAGAAACAAAGCCTGAGCCACACAGTAAACCCCTACACCGCTGTCAATTTGGTCCCATTATCTCCCCCCACAAATGACCTTCATCACCTGAGGAAGAAGTTGTGGTCCCATAAATACAGCCAGCTCACTAGTAGCCACCCGCTGACCAAGGAAGGAACAGGGATCAGATGGTGGAAAGGAAATATATTCTAAACACATCTGGTATTTGTTCTTCCCTGATCGAATACAGTACCTAAGCTCACTGACTGGGAGCTGTTTGGATATCAGAGAAGTGAACTGGGGCATCGTTCATTTTATAGCAAAGTTCATTAGTGCCTGTTGTAGTTTTGCGTGGCTGGGTTCAGGTGGAGAAGGGGGGCTGCAGGGGGGGCTGCTGCAAGAAGCAGCCAGAAGCTCTCTGCAGGCTCCACGGAGCAAACACCACCCAGCTCAAGGCTGGAGTCACTGCTGACCAAGGCTGAGCCCATCAGTGATGGTCAGGGTTCCTCTGGGAATCACTCGTAGGAGGGAAAAACCCACAAGCAGCTGCTTTGTGCCCCCAGAAAAAGGGAGTGAGAAGATGTAAGAAACTGTGCAGACACCAAAGCTAGGGAAGGGGGGAAGCACCCCAGGTGCTGGAGAGAATGAAGCCCCTGCAGCCCCTGCAGAAACCCATGGTGGAGTGGGTGTCCCCCCACAGCCCAGGGAAAAGGCCCAGACCCCACCTGCAGCCCGTGGAGAGGCCCCACGCTGGAGCAGGGGCAGACAGACAGGAGCTGCTGTGACCCACGCTGCAGCCAGCCCCTGCCAGCACTTGCAGCCCACAGAGAGAGACAGAGACACAGAGATGAGCGAGGGACAGAGAGATCCACGCTGGAGCAGGTTTGCTGAGCAGGGGGGCTTGTGACCCTGTGGAGGACAGGATGGAGTAGTCTGGGCCTGATAAATATTCTGTGATTTTATGACTGCACCCCATAGCAGTGACCCATGCTGGGGCAGCTGGGGAAGAGCTGGAGTCCACAGCATTTCCCAGCTCCTTGTGCCCAGCTCTCCCGGGTCACCTCACAGAAACAAGGCTCCTTCCTGCTTTTCAAGCCCGTCCTGCTTGTCACAGCAGCTCAGTGGGTACCCAGAGCCAAGACACAAATTCCCAGTGTGCTCAGGAAAGAGCTGGGGGCCTTTGGCCATCGGGACCCGCTTGCTGGTGGTCCTTGCGAGTCTCCCCAGCCAGTCACCGCTCCCTCTCCCTCACACAGGTCTGGAAAAGGCTCCAGGCAGCTACTTCTTCCATCACCTGAGGGAGTGGACAAGCAAAAACCTGCCTCCACCGGGCAGCTCCACCTTTGGCCATGGCACCACCCAAGTTCTGTCATCACCGGAAAGGTACCGGGGGGAAACCAAAGAGAGAACAGAAACAGCAGGAAACAGGGGGGGGGGGGTGGCAGGGAAAAAAATGAACATGAAACAGCAATTCAAAAGAAAAAGAAAAGAGCAGGAAGCATCAGGCAAAGAAATATGAAAACAAATCCAAAACCAAACAAGACAAGAAAAGTAGGAGGGGGCGGGCAGGGGAGGAATTGAAAAATGAACCACACAAAACCAGAAATGAGAAGGAAACTCCTGGAAAGGGGGTTGGATGGGGAAGTGAAAAAATAGGAATAAACAGAAGGAAGGAATTAAAAAGTAAAAGGCAAAAGAAAGCGGGTGGGTAGAAAGCAAGAGTAAGGACAGGTGTGAGCAGGGAGCTGCAAGCAGAAAATAAAGGAGATGAAGAGGTGGCAAAAAGGAAAAAAAATTGGAGGTGGAAGCGGTGGGTTGAAACCCAAAGAAACAGCAGATGGAAACAGCAGGCTGGAAGAAAACTGAAAGGGTTTAAAGAAGCACAGGGCAGGAAGCAATAAAAGAGGCAGGTAGAAGGGGCAAGCTGGAATCTAAAAACCAGCAGATTAAAAAAAAAAAACAACTGAAAATTGGAAAAACAAAACCTGAGGAGACAGCAGAAGGCATCGATGACATGCGGGTGGCGTGTACCACTGGGCCCAAATATGTGTTGCTGTCTACTTGCCTGATGCTTTATGGTTTTATATATATATTTACATTATTCTTTAAATGCAGACATAGCCATATTTTTATATTTATGTTATTGTCAGGTAGGCACTCTATAGATAGCAGGGCCTGTATTGCCCTGGACAGGGTGCACTGTCCTGTCTGCACTGTGCTGTGTCACACGGTGTTCGTTTCTCCATCCTATTGCTCAGTGTATTTTGTGTTGCTCCCCAGGGGACTTTCTGTTGTAGTTTCCATCATTCTGCTGCCTGTATTTTTTAGTGCTCTGTACAGTCTCTTGTGGGCACTGTCTGGTGTGATGTGTCTGACACGTGTGGTACTGCAGTGGGGGTGTTTTGTTGTTTCCTTTCACTGTCGGGGAAAAAAAATCCCAAACCAAACCAGTCCTAAAACCCCAAGGAAAGACAAGGAGAAAGGGGCGGGGAGGGAGAAGAGGAAAAAAAGAAATAACCCAAGAAAAAGGGAAGAAGGAAGAGCCAGAGGAAGGGGCTGGAAGGCGGTGCTGGAAGGAAGAAAAAATCAGAAGAAAGAGAATCAGAAAGAGCAAGAGGAAGAGGTGGGTGGGTGGAGGGTGTAAAGAGAAAAAGACAAAAGGAACGACCAGGAGAGAAGGCGGATGTGAGGGGTCGGTTGCTTATGGGTGGGTCAAACGGCTTTGTGGGGGCCCCTCGAGCAGCTCTGGGTGGCCAGGCCTCTTTGGTTGCACAGTGAGGAGAAGCTCTGTGTCGGGGAGCCTTGGATGCCCCTCCAGCAGTCTGCCCGAGGACGCTGAGAGACCCCAGAGTTCCCCAACAGCTCCGGCCATCTGCTCAAGGGGCTCCCAAAAAGCCACAGGGATGGGATTTTTGGGATCCTGGCGTGGGACACCGGTACATCGTGACATTTTTGGCCATCTGAGCAGTCCCTGCACTTTTTAAAGGCTGGAGTGACAAGGGCTTTGGTCTGACCTTCAGGCCCCTCGCCTGTTCGTCAGGACCTTTCCTTCCCCTCACAGCTCCCAAGAGCTGCTGGGGGGGGCTGAGGGCACCACCAAGCCCCTTCCCTGCTCATGAACAGCTGGGAGGCAGATGGGGTGAGGCTGAAGCAGAGCTGCCCACCGCCCAGCGCTCCTGTCTCTCTCTCAGGCTCAGCCAACCTGTGCCCACCGCCTGGCCAGCAGCAGCAGCCCTTCCCTGCAGCCCAGGCACCCTTAGTGGGGGGGCACCCCAGGGCCCCCAGGCACCACCAGCAGCTACGGCAGCCCGCTCTGCTCTGGCATATATACACACATATACACACATTGTGAGAGTATTGGAAGGTATATGCCAGGCCCTGTGCACACTGTACACATCACCTTGTCTGTGTTGTGGGGCTTTATTGTATTTCCCATTGGGTGTAGCCTTGCCCTGTCTGTATGTTACGGGGTGGGACTGCACTGTAAGTCCCGTGCTGTCCTCTTGCTCTCTGCAGTGCACTTTGTGTTGTATTCCAGGCGCTGCACTGCACTGGATGCTGTTGCACTGTACAATGTACAGCGCGGGTACGTCCGGAAGCGCACTGTGCACTGCACGCTGGGTGCTCTCCTGCACGCTGCAGGGCTGCCTGTCACACAGCTTGTGCCTTTTTGATCCCAGTGTTGGAAAGAGCAGTTGGAATCCAAACAGAAAGACTAAAAAAGCACGGGGCTGGAAGAAATCAGAGAGGCAGGTGGAAGAGACAGACAAAGAAGAGGTTGAGGTAGAGGAAGAAGAGGACGGGGAGAACCAGGATTCCAGAAATGAATACAGAGAATGACATGTGGAGGAGTAGGAGGTGGTGGAGGAAGATGCAGAGGAGAAGGATAACAGATACTGAACAATATGAGAAAGAAAAATTTAGGAAGAATAAAGGCAAGTGGAGGATAAATAAGAGGAGGAGGAGGAGAATCGAACAAGCAGCTGAGAAAGAGGAAGAAGAAGATGAGGTAAAAGAAGATTCCAGAAAGGAATACAGGCAAGACTATGAGGAGGAGGTGGAGGCAGAGGTAAGTGGATGAGGAGGAGGAGGAGGATGAGACAGAGGAAGAAGTGGATGAGAAGAAAGAAGAATCCAAGAATGAACACATGGAGGAGTATGAGGAAGAGCAGGATTAGGAGGTGGATTTGGAGGAGGACCAACAATGAACAGTATGAGGAGGAGGAGGAAGACAGACAATGAACAGTATAAGGAAGAATACTAAGGAAGAATAGAGGTAAGTGCAGTGAAAATACAAAGAGCAGAATGAGACAGAGGAAGAAGAGGTTGAGAAAGAGGAAGAAGAGGACGAGGAGAAACAAGAATCCAAAAATGAATACAGGGAGTAACATGAAGAAGAGGAGGAGGATGAGGAGGACAGAGAATGAACAGTGTGAGGAAGAATACTAAGGAAGAAAAGAGGTAAGTAGAGGAGGGTGAGGAAGAGGATGAGATGGAGGAAGATGACGACAAGGAGGAAGAAGAAAGGAGAAGGAGGTGAAGGTGGAAGAGGAGGCGGAGGAGGAAGACAGTACGAGGATGAGAATGAGACAGAGGAAGAAGAGATTGAAAAAGAAAGAAGAAGAGGAGAAAGAAGATTCCAGAAAGGAATACTGAGAAAAATATGAGTAGAAGGTGGAGGAGGATGGGTAGGAATAATAAGGAAGAATACAGGTAAGTGGAGTAAGTGGAGGAAGACGAGGAGGAGCATGAGATGCAACAGCAGCACCAGCAGCAACACGAGCAGCAGCACCAGCAGCACCAGCACCAGCAGTAGCACCAGCAACAGCAGCACCAGCAACAGCAGAAGAACCAGCAGCACCAGCAGCAGCAGCACAAACAACACCAGCAGCAGCAACAGCAGCAACACGAGCAGCAGCACCAGCAGCACCAACAGCAGCACCAGGACCAGCAGCACCAGCAACACCATCAGCAGCACCAGCAGCACCATCAGCAGCAGCACCAGCAGTAGCAGTACAAGCAGTAGCAGCACAAGCAGCAGAACCAGCAGCAGAACCAGCAGCACCAGCAGCACGAGCACAAACAGCAGCAGCAGCAGCACCAGCATGAGCAGCAGCAGCACCACAAGCACCAGCAGCACCACCACCACTACCACCAGCAGCAGCACCAGCACCACCACAAACAGCAGCAGCAGCAGCACCAGCAGCAGTACCAGCACAAGCAGCAGCAGCACCAGTAGCAGCAGCACCAGCAGCACCAGCACCAGCAGCAACAGCACCAGCACGAGCACCACAAACAGCACCAGGAGCACCAGCAGCACCACCAGCAGCACCAGGACTAGCAGCACCAGCAACACCAGCAGCAGCACAAATAGCAGCACCAGCAACACCAGCAGCACCAGCATCAGCAGCAACACCACCAGGAGTAGCACCAGCAGCAGCAGCACCACCAGCAGCAGAGGCAGGACCAGCACCAGCAGCACCAGCATCAGCAGCAACACCACCAGGAGTAGCACCAGCAGCAGCACCAGCACCAGCAGCACCAGCAGCACCAGAAGCACCAGCAACACCAGCACCAGCAGCACCAGCAGTAGCAGCGTTTCCCTCAAGTCCTCCCAGACAGACAGGGAAGTGGCTTCTGTCCGGTCCACGGGCCATGAAAACAAGTTCACAAGGTTGAGGATTTGCTCTCCCAAACCAAGCACTCAAAATACACCCCTACCAGGCTCAGCCCAGTGTCAGCAATGACTGAGGCATCACGCCCGTGTCCCTTCCAAAGCACACCACGCCGCAGCAAGTGACCTGGGGCCATTCCAAAGTTTCTCTTGCCCAGCCAAGGGGCTCGCTGCCTCACAGGGTCCCCGGCCCCCACCTCCCCCTGCCGTGTCCCCAGAGGTCACTGTCGCTGTGGGGCAGCTGCTGGCATCTTTTCCCAGAAACCACCTCTGTAGCAGCCCCGCTAGCAAAACCCTGCCATGCCAACCCAAAACGCAGTAAAACTCACACCCGTTAATGTCATTCCACGCTCCCAAAGATGTGCTGCTCTCCCACGGTTACCACAACCAAAGCACCAAAGTGGAAAAAGCTCTGTCCAGAAAACAACCCTGTGTGGACTGCCAAACTCTTCAGTTTCCATACCAGCCTTCAACGTGCAAAATTTCAGAGCCATCAGGCGTTAAGAACCTTCCTGTGCTTTCACTGCCTCCTGCAGACCTGTGGGCTGTGACCAAGCCAAAGTTGGTAGCCCCTGGCTGGGCTTCCTGACTGGAGCATCAGGTAACTCAAGAGTAAGTGCTTGAGCTGCTTCTCAGAACAGCAGCCTCTGTGTGTCTGTCTACCTGCAGGTAGAGCAGCAGGCTCCCAATTCTCCCGATGCTTCCGCCCCTCCGGTAACTCCCAGACCACCTCTGCCTGCCCATGGGGTTCCCCATCACCCCTCTTTGCTTCCCCCAACAGAGGGTCCCTGTGCGGCTGCCCATGGATTTGGAGGCGCCCAGCCTGAGATTCACCACCCTGTCCGTGCCACCAGCGCTCCCTCCCAGCGTGCTGCTTTCTGGCTTTGGGGATGGCGAGGTCTCCTGCGACAGCATCCCCAACTCCACCAGCTCCTTCAACCACCCCTTTGGCACCTATGAGTATGTGGCAGAGGACAGATGCCCCAAAGAACCAGTAGCTGCAGTGGGGCCGAAGGACAGTGAGGACACTGACTGTCATGTCCCTTCTTTCCCCAACAGCCTCACCAGCACCACATTCCTCATGGAGCCCCGTGACTCCCTGGGGAATGCGGTGTGCTGTGACGGCCCGCAGGAACAAGCCCTGGGACTGCACAGAGAGAACAAGGAGGCCACTGACATCACTGCCCCTGTTCCTAGCCTGACCACTGAGGCCCTCACTGTGCTCCCTGACATCTCCCACTGAGTGGCAGAGGGTAGCTGCCTGAAAGAGTAACACCTCCAAGGGAGGTATGTGGATCACTGGGGGATGCCAAGAACACCTTCCCTAATGTACCACACCCCCCACCTTGACCACATCCCTGAAAAACCTTTCACATCTCTTAGAATATAGGGCAGAGGGCGACTACACCCTGGAGCAAGTGGCGGCGGTGATGCTGGTAGATGGCGAAAACATCCTCAATGATGTTCCCGAATGCCTGGCCAGCCCTTCCTCCTTCACCCAAATCCCCGAGTTCCTGGAGTACAGGGAGGAGGGGGACAGCCTCCAGGAAAATCTGGCAGCAGCCATCCTTTCAGACAATGACCCCCTCTGGGGGGTGGCGGCCTCCCCATTCCAGGACCCAGACGGGAAGCAGGGTGAGGCAGTGGCAGACCTCCCAACCACGCTGCCACTAAGTCCCACCCTGGAGACTTCGGAGGAGTCATCAGAGGACAGTCTGCTGGAGAGTCCCCCACAGGGCCCCCCACTGAATCCTCTGGCCAGATGACAGGCTGCTCCCCAGCACCATCCACCCTGCACGGCCCAGCTGCTGGAGGAGGCTCTGCAGAGGAACCCACGGGTGGTCCTGACCCGCTTGCCTCTTCCCATGGCTGCTGGCGCAAGACACCAGGGGCTCAGATCCAGCAAGCGGGCCAAGCGCTCTGCACCAGCTGGCACCTCTGGCATCCCAGAGACATCCATGGGGGTCAACCATCCACCCAGGAAGCGGCAGAAGATGCTGGCCAAACACTCCGGGACCCTGGCAAGAACAACCTGAGCAGGGACGGCGTGGCTGCGGGGGGAAGGTCAGCAGAAAGCGGGCACCTAAATGGCTGGCAATAGAAAGGGGTTTAGCTCGTGTCTACATCTGCTGCCTGCTCTCCCTCAAAGTTAAGAGCCGTAAAGCCACACAGCCCCAGGGAAACCCTTGTCTTTTCCAGCACCTGGGGTCTTCCCGTCACTCTTCCTTTAGCGGGAGAAATGACCCTGTATTTGGAAGTGCCCCTGCATTCACAAGTACCCTCCGTCCTCTGGCAGGTGCTCCCTATGGGCCAAAAGCCCTCTCACCCTTCACAAGCTGGCTGTCGCTCACCTGGCAGTTACTCCATCCAGGAGCCTTGCCATTTCCCTGACTTGGCCTACCGACTCAAGCCATCCCCAAAGCTGCAAACATCTGGCACAGAAGGAGAATGGAGCATCTGATCTTCCTTCCCAGTGCCTACAAGGAAAAGATAGGCCTTGCTTCTTAGGAAGAAGACGAAGAAACTCTTTGGAAGCTCGCTCCAGCCTAAACTCCAAAACTTTTACAAGACTCAGAAGGCAGAAAGCTCGCAGACAGTAAGCACAACTGACACCAGCTGCATCAAAGCAACCCAGAAACAGCAATGGCGAGGAGTACAGATTCCACAGCATCCTTCTGTACAGGCAGAGAAGACCCGTTTTGTCACAAAACAGTTAAAGAATCAAAAACCCCTTCTAGCCAAGGACAGAACTGCTGACTGCTCTGCCAGTCATCTGGGCTGGTAGGTACCATTAATCTCTTCTGCTGTTCTAGTTTGCCTTTCAGAGGAAGAAAAGGCAGCTTCAAAACCTGCAAAAAGAAATGAAACCAAGTAGAGGAGATATTTCGGCATTTAAGAGTTCCAGGAGCTTCTCCAGGTGCAAAGTTTTGTTGTCTGGTTCACTGGAAGCACCTTAAGTTACGTAGTTAGCCGACAGACCTAGACTGGGAACCAAGGCAGAGGATTCATCTGCACTTGCCTGGGTGCCTTTTGCATCGATTCCCACAACAAAATCAACCTCTGCTTCCCCAAAGGCAGGAAACAAGTCATAACCAAGCCTTGACAAGCAAATCCAACACTGTCTCCACATACACAGCCAGGAACAAAAAGCTGTCCTAGTTCTGCTCCAGCCGAGCACCACACAGCTGCCTCTCTGAGGGGGTGTGAGGGGGGAATTTGCCAGGGCTGGGGGGGTGAAATGGAAAAGAAAACCAAAACCACCCCAAACCTCGTGCGTTGGGATAAGGACAGTTTACTGGACAGCAGGAAATAACAAGAACAGACTTCACAGCAAAATATCCCTCACTGGCACAGAATGCCCTGTTTGGCCAGTTTCAGGCACCTGCCCTGGCTGTGTCCCCTCCAAGCTTTCTGGGTGCCCCCCAGCCACCTTCTCCTTAGCAGGCCAGCGTGAACAACAGAAAAGTCCTTGACTGCTGGGCAACAACTAAAACCAGCAGTGTGGTATCAGCACTGCTCTAATCCCAACTCCCAAACACGGCGTTACACCGGATGCTGGAAAGAACATTCTCTCTATCCCAGCTGAAACCAGGACAAAAGCCTTTCTCTCCACTGCTCCCCAAAACACCATCCAACCCAGAACTGACCAAGAGCCGTAACCACCATCTGCACCTTTCTACAGCATCTGCATTTGGAGACATCACTTCTTCTTCAACGGGACCGAGGACTTCCACCAACGTTCACAAGTTCCCTTTCCTTGAACGTTTGGATTGATCAGCTCCCGTGGCAGTAAGGACAGCTACGGCTGACCACGGCCACACACTACACCAACACACTGCTCTATCCCTGCCCTGTTCAGTTCTGACTTACAGCTGCCACTGCTCAGCCAAACCCACCCCTTTTCAGACCTGTCAAGCACTTTGATGTCAGACAGCATATCCTTGGGAACCAAATGCCTCAGCCCTTCTGCAAAGAGGAGGAGATCTGCATCATTCAACGCCACACCAACCACCTGGTCTGGTTTCACAGCCCCCAGCTTAAAGCCCTCTCTGTCCCCATCAAATTGCCCAACATGACTGCACAGGTCTGACCACAAAGACGCTGGAAAGATGTCCCTGACAGACATGGAGAACAGTCACTCTGCTCAACGCAAGCAAGGACACAGCACGGAAAAGAAAACTGTTAGTTCTCATCCAGGCTTGTCCCTCATCTGATGTTTTAACAGCAGTTTGAGCCCAGACACATTCTGCAGCACAGCTGACTCACTTGGGGCCACACCAGGATATGTTTGTGTGTGTGTGTTTGTGTGTGTGTCTGTGCGTCTGTCTCTGTGTGTGTGTCCGTCTGTCTGTCTGTGCGTGCACAAAGACTCAGTAACAGAAAGGGGTCAGCCCTTCCTACAGTCCTTTCAGCTAGAAATGGCCTTATCCCCACTGAGCTCCTTGGGGGCGTAAAGATAACTTGCCAGGTAGTGGTTACATCCTGCTGCATTGCCTGTCAGGTATTCCCGCTGACCGAGACAGCCAGCAGACTGGGGTACAAAAGACAACGCTCCCACGGAAAGACAGCTTCACAGACAGATGCACAAGACAGCTGGATGGACCACGACCTTGCCCAGACACGTGGCTCTCTTGGAGGAAGAACCCCGCCGAGAGGCGCCTTCATGGCTGGCAACAGAAAGGGGGTCAGCTCATGTGTACCTCGGCTTTGTTCTTTCCTTCCAAGCAAGAACCAAAGAGCCACAGAGCAGGAGAAATGACCCTGGCTCTGGAACATTCCCAGCTACGGACATTCCCAGCTACACTGAGTCCTCTGGCAATTGCCACCCATGGGCCAGAAGCACCCTCAGCCCTCCCGGACCCGGCTCTCGCTCACCTGGCACTCATTCTCCATGGACCACAAGTGCACCAGACCTACCGACTGCCCAGAAAGGAGTCACGCTGTGCCACAAGGGACACTGCCCAGCCTGCAGCAGACATATTAGACTCTGCGGGGGAGAACTTTGTTCATGCAGCTCCTCAAGTGTCACGGTCCCTTTGTGTCAATGTTTTCTGCCTCCAGGCTGTGAACAACTTCAGCAACGGAACCAGCTACACCAAAAGGCTACAGAAAAATGCAGAAGCATCTGCAGCAGCTTGTTTTAGTCACCCTAAAAAAATTCTAGTTTTTTGCTTGTAGCTTAGAATATGATTTTGATGTTAAAGGAGTTACAGCAGCTCTGAGAATATAAAGCACGTTCGGGCCATTAGCAATTGGTAACTAGGACGGTGTGTGCCTTGATCTCTGTGGGAAGCTTTATGTGCTCTGTATTAAAACAGTGGGTACTGGCTATGGACCTGGACTCCAAAAAACATAAGGACTTTCAGGAAAGAACATAAATACACTGAGCATTACCCTCCATTCTTTATATTCAAAGGAATTAATAAATTTAACCAATGATTTCTGTAGAATAAGGATATAGGTAAGGTGAGACAACTGAAAGCCAACCTGTATTTCAAGAAACAAAGCCTGAGCCACACAGTAAACCCCTACACCGCTGTCAATTTGGTCCCATTATCTCCCCCCACAAATGACCTTCATCACCTGAGGAAGAAGTTGTGGTCCCATAAATACAGCCAGCTCACTAGTAGCCACCCGCTGACCAAGGAAGGAACAGGGATCAGATGGTGGAAAGGAAATATATTCTAAACACATCTGGTATTTGTTCTTCCCTGATCGAATACAGTACCTAAGCTCACTGACTGGGAGCTGTTTGGATATCAGAGAAGTGAACTGGGGCATCGTTCATTTTATAGCAAAGTTCATTAGTGCCTGTTGTAGTTTTGCGTGGCTGGGTTCAGGTGGAGAAGGGGGGCTGCAGGGGGGGCTGCTGCAAGAAGCAGCCAGAAGCTCTCTGCAGGCTCCACGGAGCAAACACCACCCGGCTCAAGGCTGGAGTCACTGCTGACCAAGGCTGAGCCCATCAGTGATGGTCAGGGTTCCTCTGGGAATCACTCGTAGGAGGGAAAAACCCACAAGCAGCTGCTTTGTGCCCCCAGAAAAAGGGAGTGAGAAGATGTAAGAAACTGTGCAGACACCAAAGCTAGGGAAGGGGGGAAGCACCCCAGGTGCTGGAGAGAATGAAGCCCCTGCAGCCCCTGCAGAAACCCATGGTGGAGTGGGTGTCCCCCCACAGCCCAGGGAAAAGGCCCAGACCCCACCTGCAGCCCGTGGAGAGGCCCCACGCTGGAGCAGGGGCAGACAGACAGGAGCTGCTGTGACCCACGCTGCAGCCAGCCCCTGCCAGCACTTGCAGCCCACAGAGAGAGACAGAGACACAGAGATGAGTGAGGGACAGAGAGATCCACGCTGGAGCAGGTTTGCTGAGCAGGGGGGCTTGTGACCCTGTGGAGGACAGGATGGAGTAGTCTGGGCCTGATAAATATTCTGTGATTTTATGACTGCACCCCATAGCAGTGACCCATGCTGGGGCAGCTGGGGAAGAGCTGGAGTCCACAGCATTTCCCAGCTCCTTGTGCCCAGCTCTCCCGGGTCACCTCACAGAAACAAGGCTCCTTCCTGCTTTTCAAGCCCGTCCTGCTTGTCACAGCAGCTCAGTGGGTACCCAGAGCCAAGACACAAATTCCCAGTGTGCTCAGGAAAGAGCTGGGGGCCTTTGGCCACCGGGACCCGCTTGCTGGTGGTCCTTGCGAGTCTCCCCAGCCAGTCACCGCTCCCTCTCCCTCACACAGGTCTGGAAAAGGCTCCAGGCAGCTACTTCTTCCATCACCTGAGGGAGTGGACAAGCAAAAACCTGCCTCCACCGGGCAGCTCCACCTTTGGCCACGGCACCACCCAAGTTCTGTCATCACCGGAAAGGTACCGGGGGGAAACCAAAGAGAGAACAGAAACAGCAGGAAACAGGGGGGGGGGGGTGGCAGGGAAAAAAATGAACATGAAACAGCAATTCAAAAGAAAAAGAAAAGAGCAGGAAGCATCAGGCAAAGAAATATGAAAACAAATCCAAAACCAAACAAGACAAGAAAAGTAGGAGGGGGCGGGCAGGGGAGGAATTGAAAAATGAACCACACAAAACCAGAAATGAGAAGGAAACTCCTGGAAAGGGGGTTGGATGGGGAAGTGAAAAAATAGGAATAAACAGAAGGAAGGAATTAAAAAGTAAAAGGCAAAAGAAAGCGGGTGGGTAGAAAGCAAGAGTAAGGACAGGTGTGAGCAGGGAGCTGCAAGCAGAAAATAAAGGAGATGAAGAGGTGGCAAAAAGGAAAAAAAATTGGAGGTGGAAGCGGTGGGTTGAAACCCAAAGAAACAGCAGATGGAAACAGCAGGCTGGAAGAAAACTGAAAGGGTTTAAAGAAGCACAGGGCAGGAAGCAATAAAAGAGGCAGGTAGAAGGGGCAAGCTGGAATCTAAAAACCAGCAGATTAAAAAAAAAAAACAACTGAAAATTGGAAAAACAAAACCTGAGGAGACAGCAGAAGGCATCGATGACATGCGGGTGGCGTGTACCACTGGGCCCAAATATGTGTTGCTGTCTACTTGCCTGATGCTTTATGGTTTTATATATATATTTACATTATTCTTTAAATGCAGACATAGCCATATTTTTATATTTATGTTATTGTCAGGTAGGCACTCTATAGATAGCAGGGCCTGTATTGCCCTGGACAGGGTGCACTGTCCTGTCTGCACTGTGCTGTGTCACACGGTGTTCGTTTCTCCATCCTATTGCTCAGTGTATTTTGTGTTGCTCCCCAGGGGACTTTCTGTTGTAGTTTCCATCATTCTGCTGCCTGTATTTTTTAGTGCTCTGTACAGTCTCTTGTGGGCACTGTCTGGTGTGATGTGTCTGACACGTGTGGTACTGCAGTGGGGGTGTTTTGTTGTTTCCTTTCACTGTCGGGGAAAAAAAATCCCAAACCAAACCAGTCCTAAAACCCCAAGGAAAGACAAGGAGAAAGGGGCGGGGAGGGAGAAGAGGAAAAAAAGAAATAACCCAAGAAAAAGGGAAGAAGGAAGAGCCAGAGGAAGGGGCTGGAAGGCGGTGCTGGAAGGAAGAAAAAATCAGAAGAAAGAGAATCAGAAAGAGCAAGAGGAAGAGGTGGGTGGGTGGAGGGTGTAAAGAGAAAAAGACAAAAGGAACGACCAGGAGAGAAGGCGGATGTGAGGGGTCGGTTGCTTATGGGTGGGTCAAACGGCTTTGTGGGGGCCCCTCGAGCAGCTCTGGGTGGCCAGGCCTCTTTGGTTGCACAGTGAGGAGAAGCTCTGTGTCGGGGAGCCTTGGATGCCCCTCCAGCAGTCTGCCCGAGGACGCTGAGAGACCCCAGAGTTCCCCAACAGCTCCGGCCATCTGCTCAAGGGGCTCCCAAAAAGCCACAGGGATGGGATTTTTGGGATCCTGGCGTGGGACACCGGTACATCGTGACATTTTTGGCCATCTGAGCAGTCCCTGCACTTTTTAAAGGCTGGAGTGACAAGGGCTTTGGTCTGACCTTCAGGCCCCTCGCCTGTTCGTCAGGACCTTTCCTTCCCCTCACAGCTCCCAAGAGCTGCTGGGGGGGGCTGAGGGCACCACCAAGCCCCTTCCCTGCTCATGAACAGCTGGGAGGCAGATGGGGTGAGGCTGAAGCAGAGCTGCCCACCGCCCAGCGCTCCTGTCTCTCTCTCAGGCTCAGCCAACCTGTGCCCACCGCCTGGCCAGCAGCAGCAGCCCTTCCCTGCAGCCCAGGCACCCTTAGTGGGGGGGCACCCCAGGGCCCCCAGGCACCACCAGCAGCTACGGCAGCCCGCTCTGCTCTGGCATATATACACACATATACACACATTGTGAGAGTATTGGAAGGTATATGCCAGGCCCTGTGCACACTGTACACATCACCTTGTCTGTGTTGTGGGGCTTTAGTGTATTTCCCATTGGGTGTAGCCTTGCCCTGTCTGTATGTTACGGGGTGGGACTGCACTGTAAGTCCCGTGCTGTCCTCTTGCTCTCTGCAGTGCACTTTGTGTTGTATTCCAGGCGCTGCACTGCACTGGATGCTGTTGCACTGTACAATGTACAGCGCGGGTACGTCCGGAAGCGCACTGTGCACTGCACGCTGGGTGCTCTCCTGCACGCTGCAGGGCTGCCTGTCACACAGCTTGTGCCTTTTTGATCCCAGTGTTGGAAAGAGCAGTTGGAATCCAAACAGAAAGACTAAAAAAGCACGGGGCTGGAAGAAATCAGAGAGGCAGGTGGAAGAGACAGACAAAGAAGAGGTTGAGGTAGAGGAAGAAGAGGACGGGGAGAACCAGGATTCCAGAAATGAATACAGAGAATGACATGTGGAGGAGTAGGAGGTGGTGGAGGAAGATGCAGAGGAGAAGGATAACAGATACTGAACAATATGAGAAAGAAAAATTTAGGAAGAATAAAGGCAAGTGGAGGATAAATAAGAGGAGGAGGAGGAGAATCGAACAAGCAGCTGAGAAAGAGGAAGAAGAAGATGAGGTAAAAGAAGATTCCAGAAAGGAATACAGGCAAGACTATGAGGAGGAGGTGGAGGCAGAGGTAAGTGGATGAGGAGGAGGAGGAGGATGAGACAGAGGAAGAAGTGGATGAGAAGAAAGAAGAATCCAAGAATGAACACATGGAGGAGTATGAGGAAGAGCAGGATTAGGAGGTGGATTTGGAGGAGGACCAACAATGAACAGTATGAGGAGGAGGAGGAAGACAGACAATGAACAGTATAAGGAAGAATACTAAGGAAGAATAGAGGTAAGTGCAGTGAAAATACAAAGAGCAGAATGAGACAGAGGAAGAAGAGGTTGAGAAAGAGGAAGAAGAGGACGAGGAGAAACAAGAATCCAAAAATGAATACAGGGAGTAACATGAAGAAGAGGAGGAGGATGAGGAGGACAGAGAATGAACAGTGTGAGGAAGAATACTAAGGAAGAAAAGAGGTAAGTAGAGGAGGGTGAGGAAGAGGATGAGATGGAGGAAGATGACGACAAGGAGGAAGAAGAAAGGAGAAGGAGGTGAAGGTGGAAGAGGAGGCGGAGGAGGAAGACAGTACGAGGATGAGAATGAGACAGAGGAAGAAGAGATTGAAAAAGAAAGAAGAAGAGGAGAAAGAAGATTCCAGAAAGGAATACTGAGAAAAATATGAGTAGAAGGTGGAGGAGGATGGGTAGGAATAATAAGGAAGAATACAGGTAAGTGGAGTAAGTGGAGGAAGACGAGGAGGAGCATGAGATGCAACAGCAGCACCAGCAGCAACACGAGCAGCAGCACCAGCAGCACCAGCACCAGCAGTAGCACCAGCAACAGCAGCACCAGCAACAGCAGAAGAACCAGCAGCACCAGCAGCAGCAGCACAAACAACACCAGCAGCAGCAACAGCAGCAACACGAGCAGCAGCACCAGCAGCACCAACAGCAGCACCAGGACCAGCAGCACCAGCAACACCATCAGCAGCACCAGCAGCACCATCAGCAGCAGCACCAGCAGTAGCAGTACAAGCAGTAGCAGCACAAGCAGCAGAACCAGCAGCAGAACCAGCAGCACCAGCAGCACGAGCACAAACAGCAGCAGCAGCAGCACCAGCATGAGCAGCAGCAGCACCACAAGCACCAGCAGCACCACCACCACTACCACCAGCAGCAGCACCAGCACCACCACAAACAGCAGCAGCAGCAGCACCAGCAGCAGTACCAGCACAAGCAGCAGCAGCACCAGTAGCAGCAGCACCAGCAGCACCAGCACCAGCAGCAACAGCACCAGCACGAGCACCACAAACAGCACCAGGAGCACCAGCAGCACCACCAGCAGCACCAGGACTAGCAGCACCAGCAACACCAGCAGCAGCACAAATAGCAGCACCAGCAACACCAGCAGCACCAGCATCAGCAGCAACACCACCAGGAGTAGCACCAGCAGCAGCAGCACCACCAGCAGCAGAGGCAGGACCAGCACCAGCAGCACCAGCATCAGCAGCAACACCACCAGGAGTAGCACCAGCAGCAGCACCAGCACCAGCAGCACCAGCAGCACCAGAAGCACCAGCAACACCAGCACCAGCAGCACCAGCAGTAGCAGCGTTTCCCTCAAGTCCTCCAAGACAGACAGGGAAGTGGCTTCTGTCCGGTCCACGGGCCATGAAAACAAGTTCACAAGGTTGAGGATTTGCTCTCCCAAACCAAGCACTCAAAATACACCCCTACCTGGCTCAGCCCAGTGTCAGCAATGACTGAGGCATCACGCCCGTGTCCCTTCCAAAGCACACCACGCCGCAGCAAGTGACCTGGGGCCATTCCAAAGTTTCTCTTGCCCAGCCAAGGGGCTCGCTGCCTCACAGGGTCCCCGGCCCCCACCTCCCCCTGCCGTGTCCCCAGAGGTCACTGTCGCTGTGGGGCAGCTGCTGGCATCTTTTCCCAGAAACCACCTCTGTAGCAGCCCCGCTAGCAAAACCCTGCCATGCCAACCCAAAACGCAGTAAAACTCACACCCGTTAATGTCATTCCACGCTCCCAAAGATGTGCTGCTCTCCCACGGTTACCACAACCAAAGCACCAAAGTGGAAAAAGCTCTGTCCAGAAAACAACCCTGTGTGGACTGCCAAACTCTTCAGTTTCCATACCAGCCTTCAACGTGCAAAATTTCAGAGCCATCAGGCGTTAAGAACCTTCCTGTGCTTTCACTGCCTCCTGCAGACCTGTGGGCTGTGACCAAGCCAAAGTTGGTAGCCCCTGGCTGGGCTTCCTGACTGGAGCATCAGGTAACTCAAGAGTAAGTGCTTGAGCTGCTTCTCAGAACAGCAGCCTCTGTGTGTCTGTCTACCTGCAGGTAGAGCAGCAGGCTCCCAATTCTCCCGATGCTTCCGCCCCTCCGGTAACTCCCAGACCACCTCTGCCTGCCCATGGGGTTCCCCATCACCCCTCTTTGCTTCCCCCAACAGAGGGTCCCTGTGCGGCTGCCCATGGATTTGGAGGCGCCCAGCCTGAGATTCACCACCCTGTCCGTGCCACCAGCGCTCCCTCCCAGCGTGCTGCTTTCTGGCTTTGGGGATGGCGAGGTCTCCTGCGACAGCATCCCCAACTCCACCAGCTCCTTCAACCACCCCTTTGGCACCTATGAGTATGTGGCAGAGGACAGATGCCCCAAAGAACCAGTAGCTGCAGTGGGGCCGAAGGACAGTGAGGACACTGACTGTCATGTCCCTTCTTTCCCCAACAGCCTCACCAGCACCACATTCCTCATGGAGCCCCGTGACTCCCTGGGGAATGCGGTGTGCTGTGACGGCCCGCAGGAACAAGCCCTGGGACTGCACAGAGAGAACAAGGAGGCCACTGACATCACTGCCCCTGTTCCTAGCCTGACCACTGAGGCCCTCACTGTGCTCCCTGACATCTCCCACTGAGTGGCAGAGGGTAGCTGCCTGAAAGAGTAACACCTCCAAGGGAGGTATGTGGATCACTGGGGGATGGCAAGAACACCTTCCCTAATGTACCACACCCCCCACCTTGACCACATCCCTGAAAAACCTTTCACATCTCTTAGAATATAGGGCAGAGGGCGACTACACCCTGGAGCAAGTGGCGGCGGTGATGCTGGTAGATGGCGAAAACATCCTCAATGATGTTCCCGAATGCCTGGCCAGCCCTTCCTCCTTCACCCAAATCCCCGAGTTCCTGGAGTACAGGGAGGAGGGGGACAGCCTCCAGGAAAATCTGGCAGCAGCCATCATTTCAGACAATGACCCCCTCTGGGGGGTGGCGGCCTCCCCATTCCAGGACCCAGACGGGAAGCAGGGTGAGGCAGTGGCAGACCTCCCAACCACGCTGCCACTAAGTCCCACCCTGGAGACTTCGGAGGAGTCATCAGAGGACAGTCTGCTGGAGAGTCCCCCACAGGGCCCCCCACTGAATCCTCTGGCCAGATGACAGGCTGCTCCCCAGCACCATCCACCCTGCACGGCCCAGCTGCTGGAGGAGGCTCTGCAGAGGAACCCACGGGTGGTCCTGACCCGCTTGCCTCTTCCCATGGCTGCTGGCGCAAGACACCAGGGGCTCAGATCCAGCAAGCGGGCCAAGCGCTCTGCACCAGCTGGCACCTCTGGCATCCCAGAGACATCCATGGGGGTCAACCATCCACCCAGGAAGCGGCAGAAGATGCTGGCCAAACACTCCGGGACCCTGGCAAGAACAACCTGAGCAGGGACGGCGTGGCTGCGGGGGGAAGGTCAGCAGAAAGCGGGCACCTAAATGGCTGGCAATAGAAAGGGGTTTAGCTCGTGTCTACATCTGCTGCCTGCTCTCCCTCAAAGTTAAGAGCCGTAAAGCCACACAGCCCCAGGGAAACCCTTGTCTTTTCCAGCACCTGGGGTCTTCCCGTCACTCTTCCTTTAGCGGGAGAAATGACCCTGTATTTGGAAGTGCCCCTGCATTCACAAGTACCCTCAGTCCTCTGGCAGGTGCTCCCTATGGGCCAAAAGCCCTCTCACCCTTCACAAGCTGGCTGTCGCTCACCTGGCAGTTACTCCATCCAGGAGCCTTGCCATTTCCCTGACTTGGCCTACCGACTCAAGCCATCCCCAAAGCTGCAAACATCTGGCACAGAAGGAGAATGGAGCATCTGATCTTCCTTCCCAGTGCCTACAAGGAAAAGATAGGCCTTGCTTCTTAGGAAGAAGACGAAGAAACTCTTTGGAAGCTCGCTCCAGCCTAAACTCCAAAACTTTTACAAGACTCAGAAGGCAGAAAGCTCGCAGACAGTAAGCACAACTGACACCAGCTGCATCAAAGCAACCCAGAAACAGCAATGGCGAGGAGTACAGATTCCACAGCATCCTTCTGTACAGGCAGAGAAGACCCGTTTTGTCACAAAACAGTTAAAGAATCAAAAACCCCTTCTAGCCAAGGACAGAACTGCTGACTGCTCTGCCAGTCATCTGGGCTGGTAGGTACCATTAATCTCTTCTGCTGTTCTAGTTTGCCTTTCAGAGGAAGAAAAGGCAGCTTCAAAACCTGCAAAAAGAAATGAAACCAAGTAGAGGAGATATTTCGGCATTTAAGAGTTCCAGGAGCTTCTCCAGGTGCAAAGTTTTGTTGTCTGGTTCACTGGAAGCACCTTAAGTTACGTAGTTAGCCGACAGACCTAGACTGGGAACCAAGGCAGAGGATTCATCTGCACTTGCCTGGGTGCCTTTTGCATCGATTCCCACAACAAAATCAACCTCTGCTTCCCCAAAGGCAGGAAACAAGTCATAACCAAGCCTTGACAAGCAAATCCAACACTGTCTCCACATACACAGCCAGGAACAAAAAGCTGTCCTAGTTCTGCTCCAGCCGAGCACCACACAGCTGCCTCTCTGAGGGGGTGTGAGGGGGGAATTTGCCAGGGCTGGGGGGGTGAAATGGAAAAGAAAACCAAAACCACCCCAAACCTCGTGCGTTGGGATAAGGACAGTTTACTGGACAGCAGGAAATAACAAGAACAGACTTCACAGCAAAATATCCCTCACTGGCACAGAATGCCCTGTTTGGCCAGTTTCAGGCACCTGCCCTGGCTGTGTCCCCTCCAAGCTTTCTGGGTGCCCCCCAGCCACCTTCTCCTTAGCAGGCCAGCGTGAACAACAGAAAAGTCCTTGACTGCTGGGCAACAACTAAAACCAGCAGTGTGGTATCAGCACTGCTCTAATCCCAACTCCCAAACACGGCGTTACACCGGATGCTGGAAAGAACATTCTCTCTATCCCAGCTGAAACCAGGACAAAAGCCTTTCTCTCCACTGCTCCCCAAAACACCATCCAACCCAGAACTGACCAAGAGCCGTAACCACCATCTGCACCTTTCTACAGCATCTGCATTTGGAGACATCACTTCTTCTTCAACGGGACCGAGGACTTCCACCAACGTTCACAAGTTCCCTTTCCTTGAACGTTTGGATTGATCAGCTCCCGTGGCAGTAAGGACAGCTACGGCTGACCACGGCCACACACTACACCAACACACTGCTCTATCCCTGCCCTGTTCAGTTCTGACTTACAGCTGCCACTGCTCAGCCAAACCCACCCCTTTTCAGACCTGTCAAGCGCTTTGATGTCAGACAGCATATCCTTGGGAACCAAATGCCTCAGCCCTTCTGCAAAGAGGAGGAGATCTGCATCATTCAACGCCACACCAACCACCTGGTCTGGTTTCACAGCCCCCAGCTTAAAGCCCTCTCTGTCCCCATCAAATTGCCCAACATGACTGCACAGGTCTGACCACAAAGACGCTGGAAAGATGTCCCTGACAGACATGGAGAACAGTCACTCTGCTCAACGCAAGCAAGGACACAGCACGGAAAAGAAAACTGTTAGTTCTCATCCAGGCTTGTCCCTCATCTGATGTTTTAACAGCAGTTTGAGCCCAGACACATTCTGCAGCACAGCTGAGTCACTTGGGGCCACACCAGGATATGTTTGTGTGTGTGTGTGTGTGTGTCTGTGCGTCTGTCTCTGTGTGTGTGTCCGTCTGTCTGTCTGTGCGTGCACAAAGACTCAGTAACAGAAAGGGGTCAGCCCTTCCTACAGTCCTTTCAGCTAGAAATGGCCTTATCCCCACTGAGCTCCTTGGGGGCGTAAAGATAACTTGCCAGGTAGTGGTTACATCCTGCTGCATTGCCTGTCAGGTATTCCCGCTGACCGAGACAGCCAGCAGACTGGGGTACAAAAGACAACGCTCCCACGGAAAGACAGCTTCACAGACAGATGCACAAGACAGCTGGATGGACCACAACCTTGCCCAGACACGTGGCTCTCTTGGAGGAAGAACCCCGCCGAGAGGCGCCTTCATGGCTGGCAACAGAAAGGGGGTCAGCTCATGTGTACCTCGGCTTTGTTCTTTCCTTCCAAGCAAGAACCAAAGAGCCACAGAGCAGGAGAAATGACCCTGGCTCTGGAACATTCCCAGCTACGGACATTCCCAGCTACACTGAGTCCTCTGGCAATTGCCACCCATGGGCCAGAAGCACCCTCAGCCCTCCCGGACCCGGCTCTCGCTCACCTGGCACTCATTCTCCATGGACCACAAGTGCACCAGACCTACCGACTGCCCAGAAAGGAGTCACGCTGTGCCACAAGGGACACTGCCCAGCCTGCAGCAGACATATTAGACTCTGCGGGGGAGAACTTTGTTCATGCAGCTCCTCAAGTGTCACGGTCCCTTTGTGTCAATGTTTTCTGCCTCCAGGCTGTGAACAACTTCAGCAACGGAACCAGCTACACCAAAAGGCTACAGAAAAATGCAGAAGCATCTGCAGCAGCTTGTTTTAGTCACCCTAAAAAAATTCTAGTTTTTTGCTTGTAGCTTAGAATATGATTTTGATGTTAAAGGAGTTACAGCAGCTCTGAGAATATAAAGCACGTTCGGGCCATTAGCAATTGGTAACTAGGACGGTGTGTGCCTTGATCTCTGTGGGAAGCTTTATGTGCTCTGTATTAAAACAGTGGGTACTGGCTATGGACCTGGACTCCAAAAAACATAAGGGCTTTCAGGAAAGAACATAAATACACTGAGCATTACCCTCCATTCTTTATATTCAAAGGAATTAATAAATTTAACCAATGATTTCTGTAGAATAAGGATATAGGTAAGGTGAGACAACTGAAAGCCAACCTGTATTTCAAGAAACAAAGCCTGAGCCACACAGTAAACCCCTACACCGCTGTCAATTTGGTCCCATTATCTCCCCCCACAAATGACCTTCATCACCTGAGGAAGAAGTTGTGGTCCCATAAATACAGCCAGCTCACTAGTAGCCACCCGCTGACCAAGGAAGGAACAGGGATCAGATGGTGGAAAGGAAATATATTCTAAACACATCTGGTATTTGTTCTTCCCTGATCGAATACAGTACCTAAGCTCACTGACTGGGAGCTGTTTGGATATCAGAGAAGTGAACTGGGGCATCGTTCATTTTATAGCAAAGTTCATTAGTGCCTGTTGTAGTTTTGCGTGGCTGGGTTCAGGTGGAGAAGGGGGGCTGCAGGGGGGGCTGCTGCAAGAAGCAGCCAGAAGCTCTCTGCAGGCTCCACGGAGCAAACACCACCCGGCTCAAGGCTGGAGTCACTGCTGACCAAGGCTGAGCCCATCAGTGATGGTCAGGGTTCCTCTGGGAATCACTCGTAGGAGGGAAAAACCCACAAGCAGCTGCTTTGTGCCCCCAGAAAAAGGGAGTGAGAAGATGTAAGAAACTGTGCAGACACCAAAGCTAGGGAAGGGGGGAAGCACCCCAGGTGCTGGAGAGAATGAAGCCCCTGCAGCCCCTGCAGAAACCCATGGTGGAGTGGGTGTCCCCCCACAGCCCAGGGAAAAGGCCCAGACCCCACCTGCAGCCCGTGGAGAGGCCCCACGCTGGAGCAGGGGCAGACAGACAGGAGCTGCTGTGACCCACGCTGCAGCCAGCCCCTGCCAGCACTTGCAGCCCACAGAGAGAGACAGAGACACAGAGATGAGCGAGGGACAGAGAGATCCACGCTGGAGCAGGTTTGCTGAGCAGGGGGGCTTGTGACCCTGTGGAGGACAGGATGGAGTAGTCTGGGCCTGATAAATATTCTGTGATTTTATGACTGCACCCCATAGCAGTGACCCATGCTGGGGCAGCTGGGGAAGAGCTGGAGTCCACAGCATTTCCCAGCTCCTTGTGCCCAGCTCTCCCGGGTCACCTCACAGAAACAAG
This sequence comes from Gallinula chloropus, assembly GCF_964237585.1. Lineage (NCBI taxonomy): Eukaryota > Metazoa > Chordata > Aves > Gruiformes > Rallidae > Gallinula > Gallinula chloropus. The sequence continues at coordinate 3,233,649 of NC_140116.1, forward strand.
GCTCCTTCCTGCTTTTCAAGCCCGTCCTGCTTGTCACAGCAGCTCAGTGGGTACCCAGAGCCAAGACACAAATTCCCAGTGTGCTCAGGAAAGAGCTGGGGGCCTTTGGCCACCGGGACCCGCTTGCTGGTGGTCCTTGCGAGTCTCCCCAGCCAGTCACCGCTCCCTCTCCCTCACACAGGTCTGGAAAAGGCTCCAGGCAGCTACTTCTTCCATCACCTGAGGGAGTGGACAAGCAAAAACCTGCCTCCACCGGGCAGCTCCACCTTTGGCCATGGCACCACCCAAGTTCTGTCATCACCGGAAAGGTACCGGGGGGAAACCAAAGAGAGAACAGAAACAGCAGGAAACAGGGGGGGGGGGGTGGCAGGGAAAAAAATGAACATGAAACAGCAATTCAAAAGAAAAAGAAAAGAGCAGGAAGCATCAGGCAAAGAAATATGAAAACAAATCCAAAACCAAACAAGACAAGAAAAGTAGGAGGGGCGGGCAGGGGAGGAATTGAAAAATGAACCACACAAAACCAGAAATGAGAAGGAAACTCCTGGAAAGGGGGTTGGATGGGGAAGTGAAAAAATAGGAATAAACAGAAGGAAGGAATTAAAAAGTAAAAGGCAAAAGAAAGCGGGTGGGTAGAAAGCAAGAGTAAGGACAGGTGTGAGCAGGGAGCTGCAAGCAGAAAATAAAGGAGATGAAGAGGTGGCAAAAAGGAAAAAAAATTGGAGGTGGAAGCGGTGGGTTGAAACCCAAAGAAACAGCAGATGGAAACAGCAGGCTGGAAGAAAACTGAAAGGGTTTAAAGAAGCACAGGGCAGGAAGCAATAAAAGAGGCAGGTAGAAGGGGCAAGCTGGAATCTAAAAACCAGCAGATTAAAAAAAAAAAACAACTGAAAATTGGAAAAACAAAACCTGAGGAGACAGCAGAAGGCATCGATGACATGCGGGTGGCGTGTACCACTGGGCCCAAATATGTGTTGCTGTCTACTTGCCTGATGCTTTATGGTTTTATATATATATTTACATTATTCTTTAAATGCAGACATAGCCATATTTTTATATTTATGTTATTGTCAGGTAGGCACTCTATAGATAGCAGGGCCTGTATTGCCCTGGACAGGGTGCACTGTCCTGTCTGCACTGTGCTGTGTCACACGGTGTTCGTTTCTCCATCCTATTGCTCAGTGTATTTTGTGTTGCTCCCCAGGGGACTTTCTGTTGTAGTTTCCATCATTCTGCTGCCTGTATTTTTTAGTGCTCTGTACAGTCTCTTGTGGGCACTGTCTGGTGTGATGTGTCTGACACGTGTGGTACTGCAGTGGGGGTGTTTTGTTGTTTCCTTTCACTGTCGGGGAAAAAAAATCCCAAACCAAACCAGTCCTAAAACCCCAAGGAAAGACAAGGAGAAAGGGGCGGGGAGGGAGAAGAGGAAAAAAAGAAATAACCCAAGAAAAAGGGAAGAAGGAAGAGCCAGAGGAAGGGGCTGGAAGGCGGTGCTGGAAGGAAGAAAAAATCAGAAGAAAGAGAATCAGAAAGAGCAAGAGGAAGAGGTGGGTGGGTGGAGGGTGTAAAGAGAAAAAGACAAAAGGAACGACCAGGAGAGAAGGCGGATGTGAGGGGTCGGTTGCTTATGGGTGGGTCAAACGGCTTTGTGGGGGCCCCTCGAGCAGCTCTGGGTGGCCAGGCCTCTTTGGTTGCACAGTGAGGAGAAGCTCTGTGTCGGGGAGCCTTGGATGCCCCTCCAGCAGTCTGCCCGAGGACGCTGAGAGACCCCAGAGTTCCCCAACAGCTCCGGCCATCTGCTCAAGGGGCTCCCAAAAAGCCACAGGGATGGGATTTTTGGGATCCTGGTGAGGGACACCGGTACATCGTGACATTTTTGGCCATCTGAGCAGTCCCTGCACTTTTTAAAGGCTGGAGTGACAAGGGCTTTGGTCTGACCTTCAGGCCCCTCGCCTGTTCGTCAGGACCTTTCCTTCCTCTCACAGCTCCCAAGAGCTGCTGGGGGGGGCTGAGGGCACCACCAAGCCCCTTCCCTGCTCATGAACAGCTGGGAGGCAGATGGGGTGAGGCTGAAGCAGAGCTGCCCACCGCCCAGCGCTCCTGTCTCTCTCTCAGGCTCAGCCAACCTGTGCCCTCCGCCTGGCCAGCAGCAGCAGCCCTTCCCTGCAGCCCAGGCACCCTTAGTGGGGGGGCACCCCAGGGCCCCCAGGCACCACCAGCAGCTACGGCAGCCCGCTCTGCTCTGGCATATATACACACATATACACACATTGTGAGAGTATTGGAAGGTATATGCCAGGCCCTGTGCACACTGTACACATCACCTTGTCTGTGTTGTGGGGCTTTAGTGTATTTCCCATTGGGTGTAGCCTTGCCCTGTCTGTATGTTACGGGGTGGGACTGCACTGTAAGTCCCGTGCTGTCCTCTTGCTCTCTGCAGTGCACTTTGTGTTGTATTCCAGGCGCTGCACTGCACTGGATGCTGTTGCACTGTACAATGTACAGCGCGGGTACGTCCGGAAGCGCACTGTGCACTGCACGCTGGGTGCTCTCCTGCACGCTGCAGGGCTGCCTGTCACACAGCTTGTGCCTTTTTGATCCCAGTGTTGGAAAGAGCAGTTGGAATCCAAACAGAAAGACTAAAAAAGCACGGGGCTGGAAGAAATCAGAGAGGCAGGTGGAAGAGACAGACAAAGAAGAGGTTGAGGTAGAGGAAGAAGAGGACGGGGAGAACCAGGATTCCAGAAATGAATACAGAGAATGACATTTGGAGGAGTAGGAGGTGGTGGAGGAAGATGCAGAGGAGAAGGATAACAGATACTGAACAATATGAGAAAGAAAAATTTAGGAAGAATAAAGGCAAGTGGAGGATAAATAAGAGGAGGAGGAGGAGAATCGAACAAGCAGCTGAGAAAGAGGAAGAAGAAGATGAGGTAAAAGAAGATTCCAGAAAGGAATACAGGCAAGACTATGAGGAGGAGGTGGAGGCAGAGGTAAGTGGATGAGGAGGAGGAGGAGGATGAGACAGAGGAAGAAGTGGATGAGAAGAAAGAAGAATCCAAGAATGAACACATGGAGGAGTATGAGGAAGAGCAGGATTAGGAGGTGGATTTGGAGGAGGACCGACAATGAACAGTATGAGGAGGAGGAGGAAGACAGACAATGAACAGTATAAGGAAGAATACTAAGGAAGAATAGAGGTAAGTGCAGTGAAAATACAAAGAGCAGAATGAGACAGAGGAAGAAGAGGTTGAGAAAGAGGAAGAAGAGGACGAGGAGAAACAAGAATCCAAAAATGAATACAGGGAGTAACATGAAGAAGAGGAGGAGGATGAGGAGGACAGAGAATGAACAGTGTGAGGAAGAATACTAAGGAAGAAAAGAGGTAAGTAGAGGAGGGTGAGGAAGAGGATGAGGTGGAGGAAGATGACGACAAGGAGGAAGAAGAAAGGAGAAGGAGGTGAAGGTGGAAGAGGAGGCGGAGGAGGAAGACAGTACGAGGATGAGAATGAGACAGAGGAAGAAGAGATTGAAAAAGAAAGAAGAAGAGGAGAAAGAAGATTCCAGAAAGGAATACTGAGAAAAATATGAGTAGAAGGTGGAGGAGGATGGGTAGGAATAATAAGGAAGAATACAGGTAAGTGGAGTAAGTGGAGGAAGACGAGGAGGAGCATGAGATGCAACAGCAGCACCAGCAGCAACACGAGCAGCAGCACCAGCAGCACCAGCACCAGCAGTAGCACCAGCAACAGCAGCACCAGCAACAGCAGAAGAACCAGCAGCACCAGCAGCAGCAGCACAAACAACACCAGCAGCAGCAACAGCAGCAACACGAGCAGCAGCACCAGCAGCACCAACAGCAGCACCAGGACCAGCAGCACCAGCAACACCATCAGCAGCACCAGCAGCACCATCAGCAGCAGCACCAGCAGTAGCAGTACAAGCAGTAGCAGCACAAGCAGCAGAACCAGCAGCAGAACCAGCAGCACCAGCAGCACGAGCACAAACAGCAGCAGCAGCAGCACCAGCATGAGCAGCAGCAGCACCACAAGCACCAGCAGCACCACCACCACTACCACCAGCAGCAGCACCAGCACCACCACAAACAGCAGCAGCAGCAGCACCAGCAGCAGTACCAGCACAAGCAGCAGCAGCACCAGTAGCAGCAGCACCAGCAGCACCAGCACCAGCAGCAACAGCACCAGCACGAGCACCACAAACAGCACCAGGAGCACCAGCAGCACCACCAGCAGCACCAGGACTAGCAGCACCAGCAACACCAGCAGCAGCACAAATAGCAGCACCAGCAACACCAGCAGCACCAGCATCAGCAGCAACACCACCAGGAGTAGCACCAGCAGCAGCAGCACCACCAGCAGCAGAGGCAGGACCAGCACCAGCAGCACCAGCATCAGCAGCAACACCACCAGGAGTAGCACCAGCAGCAGCACCAGCACCAGCAGCACCAGCAGCACCAGAAGCACCAGCAACACCAGCACCAGCAGCACCAGCAGTAGCAGCGTTTCCCTCAAGTCCTCCCAGACAGACAGGGAAGTGGCTTCTGTCCGGTCCACGGGCCATGAAAACAAGTTCACAAGGTTGAGGATTTGCTCTCCCAAACCAAGCACTCAAAATACACCCCTACCAGGCTCAGCCCAGTGTCAGCAATGACTGAGGCATCACGCCCGTGTCCCTTCCAAAGCACACCACGCCGCAGCAAGTGACCTGGGGCCATTCCAAAGTTTCTCTTGCCCAGCCAAGGGGCTCGCTGCCTCACAGGGTCCCCGGCCCCCACCTCCCCCTGCCGTGTCCCCAGAGGTCACTGTCGCTGTGGGGCAGCTGCTGGCATCTTTTCCCAGAAACCACCTCTGTAGCAGCCCCGCTAGCAAAACCCTGCCATGCCAACCCAAAACGCAGTAAAACTCACACCCGTTAATGTCATTCCACGCTCCCAAAGATGTGCTGCTCTCCCACGGTTACCACAACCAAAGCACCAAAGTGGAAAAAGCTCTGTCCAGAAAACAACCCTGTGTGGACTGCCAAACTCTTCAGTTTCCATACCAGCCTTCAACGTGCAAAATTTCAGAGCCATCAGGCGTTAAGAACCTTCCTGTGCTTTCACTGCCTCCTGCAGACCTGTGGGCTGTGACCAAGCCAAAGTTGGTAGCCCCTGGCTGGGCTTCCTGACTGGAGCATCAGGTAACTCAAGAGTAAGTGCTTGAGCTGCTTCTCAGAACAGCAGCCTCTGTGTGTCTGTCTACCTGCAGGTAGAGCAGCAGGCTCCCAATTCTCCCGATGCTTCCGCCCCTCCGGTAACTCCCAGACCACCTCTGCCTGCCCATGGGGTTCCCCATCACCCCTCTTTGCTTCCCCCAACAGAGGGTCCCTGTGCGGCTGCCCATGGATTTGGAGGCGCCCAGCCTGAGATTCACCACCCTGTCCGTGCCACCAGCGCTCCCTCCCAGCGTGCTGCTTTCTGGCTTTGGGGATGGCGAGGTCTCCTGCGACAGCATCCCCAACTCCACCAGCTCCTTCAACCACCCCTTTGGCACCTATGAGTATGTGGCAGAGGACAGATGCCCCAAAGAACCAGTAGCTGCAGTGGGGCCGAAGGACAGTGAGGACACTGACTGTCATGTCCCTTCTTTCCCCAACAGCCTCACCAGCACCACATTCCTCATGGAGCCCCGTGACTCCCTGGGGAATGCGGTGTGCTGTGACGGCCCGCAGGAACAAGCCCTGGGACTGCACAGAGAGAACAAGGAGGCCACTGACATCACTGCCCCTGTTCCTAGCCTGACCACTGAGGCCCCTCACTGTGCTCCCTGACATCTCCCACTGAGTGGCAGAGGGTAGCTGCCTGAAAGAGTAACACCTCCAAGGGAGGTATGTGGATCACTGGGGGATGCCAAGAACACCTTCCCTAATGTACCACACCCCCCACCTTGACCACATCCCTGAAAAACCTTTCACATCTCTTAGAATATAGGGCAGAGGGCGACTACACCCTGGAGCAAGTGGCGGCGGTGATGCTGGTAGATGGCGAAAACATCCTCAATGATGTTCCCGAATGCCTGGCCAGCCCTTCCTCCTTCACCCAAATCCCCGAGTTCCTGGAGTACAGGGAGGAGGGGGACAGCCTCCAGGAAAATCTGGCAGCAGCCATCATTTCAGACAATGACCCCCTCTGGGGGGTGGCGGCCTCCCCATTCCAGGACCCAGACGGGAAGCAGGGTGAGGCAGTGGCAGACCTCCCAACCACGCTGCCACTAAGTCCCACCCTGGAGACTTCGGAGGAGTCATCAGAGGACAGTCTGCTGGAGAGTCCCCCACAGGGCCCCCCACTGAATCCTCTGGCCAGATGACAGGCTGCTCCCCAGCACCATCCACCCTGCATGGCCCAGCTGCTCGAGGAGGCTCTGCAGAGGAACCCACGGGTGGTCCTGACCCGCTTGCCTCTTCCCATGGCTGCTGGCGCAAGACACCAGGGGCTCAGATCCAGCAAGCGGGCCAAGCGCTCTGCACCAGCTGGCACCTCTGGCATCCCAGAGACATCCATGGGGGTCAACCATCCACCCAGGAAGCGGCAGAAGATGCTGGCCAAACACTCCGGGACCCTGGCAAGAACAACCTGAGCAGGGACGGCGTGGCTGCGGGGGGAAGGTCAGCAGAAAGCGGGCACCTAAATGGCTGGCAATAGAAAGGGGTTTAGCTCGTGTCTACATCTGCTGCCTGCTCTCCCTCAAAGTTAAGAGCCGTAAAGCCACACAGCCCCAGGGAAACCCTTGTCTTTTCCAGCACCTGGGGTCTTCCCGTCACTCTTCCTTTAGCGGGAGAAATGACCCTGTATTTGGAAGTGCCCCTGCATTCACAAGTACCCTCAGTCCTCTGGCAGGTGCTCCCTATGGGCCAAAAGCCCTCTCACCCTTCACAAGCTGGCTGTCGCTCACCTGGCAGTTACTCCATCCAGGAGCCTTGCCATTTCCCTGACTTGGCCTACCGACTCAAGCCATCCCCAAAGCTGCAAACATCTGGCACAGAAGGAGAATGGAGCATCTGATCTTCCTTCCCAGTGCCTACAAGGAAAAGATAGGCCTTGCTTCTTAGGAAGAAGACGAAGAAACTCTTTGGAAGCTCGCTCCAGCCTAAACTCCAAAACTTTTACAAGACTCAGAAGGCAGAAAGCTCGCAGACAGTAAGCACAACTGACACCAGCTGCATCAAAGCAACCCAGAAACAGCAATGGCGAGGAGTACAGATTCCACAGCATCCTTCTGTACAGGCAGAGAAGACCCGTTTTGTCACAAAACAGTTAAAGAATCAAAAACCCCTTCTAGCCAAGGACAGAACTGCTGACTGCTCTGCCAGTCATCTGGGCTGGTAGGTACCATTAATCTCTTCTGCTGTTCTAGTTTGCCTTTCAGAGGAAGAAAAGGCAGCTTCAAAACCTGCAAAAAGAAATGAAACCAAGTAGAGGAGATATTTCGGCATTTAAGAGTTCCAGGAGCTTCTCCAGGTGCAAAGTTTTGTTGTCTGGTTCACTGGAAGCACCTTAAGTTACGTAGTTAGCCGACAGACCTAGACTGGGAACCAAGGCAGAGGATTCATCTGCACTTGCCTGGGTGCCTTTTGCATCGATTCCCACAACAAAATCAACCTCTGCTTCCCCAAAGGCAGGAAACAAGTCATAACCAAGCCTTGACAAGCAAATCCAACACTGTCTCCACATACACAGCCAGGAACAAAAAGCTGTCCTAGTTCTGCTCCAGCCGAGCACCACACAGCTGCCTCTCTGAGGGGGTGTGAGGGGGGAATTTGCCAGGGCTGGGGGGGTGAAATGGAAAAGAAAACCAAAACCACCCCAAACCTCGTGCGTTGGGATAAGGACAGTTTACTGGACAGCAGGAAATAACAAGAACAGACTTCACAGCAAAATATCCCTCACTGGCACAGAATGCCCTGTTTGGCCAGTTTCAGGCACCTGCCCTGGCTGTGTCCCCTCCAAGCTTTCTGGGTGCCCCCCAGCCACCTTCTCCTTAGCAGGCCAGCGTGAACAACAGAAAAGTCCTTGACTGCTGGGCAACAACTAAAACCAGCAGTGTGGTATCAGCACTGCTCTAATCCCAACTCCCAAACACGGCGTTACACCGGATGCTGGAAAGAACATTCTCTCTATCCCAGCTGAAACCAGGACAAAAGCCTTTCTCTCCACTGCTCCCCAAAACACCATCCAACCCAGAACTGACCAAGAGCCGTAACCACCATCTGCACCTTTCTACAGCATCTGCATTTGGAGACATCACTTCTTCTTCAACGGGACCGAGGACTTCCACCAACGTTCACAAGTTCCCTTTCCTTGAACGTTTGGATTGATCAGCTCCCGTGGCAGTAAGGACAGCTACGGCTGACCACGGCCACACACTACACCAACACACTGCTCTATCCCTGCCCTGTTCAGTTCTGACTTACAGCTGCCACTGCTCAGCCAAACCCACCCCTTTTCAGACCTGTCAAGCGCTTTGATGTCAGACAGCATATCCTTGGGAACCAAATGCCTCAGCCCTTCTGCAAAGAGGAGGAGATCTGCATCATTCAACGCCACACCAACCACCTGGTCTGGTTTCACAGCCCCCAGCTTAAAGCCCTCTCTGTCCCCATCAAATTGCCCAACATGACTGCACAGGTCTGACCACAAAGACGCTGGAAAGATGTCCCTGACAGACATGGAGAACAGTCACTCTGCTCAACGCAAGCAAGGACACAGCACGGAAAAGAAAACTGTTAGTTCTCATCCAGGCTTGTCCCTCATCTGATGTTTTAACAGCAGTTTGAGCCCAGACACATTCTGCAGCACAGCTGAGTCACTTGGGGCCACACCAGGATATGTTTGTGTGTGTGTGTGTGTGTGTCTGTGCGTCTGTCTCTGTGTGTGTGTCCGTCTGTCTGTCTGTGCGTGCACAAAGACTCAGTAACAGAAAGGGGTCAGCCCTTCCTACAGTCCTTTCAGCTAGAAATGGCCTTATCCCCACTGAGCTCCTTGGGGGCGTAAAGATAACTTGCCAGGTAGTGGTTACATCCTGCTGCATTGCCTGTCAAGTATTCCTGCTGAACGAGACAGCCAGCAGACTGGGGTACAAAAGACAACGCTCCCACGGAAAGACAGCTTCACAGACAGATGCACAAGACAGCTGGATGGACCACGACCTTGCCCAGACACGTGGCTCTCTTGGAGGAAGAACCCCGCCGAGAGGCACCTTCATGGCTGGCAACAGAAAGGGGGTCAGCTCATGTGTACCTCGGCTTTGTTCTTTCCTTCCAAGCAAGAACCAAAGAGCCACAGAGCAGGAGAAATGACCCTGGCTCTGGAACATTCCCAGCTACGGACATTCCCAGCTACACTGAGTCCTCTGGCAATTGCCACCCATGGGCCAGAAGCCCTCTCAGCCCTCCTGGACCCGGCTCTCGCTCACCTGGCACTCATTCTCCATGGACCACAAGTGCACCAGACCTACCGACTGCCCAGAAAGGAGTCACACTGTGCCACAAGGGACACTGCCCAGCCTGCAGCAGACATATTAGACTCTGGGGGGGAGGCCTTTGTTCATGCAGCTCCTCAAGTGTCACGGTCCCTTTGTGTCAATGTTTTCTGCCTCCAGGCTGTGAACAACTTCAGCAACGGAACCAGCTACACCAAAAGGCTACAGAAAAATGCAGAAGCATCTGCAGCAGCTTGTTTTAGTCACCCTAAAAGAATTCTAGTTTTTTGCTTGTAGCTTAGAATATGATTTTGATGTTAAAGGAGTTACAGCAGCTCTGAGAATATAAAGCACGTTCGGGCCATTAGCAATTGGTAACTAGGACGGTGTGTGCCTTGATCTCTGTGGGAAGCTTTATGGGCTCTATATTAAAACAGAGGGTACTGGCTATGACTTTCAGGAAAGAACATAAATATGCTGAGCATTACCCTCCATTCTTTATATTCAAAGGAATCAATAAAGCTAACCAATGATTTCTTTTAGAATAAGGATATAGGTGAGACAACTGAAAGTCAATCTGTACTTCAAGAAACAAAGCCTGAGCCACACAGTAAACCCCTACACCGCTGTCAATTTGGTCCCATTATCTCCCCCCACAAATGACCTTCATCACCTGAGGAAGAAGTTGTGGTCCCATAAATACAGCCAGCTCACTAGTAGCCACCCGCTGACCAAGGAAGGAACAGGGATCAGATGGTGCTGGGAACTAAGGAGCACGTTCTCCAGGTCTCCCATCACAGCTCTGATCTTGGTTTGGAGTTTTCCCTTCAGCCAACTCTTGGATTAAACCCCATCCTACAATTCTCTGGGAACAGGTGACATGGCACAAAGACACAGGCGGAGACTTCACCAAGACTACTGACCGAACACCAGGCAAGGGTCTTCCTACAGCGACTGTCCTCTTCAGAGCATGAACTCATCCTCCCACCATCGATGGCTCCTCTCAGGTTCTCACACAGCCAGAGGCAGAGAGCAGACAACCAGCAGCAGCTGAAGGCCAAGCACTGAAAGGGAATAAATGACACCGAGAATGTCAGGTTTCACAGCACTGAATCACCCCAACAGCAACCTGCTCCTAGGACAAAAGGAAAACACTTGGCAAGAAGGGAGATGTGAAGACTGGAAAGGAAATATATTCTAAACACATCTGGTATTTGTTCTTCCCTGATCGAATACAGTACCTAAGCTCACTGACTGGGAGCTGTTTGGATATCAGAGAAGTGAACTGGGGCATCACTCATTTTATAGCAAAGTTCATTAGTGCCTGTTGTAGTTTTGCGTGGCTGGGTTCAGGTGGAGAAGGGGGGCTGCAGGGGGGGCTGCTGCAAGAAGCAGCCAGAAGCTCTCTGCAGGCTCCACGGAGCAAACACCACCCAGCTCAAGGCTGGAGTCACTGCTGACCAAGGCTGAGCCCATCAGTGATGGTCAGGGTTCCTCTGGGAATCACTCGTAGGAGGGAAAAACCCACAAGCAGCTGCTTTGTGCCCCCAGAAAAAGGGAGTGAGAAGATGTAAGAAACTGTGCAGACACCAAAGCTAGGGAAGGGGGGAAGCACCCCAGGTGCTGGAGAGAATGAAGCCCCTGCAGCCCCTGCAGAAACCCATGGTGGAGTGGGTGTCCCCCCACAGCCCAGGGAAAAGGCCCAGACCCCACCTGCAGCCCGTGGAGAGGCCCCACGCTGGAGCAGGGGCAGACAGACAGGAGCTGCTGTGACACACGCTGCAGCCAGCCCCTGCCAGCACTTGCAGCCCACAGAGAGAGACAGAGACACAGAGATGAGCGAGGGACAGAGAGATCCACGCTGGAGCAGGTTTGCTGAGCAGGGGGGCTTGTGACCCTGTGGAGGACAGGATGGAGTAGTCTGGGCCTGATAAATATTCTGTGATTTTATGACTGCACCCCATAGCAGTGACCCATGCTGGGGCAGCTGGGGAAGAGCTGGAGTCCACAGCATTTCCCAGCTCCTTGTGCCCAGCTCTCCCGGGTCACCTCACAGAAACAAGGCTCCTTCCTGCTTTTCAAGCCCGTCCTGCTTGTCACAGCAGCTCAGTGGGTACCCAGAGCCAAGACACAAATTCCCAGCGTGCTCAGGAAAGAGCTGGGGGCCTTTGGCCATCGGGACCCGCTTGCTGGTGGTCCTTGCGAGTCTCCCCAGCCAGTCACCGCTCCCTCTCCCTCACACAGGTCTGGAAAAGGCTCCAGGCAGCTGCTTCTTCCATCCCACGGGGAAGTGGACAAGCAAAAACCTGCCTCCACCGGGCAGCTCCACCTTTGGCCACGGCACCACCCAAGTTCTGTCATCACCGGAAAGGTACCGGGGGGAAACCAAAGAGAGAACAGAAACAGCAGGAAACAGGGGGGGGGGGGTGGCAGGGAAAAAAATGAACATGAAACAGCAATTCAAAAGAAAAAGAAAAGAGCAGGAAGCATCAGGCAAAGAAATATGAAAACAAATCCAAAACCAAACAAGACAAGAAAAGTAGGAGGGGGCGGGCAGGGGAGGAATTGAAAAATGAACCACACAAAACCAGAAATGAGAAGGAAACTCCTGGAAAGGGGGTTGGATGGGGAAGTGAAAAAATAGGAATAAACAGAAGGAAGGAATTAAAAAGTAAAAGGCAAAAGAAAGCGGGTGGGTAGAAAGCAAGAGTAAGGACAGGTGTGAGCAGGGAGCTGCAAGCAGAAAATAAAGGAGATGAAGAGGTGGCAAAAAGGAAAAAAAAATGGAGGTGGAAGCGGTGGGTTGAAACCCAAAGAAACAGCAGATGGAAACAGCAGGCTGGAAGAAAACTAAAAGGGTTTAAAGAAGCACAGGGCAGGAAGCAATAAAAGAGGCAGGTGGAAGGGGCAAGCTGGAATCTAAAAACCAGCAGATTAAAAAAAAAAAACAACTGAAAATTGGAAAAACAAAACCTGAGGAGACAGCAGAAGGCATCGATGACATGCGGGTGGCGTGTACCACTGGGCCCAAATATGTGTTGCTGTCTAATTGCCTGATGCTTCCTGGTTTTATATATATATTTATATCACTCTTTAAATATAGCAGCCCTTCCCTGCAGCCCGGGCACTCTTAGTGGGGGGCACCCCAGGGCCCCCAGGCAGCACCAGCAGCTACAGCAGCCACCGTTTGTGCCATAGGGACCCATAAGGACCAACAGAAACAGGTAGAGACCCACAGAGACCCACAGCGACCCATAGAGACCTACAGAGACCCACAGGGACCCATAGGGACACATAGAAACCCACAGGGACCTACACGGACCTACAGAGATTCATAGAGACCCATAGAGACCTATAGAGACTCATAGAGACCCATAGGGACCCACAGGGATCCACAGACACCCATAGAGATCTATAGAGTCCCAGAGGGACCCATAGAGACTGACAGAGACCTCAAGGAAGCCGTAGAGACCAAAACAGACACAGAGGGATACATAGAGACTCACAGAGACCCATATGGACCCATAGAGACCCACTGGGACCCACAGGGACCTATAGAGACCCATAGAAACTCAGAAGGACACATAGAGACCCACAGTGAATCACAAAGACCCATAGAGGACCACAGAGACCCACAGAGATCTATAGGAACCCGTAGACAAATATAGAGACCCACAGGGACACATAGATACACCTAGAGACTTACAGGGACCCATAGAGTCCTATAGGGACCCAGAGGGACGCATATGGACCCATATCGACATGTAAGGACCCATAGAACCCCACAGAGACCAAAAGAGGTCCATAAGGAGCCATAGAGGCCCATAGACACCCACAGAGTTCCACAGGGACACATAGGGACCCATAGAGACCCACAGACACTCATGGAGACTCACAGAGACGCATAGTGACCCACAGAGACGCACAGGGATTCATAGAGACCCATCGGGACAAATAGGGAACCATAGGGACTCATAGAGATCCATAGAGAACCATGGTGACCCATAGGGAACCACAGAGAACCATAGAGCCCCATAGAGACCCAAATGGACCAACAGAGACCCAAAGGGACCCATAGAGAGCCATAGAGATCCATATGGAACTATAGGGACCCATATGGACCAACCGAGACCCACACAGACACTTTGAGGCCCATAGAGATGCTTAGATACCCATAGGTACACTTAAAGACCCACAGAGACACAGAAGAACCCATATAGACAAATAGAGACCAACAGGAAAATATAGAGACCCATAGAGACCCACAAGAACCCATAGAGACCCATCAAGACTCATAGAGACCCAAGAGGACCCATAGGGACCCACAGAGACCCACAGGGAGAAATTCGGGGAAAAGGGCTGGGCGAGGGGTCGGGAAGCACAAACAAAGGGAAGGGCAAAAGGCACGGGGGGAATGGAATAAAAAGAGAAACAAGAGAAAGGAAACAGCAAGTGGAGGGGGCAGGAAAGAGGGAAGGAAAAAACCCAAAACCAAGAAAAAGGGAAAAGGAGAGGACAGGAGGTGGGGACAGGGACGGGAAGAGAAAAAGTCCCAACAACAAAAAAAGAAAAAGCAGGAAGCAGCGGGGGACGACGACATGGAAACACCCCCAACAACCACCACCACCAAAGAAGGAAAGAGTGTGAAGAAGGGTGTGGAGGAGGGGGTGAAGAAAGGAAAATAAAAGAGGAGAAAGGGGGGAGGAAGCAAAGGAACCCCCTGCCAAAAGAGTAAATAAAGAGCATGATCAAGTTTCGTGCGGGGGGGGGGGGGAGGGGTGGGTTATAGGGGGGGAGAAGTAGGGAAAAAACCACCAAAGAGAAATGAAAAGGAGTGAGTGGAAGGGAGGGATTCTGGGGTGGGGGGCAGAATCTGGAAGCAGTTGGAACACCTCAGTGCTGGGGGTATTTGGTTGCACCTCGAGCGGTCTGCACAAGGACGCTGAGAGACCCCAGAGTTCCCCAACAGCTCCGGCCATCTGCTCAAGGGGCTCCCAAAAAGCCACAGGGATGGGATTTTTAGGATCCTGGTGAGAGACACGGGTACATCGTGACATTTCTGAGCCATCTGAGCAGTCCCTGCACTTTTTAAAGGCTGGAGTGACAAGGGCTTTGGTCTGATCTTCAGGCCCCTCGCCTGTTTGCCAGGACCCTTCTTTCCCCTCACAGCCCCCAAGAGCTGCTGGGGGGGGCTGAGGGCACCCCCAAGCCCCTTCCCTGCCCGGGAGGGGCTGGGAGGCAGATGGGGCGGGGCAGAGCACAGGCAGCCCCTACGTCACTTCCTGGAGACTCCAGAGAGTCCTTAGCAACCAACCATCACCAGGGACCATGGTGCTGCCACAGCCCGGCCCAGGGGCCCCCCGGCCCCTGCAGACTTCTGTCCTTCCCCACAGCGTCTACCCCCAGGGAAGGACCCAGCCCGAGCCTTCAGCCCAGGGACACTGCGCTCCTGGGGGCTGAAGCAGAGCTGCCCACCGCCCAGCGCGCCTGTCTCTCTCTCAGGCTCAGCCAACCTGTGCCCACCGCCTGCCCAGCAGCAGCAGCCCTTCCCTGCAGCCCAGGCACCCTTAGTGGGGGGCACCCCAGGGTCACCAGCCACCACCAGCAGCTACGGCTGCCCGCTCTGCTCTGGCATATATACACACATATACACACACACAGTGTGAGAGTATTGGAAGGTAGATGCCCGGCACTGTGTGCACTGTACACATCACCTTGTCTGTGTTGTGGGGCTTTAGTGTATTTCCCATTGGGTGTAGCCTTGCCCTGTCTGTATGTTACGGGGTGGGACTGCACTGTAAGTCCCGTGCTGTCCTCTTGCTCTCTGCAGTGCACTTTGTGTTGTATTCCAGGCGCTGCACTGCACTGGATGCTGTTGCACTGTACAATGTACAGCGCGGGTACGTCCGGAAGCGCACTGTGCACTGCACGCTGGGTGCTCTCCTGCACGCTGCAGGGCTGCCTGTCACACAGCTTGTGCCTTTTTGATCCCAGTGTTGGAAAGAGCAGTTGGAATCCAAACAGAAAGAGTAAAAAAAGCACAGGGCTGGAAGAAATCAGAGAGGCAGGTGGAAGGGACAGACAAAGAAGACGTTGAGGAGGAGGAAGAGGACAGGGAGAAACAAGATTCCAGAAATGAAAACAGAGAATTACCTGTGGAGGAGTAGGAGGAGGAGGTGGAGGCAGATGCAGAGGAGAAGGATAACAGATACTGCACACTATGAGAAAGAAAAATTTAGGAAGAATAAAGAAAAATGGACTATAAATAGGAGGAGGAGGATGAGAATGAAAGAAGCAGCTGAGAAAGAGGAAGAACATGATGAGGTATAAGAAGATTCCAGAAAGGAATACAGGCAAGACTATGAAGAGGAGATGGAGGAAGAGGGAAGTGGAGGAGCAGAAGTTCGAGAAGGAGACAGGGGAATAACACAGGGAGAAAGAAGAATCTAAGAATGATCACAGGGAGGAATATGAGGAAGAGCAGCATTAGGAGGCAGATTTGGAGGAGGACTGACAAAGAACAGTATGAGGAGGAGGAGGAAGGCAGACAATGAACAATATGAGGAGTAATACTAAGGAAGAATACACCTAAGTGGAGGAGGAGATTGAGGAGGAGATGGAGGAAGAAGAGGAAGAGGAGGAAGAAGAATCCAAGAAGGAATACAAGGAGGAGGAGGAGGTGGAGGTGGAGGAGGAGCTGGAGGACAAGGAAGACAGACTATGAAGAATAAGGATGAACAGGATGAGGAGGAGGAGGAAGACAGACAGTGAACAGTGTGAGGAGGAATACTAAGGAAGGATACAGGTAAGTGGAGGAAAAATCCAAAGAGCAGAATGAGACAGAGGAAGAAGAGGTTGAGAAAAAGAAAGAAGACGACGAGGAGAAAGAAGAATCCAAGAATGATCACAGGGAGGAATATGAAGAAGAGGAGGAGGATGAGGAGGAAGTTGTGGACGATGGAGAATGAAGAGTATGAGGAAGAATACTAAGGAAGAAAACAGGTAAGTAGAGGACAACGAGGAAGAGGATGAGATGGAGGAAGATGAGATCAAGGAGGAAGTAGAATCCAAGAAGGAATACGAAAAGGAGGAGAAGGTGCAACTGGAGGTGAAGGAGAAGGTGGAGAAGGAGAAAGACGGACAATGAACAGTATGAGGTGGAATATTAAGGAAGAATACAGGTAAGTGGAGGAAGAATTCGGGGATGAGACAGACGAAGAAGAGGTTGAGAAAGAGGAAGAAGAGGACGAGGAGAAAGAAGATTCCAGAAAGGAATACAAAAAATATTATGAGGAGGAAGAGGAGGTGGAGGAGCACAGACAATGAACAGTATTAGGAGGAATAATAAGGACGAATAGAGGTAAGTGGAGGGGGCCGAAGAGCAGGAGGAGGATGAGATGGAGGAAGAAGAGGAAGAAAAATCCAAGACGGAATACAAGGAGGAGGAGGAGGAAGTGCAGAAGGATGACAGACTATGAAGAATAAGAGGATGAATACGAATAAGGAAGTAAATCCAAGAGGAGTAATGATATGATGATGAAAATAGTACAGAGGAAGAAGAGTTTGGGAATGAGGAAGAAGAGGACGAGGAGCAGGAATTATCCAGAGAGTTATACAGGGAGGAATATGAGGAAGAGTAGGAGGAGGAATACAAAGAGGTACATAAGAAGGAACACAAGAAGTAATATGAGGAGAAGGAGGAATGCAAGGGGGAACTGAGAAGGAATATGAGGAGGAGACTTGGAGGTGGAGGAGGACGTGCAGGATGGAGAACGAACAGTATGAGGAGGTATAGGCTGAGGAAGAAGATGATGAGGAGGAAGAAGAAGAATCCAAGAAGCAATACAGAGTAAGAGGAGTTGGAGGAATATGAGGAGGAACAGAAGCGGCAACAGAAGATGGAATAGGAGGAGGAATAGTAGGAGGACTATCAGGAGGAGGAGGCGCTGGAGGAGGAGGAGGAGAAATTGAAGGAGAAATAGTAGAAGAAATACAAAAAGGAAAATGAGGAAGAAGAGGAGAAGGAATCAAGATGGAATAGGAGAAGGAATACAGGAAGGAATATGAGGGGGAGCAATATCGGATGGCGAAATATGGGGAATAGGAACAGGAGGAAGAAGTGAGAACACTCAAGTAGCCACAGAAACTGTACTTGGAGAAAGAAATCTCCGAGCTGTACCTTGTCTTGGTTCCCAAAGTTGAGCTGGCTCTGGCAGATGTCTGTAGGCATCAGCACGTCCCTGGCCTCAGGCAGAACAGTCTGGGTCATGGTCAGCAGCTTTTAAGGCTCTGTCAGAGCTCAGCTCAGAGCTGCAGGGGAGGGAAACAAACTCAACATCGGGTGGGAGCAGGGAAATACTCTGCTCACACCCTCCAGACAGGTGGCACACTGCCGAATCTGCACAAGAATTTGCCAGCACAAAGAAAAGGGGGTGGAAAAGAGGGGTGAACTTACCGGGGACTGAGGGCCTGAAGCTCTGAGGCTGCCAACTCCACACGAGGCCCAGATGGCTCCGGCAGGGACTTGCTGCCCAGGCTGCGGCAGATACCAAAAGCCCCGGCTGGGCGGGGGAGCGGAGCTGCAGGGAGAGGGGGTGCCGGGGGTGGGGAGAGGCTGGCAGGGGAGAAACACCCCCCTCCTGTGGGGAATGGAACAGCCGCCCGGGAAAGGAGACACCTTGTGCTGGGGGGAGGGGAGCTGTGAGAGCCCGAGGAGCAGCAGCACAGCCCGAGACAGGGGGTGTGGCAGCCATGTTAGTGTGGGTGCTGCCTGGCAGCCGTGTCAGTGTGGGTGCTGCCTGGCAGCCGTGTCAGTGGGGGTGCTGCCTGGCAGCCGTGTCAGTGTGGGTGCTGCCTGGCAGCCCTGTCAGTGTGGGTGCTGCCTGGCAGCCATGTCAGTGAGGGTGCTGCCTGGCAGCCCTGTCAGTGTGGGTGCTGTCTGACAGCCGTGTCAGTGAGGGTGCTGCCTGGCAGCCTTGTCAGTGGGGGTGCTGTCTGGCAGCACGGTTTCAGCCACGCAGGCACTGTTACAAGCTGTGCATCTCTTCAAGGCTGCCAGTTGCCAGTGATTACTATTTCCAGCCTTGAAGAGGTGCACAGCTCTCCCCAAGTCCTGGTTTAGATCCCACTGTACTTCAGGTCACTGGAAACACAGACTGTGGTGGCAAGGTTCAAGCATCACTTTCCTGACAGGGAGAGAAGCAGGAAGCAGGATCACTGTGAACAGTCTGGGCTCATGTAAAGCCATCCAACACTTGGCTGCAATTTCTATCTTATTTTGTTTGGGTATGACAGAAAATACACAAAGCCACAGAATGATCAATTTGCAGCAAATCTGTATTTACACCACCCACTTAATACATGCCATTCTTAGGAGTCCTGTTTTATAACACAGAGAATAAATGTGCACTAGATGTCCAAAGTTCCTTCTCCTTCTCTTCTACAGAAAATCCCCCATGAAGATTAAAAATGTTTAGAGTCCCTTTTTCTGAGGGACATCGTAATTGCAGAAGCCCGGGCACTGTCCCTGCCAATACAGGCTCTGCTCCTGTCCTGCGCTGTGACACACACCTTCCTTCTTGGCTCCTCTGGCCAGAAAAGCCCAGCACCTACGCACAGCAGCACACACAGCGAGGGAGTTTTGATCCAAAAGCCCTGAGGAACTAAGAGGACAGGATTGCTCACCCCTACCCACATTAAAGACCATCTCAGCTGGGAGTTTTGCAGCTCAGGGGACCCGGCACAGCCCCAGCAAGGCAGCATCACCTCTGCCACACCGAGAGCCTCAAAAGCCGCTGAAGGGGAAACCACCACGGTGTCAGCACCCCAAATATAGAACCCCGCAGGCCTGTCTGACTGGGCAAAAGGGTTTTGGCCCACTGGTTTCTACCCAATACACACTGAACAAAGCATCACCCACAGATGCTGCTGGCTCCTGTGCTCCAGTACGCCCAGGCACAGACAAGGCCAGTTGTCCCCAGGTGCCACGCACAGCTGGTGGTGCTGGGGAAGCCCCGGTACCTTCTCCAGTGCTGCTGAGAAACCCATTTTGTCATCAACTGAGTCAAACTTGCACATAGAGTCAAGGCTGGGTCACCCATCACTGGGAGAAAGTAGGAGGATTAATTAGGTCATAAAACCCCACTTTTGACCAGAGGAGAGCATGTTGCAGAGCAGCCACAAATTCCCTCCCCGCAAGGACTCCCCTCATCCCTTGCAGGGGGGGCACAGATCCATGAGAGCAGCAGAACCACATACCTGGGTCTCACTCAGGGCATGGCAGGTCCGGGGCTCTCACCGTGCCCCTTTGGCTCTTTCACTGCCTGTGGGCAGGAGCAGAAAAGACAGTGCAGCAATCCACAGGAGTTTCCCCAGCAGAACCTCTTGTTGGGAGACTTCTTGCAGTTCCCAAAATTTATGTTCCCATGGCTGGAGATGATCAGGAAACCAAATACCTTTTGTAGTTACAAAATGCATTTATAAAACATTTCTCTTGGCTATGAAAGCCCTGAGCCGCAGCGCCAGAGGGGCTGCTTGTGGGCTCCCTGGGGAGGTTTCAGGCCAGGTATGTCTCTCTGTCCTCGCTCTTTTGTTTTAGGAGCTGCTGCTGGACGTTTGGCATGTTTGAATGTGAAGGAAGGTAGAGCTGAGAAGTGACATAGGGCACTGTTAGGACTGTTCCCTGAGGTATTAAAGCCTGGTAGGTGATTTCCCCCTCAGGTTCTTACGGACAGGATGAGAAGAAGGGACTCGGGCAAAGCTCTGGCTGAGAGGGGGTGACAGGAAAGGAAGTGGTTGGTAAAAATGCCAGGGGTTTTGGTGAACTCTCAGCCGCCCGTGTGATTGGAGAGGGATCCTCCAGCTGTTAAGTGGTCATGGAACAAGAACTGGGGCTGGGGAGTGATGGGGGTCAAGCTGCCCCCGTCCCCTCACTCTAGAAATGATAAACAGCAGCTGAAGGAGCAGCACAGTTGGGTCACGAACTGGCAGCGATGGGGATTTTAGCTTCCCAACGGAAACAGCGTCACAGCGCAGACCTCGGCCCGGCCGGAGGGTCGTCCCTCAGCACCCCAGCAGCCTCCCTGTATCCCCCCTCTTCCCTGGCACAGCGCAGGCAGCTCCCAGGGGTGCCAGAGACACCAGCAGCAGCAGCAGCAGCACCAGCAGCAGCACCATCATCAGCAGCAGAATCACCAGCAGCAGCAGCACCAGCACCAGCACCAGCAGCACCAGAAACAGCACCAGGACCAGCAGGAGCACCAGCAGCACCAGCAGCAGCAGCACCAGTGGCAGCACCAGCAGCACCAGCAGCAGCAGCAGCACCAGCAGCAGCAGCAGCAACACCAGCATAGCAGCAACACCAGCAGCAGCAGCAGCACCAGCAACACCAGCAGCAGCACCAGCAGCACCAGCACCAGCAGCACCAGCAGCAGCAGCAGCAGCAGCACCAGCACTAGCACCAAAATCCTGCTTGAGAGCGCGACTTGGGGATGAGGCTGCACTCGGTATCGAGTCCCACTGTGCCTGAACTGGGGGCATGATAAAAGACAACCCCGAAAGCTTCCCGCTCCCTGCCTCAGTTTCCCTTTGGTCAACAGCTCTTCCACCAGCTCAGCTGCTGCTCTTCAGGATCATGGAGAAAAGATGTTACGCGGTGGCGATGGCACATTGAGGCATCCAGAGCTACAGAAATGGGAGGGATATACGGAAGGGAAGGGAGGGATGGAGGGAGGGAAGGAAAAAACCTCTGAAAGGAATAACTGGCGTGTTGTATTTAAATATCAAGGAGGGATTTGGGATCTCATCCTCACCAACGCCAGCCAGTTTCTGCTGCTCCAGTGCTGGTTCACCTGACTGTGTGCTTTTGGAAATGTGCATGTGCAGTTTTCCCTCCCCACCTCCCCACAGAAAGTACTAGAAAAGGAATCCAGTGAACCCAGTAGTTCTGCCACGATGATGGTGCACGACAAAAAAGAAGACTCCAGCCAGTTCTGACCAGGCCTGGAGACCCACCTAAAGCTTAATTTGCTGAGCAATGGGTGACGGGGTGGGAAAGCTGTGCACTGCCTGCATTGCATATTCCAAAGCTGATCGGTTTTGCATTTCCAAAATCAGAACAAACAAGGGAATGTATTAATTTGATGGTACCATCAAATGATGCATTTTTAATATTGTTAACTTTTGCTTCATGTGTCCTTGTGATCCTCACCCATATTCATCTTGTAAATGTTCATGTAAAGTATCATTGTTTTGTTTTGCTCCAGCCCCTGAACTACAAGGGACAGAATCATAGAATCATTGAATCACAGAATTGTAGGGGTTGGAAGGGACCTTGAGAGATCATCGGTTCCAACCCCCCTGCCAAAGCAGCTCCCTAGGACATATCACTCAGATAGGCATCCAGGCGGGTCTTGAATATCTCCGGTGAAGGAGACTCCACCACCTCCCTGGGCAGCCTGTCCCAGGGCTCTGTCACCCTCACTGGGAAAATGTTTTTCCGCATGTTGGTGCGGAACTTCTTGTGCTCCCAACTTGCAGCCATTGCCCCTTGTCCTATCCCCACAGAGCACTGAAAAGGGGCTGGCTGATTCCCCCTGCATCCCCTGCTTCAGATAATTATAAACTTTAATTAGATTCCCCCTTAGTATTCTCAAAGCTGAACAATCCTATCTTACTCAGCCTTTCCTCATAGCGGAGATGCTCCAGGCCCTTCATCATCTTCGTAGCCCTTCTCTGGACTCTCCCACGGGATAGCCCCTATTAAGTAGCAGAGGAGATCAAAGTTAGCTCTTCCAAAATTCAGGGTAGCTATCCTACTTTCTGGCTTGCTTCTTCCACCCAGGATCTTGAACTCAACCATTTCATGGTCGCTTTGTCCTAAGCTGCCCCCGACCTTCACTTCCCTAACGAGCCCGTCCTTGTTAGTCAAAACAAGGTCCAGCACCCGCCCTCCCCTTGTAGGTTCCTGCACCATCTGTAGCAGGAAATTGTCTTCAACACACCGCAGAAATTGGACTGCATACGACTGGCCGTGTTGCTTGCCCAGCAAATATCTGGATAGTTGAAGTCCCCCATAAGGATCAGTGCCCGGGATCTTGAGGCTACTTCTAACTGCTTATAGAATGCGCTATCAACCTGCTCCTCTTCATCAGGTGGCCTATAGACACCCTCACAACAATGTCACCCATGCCAGTTTGCCCCTTGATTTTAACTCACAAGCACTCGATGGATGTTTCATCCTTCCCCAGGTGTTGGTAGTCAGGGCCTGGCGGTCGGGAGATGTCGGGCTGTACGGAAAGGTAGGACACCCCCTCCTCAGGTAACCAATAGTAGGCAGCCGGTGATGTAAGTGGACGGAAATGACATCGTAAACCTCGGCTATATAACACTGTGCCACTCACTAATAAACGCCATTTGCCGTCCCCCACGTTGGTGTCTGTGAGCTGATGGCCCGAGCGGCCAGAGTGTGGCCGCCGTGCCGTTCCTGAACCAGGTCGCCATGCCTAGAAAGGCAACAGCCAGGTGGAGCTCAATACATTCCAGCTGCTCTCTCACATAAAGAGCAACTCCTCCACCTCACCTCGCTAGCCTGTCTTTCCTAAAAAGCACATAGCCATCCATGACAGCGTGCCAGTCGTCCAGGTTGTCCTGGGGGATTCCATCCACTTTCTGTCCCCATCTTTTCACTCAGGGGTCTGGGTATCAGTAGACAAATGGTATTACTACTAAAGACTGAGGAAAAAAGGCCTCAGCTTTTTCTTCATCCTCTGTCACAATTAAGTAATTATATATTTAATTAATTTGCTATGTGTTATTATAGAGTTAATAACATAAGTAGGGCCAGGGAGAATATCCCTCCTTTATTGTAGGTCGCAAACTAAAGGTTCGAGGGCTGAGCAAGTTTCCTGGTCAGAAACCTCCCCAGGTAGTCCACAAGCAACCCTGGTATCCTTGGGGCTAAGGTCATTCCTAGTCAAGGGAATGGTCCTAATAATGCTAGATGTCATTTTCAGGCTCTACAGGCATCCACATTCAAAAATGCAACACGTCCAGCAATAGCTCCCAAAGAAAAGGTGTGAGGGCTGAAAGATGTTTCTGGTCCAAAACCTCCCCAAGTAGTTGTCAGGATCCAAAACCAGACTAATTTGGCAGAAGTTACACACCATTGTGTTCCAAAAGACCTCAGGTTGCTCTGGGTGGCTGGGGGCACCTGGGCTTAACTCCTGAGTAATTCCCAACTAGGAGTTTTGTCATGACCAGGTCTTCACAATTTTCAGGAACAGAATTAAGACTCAAAACCGAGTCAAGGGTCAAGTCACTTTATTTGGCCAACAACAAGTGTGCAAGAGAAGGGGGGGGAAAGAAATGCGATATCTACCACCATGGAGCTGCAGTGTCCTGTCAGGCCAATGTCTTCAGGTCTGGTGGGGCAACGTTCCCTCCATGTCGGTCACCTCTGTTCTTTTATTGTGTTGTATTCACTCCTTCCAGGAATCAATTAGCATATTCCAAGAGCTACTTTGTTTAGGTGCACCCCCCAGTCAGTGGTGGTGTGTCTGCCTAATACCATCGCTGGGAGGTTTTAGGTGGTCTTCAGGGGTCTCTGGCCCCCGTCTCTTCCAGACCCCGGGTCTGGGCACATGCACAGTGGTTGGGTTAAATTTAATCAGCTCTGCATTCAGGTCCATAGGAAGGCAGGATGCATCTGGTCTTGCAGTCTGACCGTTGCTCTACTGCTGACAGTGGTGAGAGCTGGTGGTGTAATGTTCCAGCAGTGTTGAGACAAACACCTGACACAGTCTCTTCATTGTTTGACACAGTCCCCTAGACCACCCTATGGCTGCACATGGCTGTTACGTTCATGTTACACCACGGTGGCATGAATGATAGGAGGTAAAGAGAGGAAGAAGGAAAAGAGACAGCATGGTCACAATAGCTAACAACATCCAATTAACTATTGCATTTTTACTTCTTAAAATGTAAATCTCTTCCTGCTGGAACAGGCTGCACGGAGAGGTGGTGGATGCCTGATCCCTGGAGGTGTTCAAGGCCAGGCTGGATGGGGCCCTGGGCAGCCTTGTGTAGCTCCAGGCCTGGAGGTTGGTGGCCCTGCCTGTGGCAGGGGGGGTTGAACTATATGATCCTTGGGGTCCCTTCCAGCCCAGCCCAGTCTGGGATTCTATTATTATCAATTCAGAACATCTATGCATTCTGGTACCTGTGTGGTTTTGGTGATACAAAGCGGAGTGATTGTGGCCTTTGTGGTTCATGTGGTCTGCTGCCCTGGTCTGTTCTGGTTGGGGTTGGCATACACAGTAGGAAAATGGATTTCCACAGCCCCTTAGTCTAAGGCACATGTTTTGTTGGGGTCTCAAAACTTCTGTTCTAGATTTAAGCAAAGGCAAGTAAAAACACCCTCTTTAATATGATCCATACTGCTGACAGTGTCATTGGGCATTTCTTTAACGCCCTCAGGTGAAGCAAGAGTTACAAATTTCTTATTGGCTACAACATGTTGAATCAATTGTATAAAACATGGAATAATATGTGGTAAAAACAACAATGTGGTGAATCCACATGTCAAATAAAATAGGATTCGCTTAACCCATGGCCCAACGGGGAGCCAGGACAACATATCAATGTCCCAGCCTTCCCATGTTTGAACGGGGACATGGGCTAACTTCTGTATTCTGGCTGTGGTTTGTTTAACAACCTTGCCGTTGTCATCTATTTTCAAACCACAATTAGAATCATTTGTGACCACCAATGCCTCCTCCTTTGGCTGGCAGGTAATTGAGAACCATGTGATGTGTTAATATTGCTCTTCACATTTGTGCCCCCTGATTGGCCAATAGAAGGAGGGCATGAGCTGTGTCATTAGTAATAATTCCTACGATGGCTTGTAGACGAATAATGCGATTTAGATTATAGATTGGGTCTCGAGCAGCCCTAATCCATTCGTTAGGATTCTAGGCTGCAGGTGCAAGATGTTGTACGACACATTGGAGGGTCCACCTGTCTTTTCCCCAGGACTGGCTACTCACACCTGCTATAGAAACATCAATGGACCCTCAATACCGACTGAGGTCGTAATAGACCTTAATTCCCAAAGTGTTTCCACTGTGGTCTGGACACAAAAAAACAACCCAAAACCAGAAAGGGTGTATATAACCCACGTAATATCTTCTGCTCCAATTATTTGGTCATTTTCGATAAGCGTGGTGGCCACCAATCCAGTAATGACATTTAAATCCCAATGGGCCTTACACTTTGAGTCTTAAATTGGAACTACAGGGAGTTTCAAAATAAATCATGATTTTTAAACCCAAAGGATGCTTAATTTCATTATTTGATATTAATTATTGTTCCAAAAATTGCATCTCCGTGCTCCTACCCGATTGCTATAGTTACACTGAATGGTAACTTCCTGGTTGGTTATTGCAACCAGGTTCTGCCACAAGACAAAGGGTTGGATTCCCTCAATATCTCAACTCCCATAAGATTTGTATTAGACCAACAGATATCAAATTGTTTTTGATGACCAGTTTCATTGCAAAGCAAGGATGAGGTGCCTCTAGTCACTTGTCATACTCCTTACTCTCCCCAAGGGGAAAGAGTCCCCTTCCTGTCATCTTCTGGGGGTCCTGCCTCATGTGGAGACAAGAAAAAGTGATTCTTCTAAACAGCCCGTGTTTGATCAGGAGAAAGGACTCTGCTGGACAGAAGGATTTCTCCCCAGCCTAGAGAGCAGATGGCAGGGAGGACTTCAGTGTCTTTCCAAGTTGGTTCCCTGGAGCTTCAGGAATAATTCAGAGGAGCCGAGGAGTACGTGACGCCTTCACCTGCTCCTCTGATGTAGCTGGGCTGGACTCCTGGGACAGTGGGAGCTGATGAAACATTACAGCAATGATGAGGGACAGATCTGCCACAGAGCAGCTCCTCTGCCAAATGCACAGGGCTGGGGACACTGCCTGTAGGCATCAAGGGGAGACCTGAGAGGCTGAGAGAGCTGACAGATGCTGAGAGCTCACTGGAGGAGAAATATCCTCAGCACCATACCTGTGAGTATGTCCGTGGTATGTCTGTGGGTGCAGGGCAATGCAGGTTCTGTTCCTGGAGGGATCTCCTAAAGCTGGGACATAGGATAGTGTGTGGGGTCTGTCAGGAAGATAGATTCTCTATAGGACAAGAAAGTGCTGCCTGGAAGGGATGCCCTTGTGCCCCATCAGAGGGACAGGGCAGGACAGCTGTCTTCTCCTGGGCATGGCTGAGAGGTTCCCAGGGCTCTCCTTGCAAGCAGGGTCCCTGCACCCCGAGGTCTGTGTGCTGGGGCAGGGACTCTGCTGCTGCCAGGGTCAGCACTCAGCCTGCCTGCTGGGCTTTCCACAGGGATATAGACAGCACCTCTGGGTTGAAGGAGTGACCCAGGGAAGGGCAACGTAAGGTCCTTCTGCTGTGAGAAAGTGCTGCATGGGTCAGCTTTGCTCCCAGCCAGAGCTGATCCTTGAGAAATGCCAAAGAGAATATTTCTCCAAAGGCAGAGAATATTTCTCTCAAAGGCTTTGACTTTTCCTCTCCTGTGGGCTGTGCTGAGTGTGGTAGATGAGAACTTATTTCTCCCCTTGAGAATATGCAGTGAAAACTTGATTCTCATGAAGATGTTGGAGCCTGGGCTGAGCCCTGCACACACAGAGGTTCCCTGGGGCAGTGTCCTGATGCCAGGAGGGGTCTGCAGAGCAGAGCTGAGCGCAGGGCAGGTTGGATGAAGTCTGTGAGCACAGAGCAGGAGGTGAGATGGGCAAAAAGAAGGATCTGCAGGGAGAGTACCAGACAGCAGAGACACTGTCAGGGAGGGAGTAGGAGCTGCTCCCAGAAATGCCCTGGCAGTGGGGATTTGGGACCTCCCTGACACTTCCCGACACCCACCCCCTGGTTTCTGCCACCCAGCACAGACTCTGCACCCAGAGTTCCAGGATTTCAGGCTGAGTCTTCTCCTTGGCAGCCCAAGCAGCAGTGAGGAGAAACCCCTGAGTGCCTGTCTGTCTGTTCCTGACTCTAAAGCTTTTGCTGCAGCATTTCCTGCTGTATCCCCTCCTGTCCTTGCTGCCTTTGTCCCACCATTACCTGGGGCTCTGAGCACGTCCATTGGTGGGGCTGGTCTGAGCTGACCCTCACTTCAGGACCCCCATCTTTAGGACTGAGGTTTTCCAGGCAGCTCCTGCTGGGCTGCAGCTGCCTCCCACAATGGCACCGCTCTCCCAGGGACTCTTGTGCCCAGAGAGGAGCCCCATGCAGGAGACATCTCGGCACAGAGGCCATGGCAATGCCACTCATCACCTGTGTGTGGGCAGCTGCACTAAGCCCTGTGTGTCCCTGGCTGGGAGCGGGGAGCTGAGATCCTCCTTGGGTAGTGTCCTGGTTTTGGTCAGGATGGAGTTAATTTCATTTGTAACAGCAGATGAATGCTGTGTTTGAGAGTAAAATGGGAGTACTGATGATAAACACCCTGATGTTTCTAGTTGCTGTCAGACAGTCAAGGACTTTCTCAGCTCTTCATAAGAAAGGAGGGGCAAAGCCAGGACAGGTGACCGAGCTGACCAAAGAGAGGATTCCACGCCAGTTACGTCCTGCCCAGGATATCGGGGGCTGACGGGAGGAAGGCCGAGGGGGCTCCGGGACGCGCGGTTCTTGGGGGACGGTCGGGTTCTGGGACGGCTCTGGGTGGCACGGCCTGAGTTGTGTGGTTTGGTGAGAAACTGCATTGTGTATCAACAGCTTCATATATTTTTGCTTTGAAGTCCTGTTAGTATTGTTACATTGTATTTTTTCTGTTATTGTAGTAAACTATCCTTATCCCAACCCATGGGCCTCTTAATTTCTTGATCTTGGGGTTATTTGCCCCTTCCTATTCCCTTCCCTTACTTTCCCCCCCCCCTTCCCTTTAACCTGCTCTTTTCCTTTAAGGAGCAGGCAGCTGCGTGGATCTTGGCCCTCAGCCGGGTGAAACCACGACAGGTAGGATGAGACTGCAGGAGGGCTTTGGAGCTCTGCCCTGTGACACTGGATTCCTCAGCTCTCTGTGGGGTCCAGTTTCTTCTATGGGGAACAGCAGGGTGTGATCACAGAGCATCCAGCACAGGGCAGCTGAGAGCAGGGCTGATGGACAGAGCAGCTCTCCCCACTCTGCACTCAGGGGAAGGTTTCACTGGCACTGCAGCAGCAATGTCAGGGAGTCCTGACAGAAGAAACACTCCTCTGCTCATTTCTCTCCATCGGCAATTAGTCTGAGGTCAGGCCATCCTTCTATTTCCTTACTGCTGCAAGGCAGGACTGAGTTCTCCGGAGCCCACAGCCAACCCTCCTCTCAGCAGTGGCATGCTCAAGCCAGCATAAAGCAGACCTCCCAAAAGGGAACTGCCCAAAATCCTCCTGAATACAGAGAGTCAATCTGTTAGAATTGGAATATGTTTTCCTCAAAGAAGACTTCCCTGTTTTCTCATTGTGCCTTTTCATCATTGGAAAGGTCTCCATGCTCACAGAAAGCAGATGTCCAACAGCAGTTCCATGAGGCAATTCCTCCTCCTGGCCTTTGCAGACACACGGGAGCTGCAGCTCCTGCACTTCAGTCTCTTCATGGGCATCTACCTGACCTCCCTCCTGGGAAATGGCCTCATCATCATCATCACCATAGCCTGTGACCACCACCTCCACACCCCCATGTACTTCTTCCTCCTCAACCTGTCTGTTATTGACCTTGGCTACATCTCCACAACAGTTCCCAAAGCCATGGCCAATTCCTTGTGGGACACCAGGGCCATTTCCTACACAGGATGTGTGGCTCAACTCTTTTTCGTTGTGCTTTTGATCGCAACAGAGATTGTTCTTCTCACTGTCATGGCCTATGACCGCTACGTTGCCATCTGCCACCCCCTGCACTACGGGACCCTCCTGGGCAGCAGAGCTTGTGTCCACATGGCAGCAGCTGCCTGGGGCAGTGGGTTTCTCCATGCTGTGCTGCACACGTGCAATACATTTTCACTGCCCCTCTGCCATGGCAATGCCCTTGACCAGTTCTTCTGTGAAATCCCCCAGATCCTCAAGCTCTCCTGCTCAGACACCTACCTCAGGGAAATTGGAGTCCTTGTGATCGGTACTTGTTCTGGTTTTGGGTGTTTTGTGTTCATTGTGGTGTCCTATATGCAGATCTTCAGGGCTGTTCTGAGGATCCCCTCGCAGCAGGGACAGCACAAAGCCTTTTCCACCTGCCTCCCTCACCTGGCTGTGGTCTCCCTGTTTGTCAGCACTGCCTTCTTTGCCTACCTGAAGCCCCCCTCCATCTCCTCCCTATTTATGGACCTGGTAGCATCATTTATTTACTCAGTGTTGCCACCAGCAGTGAACCCCCTCATCTACAGCATGAGGAACCAGGAGCTCAAGAATGCCATGTGGAAACTGAGGACTGGATGTTTTGAAGTAGCAATGAATTGATCATCTTAGACATATTACTGGCCATGTAACTGTTATTAGGACCAGTCTGTATTTAGTAGGGGTTTTGGTTGTTTTTTTGTCTGCTCAGTAGCCTAGATGGATTATGCACTTCACTTTGCTCAGCAGGTTTCCACCTCCTCTTGCTCTTTGGTCATTCAGAAGCTGCTCAGCTCTCCAGTGTCTGCTTTGAGCTTCACAACATTTGAAAACGTCCCATCTTTGATGTCTAATAAACGGTTCTCTGAGAAGTTCAGTGTGTTGATAAGTGACCTTTCTATGTATCTGAACAAAAGTTGGTTTGGAGAGAATCTCCTCTGAAAGCTGACCCCATTCATAGGCTGCAGGATGAGCATGAGCCAGCAATGTGCTCTCTTGGCTAAGAAGGGCAATGGCATCCTGGGGTGTATTTGAAGGGGTGTGTTCAGTAGGTCAAGAGAGGCCTTTCTCCCCCTTGCCCAGGTGAGACTGCACCTGGAATGTTGTGTCTAGTTCTGGGCTTCTCAGTTCAAGAAGGACAGAGAGCTCCTTGAAAGAGTCCAGACAGGGCCATTCTGTTGCTCTGTGATTCTGTGGTACCTGCACAATGGAATGATCCTAAAAGCTCCTGTTATCATTTTCAGGCTCAACCAGCGTCCACCTTAGGACGTGATAAATGTGCAGGTAGGGCTCCAAAGCAAAAGATTTGAGTGCTGAAAGATGTTCCTGGCCTAAAACCTACCTAACTACCCACTAGCAGCCCAAGTAACCTTAGGGCTCAGGGCTTTCCTTTCCTAAGAAACAATCCTAACATGCCTGTGGGCATTTACGGGCTCTCCCAGCATCCAACATTGAACACACTAAATGTAAAGCAGTAACCTCAAACATAACATGTGAGGGTATTAAAACTCCTCTTTTAGTCCACTAGAACCCCATTAACCATGGGGCACAGTGTTTTCATAGACAATGCAATGGTATGAAATTTGCCTGATGTCTTTTTCCAGCTCTAACAGTGTCCACCTTCAAAAACATTACATGTCCAGATATAACTCCCAAAGAAAAAGTTTGAGGTGTGAAAGATGTTTCTGACCTTCAACCTGCCAGGGTATCCCACTAGAAGCCCCAGTAACCTCAGGGCTCAATGCTTTCCTTAGAAATGGAACAGTCTTAAAACTACCTGATGTCATTTTGGGGCTCTACCAGCGTACACCTTCAAACTGCTAAACGAACAGCAAGAGATCCCTAACAAAAGTGTGAGGGATGAAAGATTCTCCTGGCCTGAAACCTGCCTAGGTAGACCACTGGCATCTCCAGTACCTTAGGGCTCAGAGTGTTCAGAGAGAAAAGAAGGGTCCTAACATTGCTTGATGTCATTTCTGGCTATACCAGCGTCCACCTTTGAACCTGCTTAATGCACAGCAATACATCCCAAACTAAAGGTGTGAGGGATGAAATATGTTCATGGCCTTACATATCCCCAGGTATCCCACTAACAGCCCCAGGAACATGGGTGTCAGGGCTTTTGTAGCCATGGGAGTGGATGTATCTCTGCCCAACATAATTTTCCAGCTTCAACAGTGGCCACATTCGACACTGCTCAATGTCCAGCACCAGCTCCATGGCAAAAGGTGCAAGGGTGGAAAAAGGTTTCTGGCCTGAAAGCTCCCCAGGTAGCCCACTAACAGCCCCATTAACCTTGGGGCTCAGGACATTCCTAGCCATGGGAACAATCCTAAAAATCTCATTTTCAGGCTATAACATCGTTCACTTTCAAACATGCTGAACAATCAGCAATAGGGTCCCAGGTTCTTTAGCACCTATTGCTGTCATTTTGTTAAAAGCACCGTAAGTTAAGGAGCCATCAGCAAGCACATGTGAACCATTAGTAAAATGGAGCTGCCCTTCCAATGGACCTGGATGACCAGGAACATCAGGAAGATTTCCAAGCAGAAGAGATCTCCTCCTCCTGCCCATATTTTCTCTGCGGCTGGAATTAATTCTCATGTTGGTGGCCCCCATAGTTCTGGTGTTTGGATTTGTAAACCATAAAGTCTAAATAAATATGTGTGTTCCTTGCTGAGCAGTGCTTGCACAGCATTAAGGCCTTTTTTCTAGTTCTGCTCCAGAAATGAGTCAACTGGGAGTGCACAAGTGCCTGGAAGGGTACAGGAGTGAGCCCACCATTGTGTTGCACTTGTTGTCTACAAAGGTGGCCTAATTTTGGGAGGAATACATTAGACTTTCTTTCTAGCAGCCCATGTGGTGCCACGTTTGGGTGTCAGGATGAGAGCAGTGCTGGTAACAGGGAGGCTTTAGATGTGTCCAAGCAATCAGACTTTTCTGTTGTTCATACTCCACTACTAATGAGAAGGTGGGGGGAACCCAGGGAGCTGGGAGGGGCCACAGCCAGGACAGGTGACCCAAACTGTCCAAAAAAGCATATTCCATTCAAATTACACCATAATCAGCATAAAGAAGTGTGGTGGGGGCAGGAGAACTCAGCTCCAGGACACACGTGTTTTCGGGATGGATGTGAGCTGTGTGGCCAGAGCTGTGGGGTTCAGTGAGAAACTGCATTGTGCATCACCAGCTGTGTGTATTTTGCTACAAAGTCCTGTTGTTGTTGTTTCTCTCTCTCTGCTATCCCAGTAAACTGTCCTTATCCCAGGTCATGAGGTTTAGGGGTTTTTGGTTTCCTTTTCCCTCTGCGGCTGCGTGGTGCTCGGCTCCCTACTGGGGTGAAACCATGAGAAAGGGTTCCAGCACAACACCCACACATCAAGGCAGCTCAGACATGATGGGTGGAGAACCGGCCACAAGGAGAAGAATTTGGGCATTGCAGGGGCTGCCATAGCAGCCAGAGGTGCTGAACAGGAAAATGGCCACTGGGCTGCACTGGGAGGAGTGTGGCTGCACAGACAAGGGCCCTTCTGGTCCATCTGGCCTCAGCACTGGTGAGGCCACCTCTGGAACAGTCAGTCCCACTGTGGGGCTCCCTGATCTGGAGGAATGTGGAGGAACACGTATGTGGTCAGGGAAAGTCTGCCAAGAGACCTGGTCTTCTTTAGCCTGGGGAAGGGGAGGCTGAGGGAAGCCCTCTTTGTGCTATGTGAAAAGAACATGAGAAAGGAAGTCCATGTGAACTGACGGCTCTGAAGGCCAGGGTGGACATGAGGGTAAAGAAATGTCATTCTGAGGGTAGTGCTGTGGTGCAAGCAGTCACTGGGAGGAAGTGTGGATGAGCAGGTGTCTTTGTGCTTATGGGAACAGCTGGCGAGGAGACAAAGACAGTAGTACAGGCAGGGACATTGTTAGGTGACAATGAGGTGGGAAAGTGTGTTGCATCCCTGCAGCCTACAAAGAATCAGGTACAGGGGTGAGGCAGTGTGGGATGGGCTGTGGTGCAGATGGCCAAGGGTACCATTCAGGCTACAAGTGCCTGATAGGTCTTTGCCCCCTTGGCTGTGACTGATGTCCCTGCCACAGAGGCCTCAGGGAAGACACATTGTCCTTATGGCCATGGAGCATGGCTGACTCCTTGCACCCATCCCAGGGGAGGCCACCATGTGTCCTTCCCCTGTCCTTCCCTTGGTGTCACACTCCCCACATTCCAAGGAAGAGCCCTGAGACACAGGTGAGGGTCGGGATCTCCCTGCCCAGGGCTGGGGGTCAGCACTTGGCATTGCTGCTTCATCAGACCAAGTCAGGGTGTCCTCAGCATCAGAGCTGCCTGTGCTTTGCCTGGGTTTGTCCTCATGGCTCCAGTTGTCCGCTCTAACGAGCCCCTGGGGAGGCTTTGTCAGGAATGGCTCCCAGTGGGGCCTGTTAGTGCTTCAAGGTACTTTGGGCATTAGTCCTGACTCAAACTTCTGGAGAAGTTTCTTCCCTCTCCTCTTTGTAGCTGAAGTCTCTGGACTCACCAGAGACACCATGAGGCTCATTAACATCCAGAAAGCCCTTACAAGTATATCTCCTCAGGTAATTTTCTCTAAAAAATTAAGTCTTGTATAAGCAATTGGAGAGGTTTTAATTGGGTGATGAAAATTTTGAAGGAATTTCACAATGGAGGATTTTTTCATACAGAAAAAAATTGTTTCTGTCATTTTTCAGTTCATGGAAGATGTTGTAGCAGCATTCTACAGTGGATGTTTGTACAGAGGTCTCCTAAATAGTTCTGGACAGGCAGGAAAAGCAGTGTCTTGAAATCCAATCCTTTCTGGATATCCTTGCTCTTCCCCAAGCCCAGCAGTTCCCTCACTGGCCTCCTGGGACTCCCAACACTTTTCCTGGCATCATCTGTGCTCACAGGCACAGACAGATTTCTCTGACAAAAAACAGCAGTTCAACATGATCCAGTTTAATAACCATGAAATCTCTCTCCTCAGCTGCTGCTACGGCCAAGCAGTGTGTGAAGGGGGTCAGCTTTACTGATGCTCCCAGTGCACAGCCTGGGGAGGTTTCAGGCCAGGGAGATCCTTCATCTCTTGCAACTTGTGCTTGGGTGCTCTTGCTGGGTAGTTAGAATTTTTGAAACTTTTTCTGGTAGAGCTGGAAAACTACCTCAAGCACAGTTAGTGGGATAGCTGGGGATGTTTCAGGCCAGGAATATCTTCAAGCCCTCGCTCCTTCTCTTTGACACCTGTTGCTGGAGGTTTAGCAGTTTTAGAGATTGTTGCTGGTAGATTGAAAAATGACGTCAGGCACTCTTAGGACCGTTGCCTTGGCTAGGAATGCCCTGAGCCTCAAGGTTTCTTGTACTGCTACTCTACTACCTGGGGAGGTTTCAGGCCACAAAACCTTTTCCAGACCTCACATCAATTTGTTTGGGAGCTGTTACTGGACATTTATCAGTTTCACAGGTGGACGCTTGTAGAGCCTGACAATGAAGTCAGGCAATCTTAGGACTGTTCCTCCACCTATGAAGGGGGGCCTGAGCCCCAAGGTTACTGGTGCTGCCTGCTGGCTCCCTGGGGAGATTTCCTGCCAGAAAATTCTTTCCTCCCTCACACCTTTTGTTTGGGGCTCTTACTGGACATTTGGTATTTTCGAATTTGGACGCTGGCTGAGCCCGGAAATGACATCACACACTCTTCGGACCATTTCCGCAGCTACGAAAACTCTGAATCCCAAATTTACTGGGGCTGCTTTTGCTCTACCTACCAGGGAAGATTTTCAGGCTCACAAGATACTGTAGCTCTCAAACCTTTTGTTTGGAAGAGATTGATGGACGTTTTGCACTTCTTGAACGTGGACACTGGTAGAGCTGGAAAATGATGTCTGGTATTACAGGACCATTCCCTTGGCTGGGAATGCCCTTCCCCACAAGGTTCACGGGGCTGCATGTGGGCTACCTGGGGAGGTTTCAGCCCAGGAACACCATTCAGCCTCCATAGATTTATTTGGGAGCTATTGCTGTATGTTTAGAAATATCAAAGGGGGAACCTAGTAAAGTCCAAAAATGACGTGAGACGTTCTTAGGACCATTCTCTTGGCCAGGAAAGCCCTGAGCCCCATGGTTACTGAGGCTGCTAGTGGGCTACCTGGGGAGATTTCAGGCCAGGAAGCTTTTTCAGCACTTGCAACTTTTGTTTGCGACCAACAATAAAGGTGGGAGATTCTCTCTGTCCCTCCTTTTGCTATTGTACTTAAAGAATTAAAAAAATAAAATGTATTGAATATTTTAAAGTATTAACAATAGATTCTCCCACCTTCATTGGATCTGGGAGGAACCACTGTGATGGAGGTTGAAGAAAATGCTTAGGTACTTAATGCCATTTTTGTTTCATTCCCTAGCAGCATGACAATTGTCTCCTGATAGTCAGACCCCTGAGTGGAAAGATGGGGATGGGAAGTAGACTGAAGCACCCATCATCCAAGGGGAATTGGTTACTGACCTGCTCAGCTGCTTAGATCTGCACAGGTCTATGGGTCTGGATGGGATACACCTGAGGGCACTGGGGCAGCTGGCAGAAGTGATCCCCAAGCCACTGTCCCAGCAGTCTTGGCCAGAAGTGCAGGAGCTGCAGCTCCCGTGTGTCTGCAAAGACCAGAAGGAGGAACTGGCTGATGGAGCTGCTGTTGGACATCTGTTGCCATCAACTGTGGAGACCTGTCCAAGGAGGAAAAGGCACAATGACAAGTTAGGGAACTTTTCTTTGAGGGAAAAAGAAAATTCCATACTTCTAATTTAGTTCAGGAAAACTCTTGCAGGTCCCTTTTGGGAGGTCTGCTTTGTGCTGGCTTCAGCGTGCCACTGCTGGGAGAAGGGAAGTCCAAGTCCTACAGATGGGAGTCTTCAAGTGAAGGCCAGCTCAGTGTCAGCCCCACTAATGGATGTGTGCAGAGCCAGCAGAAGGACCCTACACTGTCCTTCCATAGGTCACACTTTGCATCCACAGCTTCTTTCTGCAGTGCTGATGGAAGCCCAGCAGGCAGGCTGAGTGCTGACCATGGAAGCAGCAGAGTCCCTGCCCCAGCACACAGACCCTGGGGCGCAGGGACCCTGCTGGTAAGGACAGCCCTGGGAAACCCTGGGTGCACAATCAGCTTCACAACTCTGCAACCATGCCCAGGAGAAGACAGCTGTCCTGCCCTGTCCCTCTGATGGGGCAGAAGGGCATCCCTTCCAGGCAGCACCTTCTGGTCCTATAGAGAACCTGTCCTCCTGACAGACCCCACACACTGTCCCATGTCCCAGCTTTAGGAGATCCCTCCAGGAACAGAACCTGCATTGCCCTGCACCCACAGACATACCAGGGTGCGGCTGTGGAGATTTCTCCTCCAGTGAGCTCTCAGCATCCGTCAGCTCTCTCAGCCTCACAGGTCTCCCCTTGTTGCCTACAGGCAGTGTCCCCAGCCCTGTGTGCTTGGCAGAGGAGCTGCTCCTGGGCAGAGCTGTCTCTCTGCAGCTCTGCAATGTTTCATGAGCTCCCACCGTCCCAGGAGCCTGGCCCAGCTCACAGCAGAGGAGCAGGTGAATACATCACATACTCCATGCCCCACAGGCTCCTGCAAGTTATCCCTGGAGCTCCAAGGAACAAACTTGGAAAGATACTGAAGTCCTCTCTGACTTTCCCTGCCTTGGCTAGGGAGAAATCCTTCTGTCCATCAGAGTCCTTTCTGCTGATCAATCATGAGCTGGGCAGGACAATCCCCTTTTCTTGGCCATCTCAGCAGCACAGCTACACAAAACTGCAACATTCCACCCCTCGCCTTTGCGAATCGCATACATGAGAATCATCCTCACAATCCTCATCCCAACAGAAATTCTCTACAATTCTTCCACCACCCAGCTGTGTTCAGTCTGTTCTGCCCATTCCCTCATCCAATTACTGTTTGTATCTCAAATTCCTCGAGCCCCACGTTGGGCAGCAAAAAGGACTGTGGTGGGTTTGGCCCTGATAGAGGCCAAATGCTCACCAAGCCGCTCGCTCACTCCCCCTTTCAGCCTAAAAGGGGAGAAAATATACATTGGGATACATAGGACTTGAGATAAGGACAGAGGGATCACTCTCCAATGAGTAAAAGAAAGAAAAGTGATTTATTACTACTGTACTACCTATATATCGTGATCCTATACGCTCACATCGATTGCGATCAATAACAGCGTAGTTACAAAGGTTAACAGAGTTTAACTGCCTATTCTTCAGCAGATAACCTTTAGGTTGTCAGGGTTTCTGGCCGTCTCCTAGTGGGAAATCCGAATGGGTCCCTTGATTCTGCTTGCGTGAGTCCACCCCGTGGCTCAACATTGCCATCTTAGAGATGGTACTTCGTGAGGGATAAAGTAAGGAGGAAGGAAAAGTGTGTGCACAATAGCTCAATAGTGACAATCAAAACATTCAAACAATAAACAGTTTCCAAATTGCATTTGCAATAGTCAATAAGAACTGTTAACATTCTATAGACATTAATTAACAATTTGAATTTGTCCAATTGCAAAAATCCAAACCACGTCCTATTGCTGTCCCTTGTAGTTCAGGGGCTGGAGCAAAACAAAACAATGATGTTTTACATGAACATTTACAAGATGAATATGTGTGAGGATCACAAGGACACATGAAGCAAAAGTTAACAAAATTAAAAATGCATCATAAGTTGTTACCATCAAATTAATACATTCCCTTGTTTGCTGTGATTTTGGAAATGCAAAACCGATCAGCTTTGGAATATGCAATGCAGGCAGTGCACAGCTTTCCCACCCCGTCACCCATTGCTCAGCAAATTAAGCTTTAGGTGGGTCCCCAGGCCTGGTCAAAACTGGCTGGAGTCTTCTTTTTTGTCGTGCACCATCATCATGGCAGAACTACTGGGTTCACTGGATTCCTTTTCTAGTACTTTCTGTGGGGAGGTGGGGAGGGAAAACTGCACATGCGCATTTCCAAAAGCACACAGTCAGGTGAACCAGCACTGGAGCAGCAGAAACTGGCTGGCGTTGGTGAGGATGAGATCCCAAATCCCTCCTTGATATTTAAATACAACGCGCCAGTTATTCCTTTCAGGGGCTTTTTCCTCCCTCCCCCCCTTCCCTTCTGTATATCCCTCCCGTTTCTGGAGCTCTGGATGCCTCAATGTCCCGTCGCCTCCGCATAACATCTTTTCTCCATGATTCTGAAGAGCAGCAGCTGAACCGGTGGAAGAGCTGCTGACCAAAGGGAAACTGAGGCAGGGAGCGGGAAGCTTTCGGGGTTGTCTTTTATCATGCCCCCAGTTCAGGCACAGTGGGACTCGATACCGAGTGCAGCCTCATCCCCAAGTCGCGCTCTCAAGCAGGATTTTGGTGCTGGTGCTGGTGCTGCTGCTGCTGCTGGTGCTGGTGCTGCTGGTGCTGCTGCTGCTGGTGGTGCTGCGGCTGCTGGTGCTGTTGCTGCTGCTAATGCTGCT
Source organism: Gallinula chloropus (assembly GCF_964237585.1). NCBI lineage: Eukaryota > Metazoa > Chordata > Aves > Gruiformes > Rallidae > Gallinula > Gallinula chloropus. The sequence continues at coordinate 3,272,471 of NC_140116.1, forward strand.
GGTGCTGCTGGTGCTGCTGGTGCTGCTGGTTCTGATGGTGCTGGTGCTGGTGCTGCTGCTGGTGCTGTTGCAGCTGCTGGTGTTGCTGCTGCTGCTGGTGCTGCTGCTACTGCTGGTGCTGCTGGTGCTGCTGCTGCTGGTGCTGTTGCAGCTGCTGTTGTTGCTGCTCCTGCTGGTGCTGCTGCTGCTGCTGGTGTCTCTGGCACCCCTGGGAGCTGCCTGTGCCGTGCCAGGGAAAAGGGGGGATAGGGGGAGGCTGCTGGGGTGCTGAGGGACACCCCTCCGGCCGGGCCGAGGTCTGCGCTGTGACGCTGTTTCCGTTGGGAAGCTAAAATCCCCATCGCTGCCAGTTCGTGACCCAACTGTGCTGCTCCTTCAGCTGCTGTTTATCATTTCTAGAGTGAGGGGACGGGGGCAGCTTGACCCCGATCGCTCCCCAGCCCCAGTTCTTGTTCTATGACCGCGTAACAGCTGGAGGATCCCAGTCTGTGCCTGGGCGTACTGGAGCACAGGAGCCAGCAGCATCTGTGGGTGATGCTTTGTTCAGTGTGTATTGGGTAGAAACCAGTGGGCCAAAACCCTTTTGCCCAGTCAGACAGGCCTGCGGGGTTCTATATTTGGGGTGCTGACACCGTGGTGGTTTCCCCTTCAGCGGCTTTTGAGGCTCTCGGTGTGGCAGAGGTGATGCTGCCTTGCTGGGGCTGTGCCGGGTCCCCTGAGCTGCAAAACTCCCAGCTGAGATGGTCTTTAATGTGGGTAGGGGTGAGCAATCCTGTCCTCTTAGTTCCTCAGGGCTTTTGGATCAAAACTCCCTCGCTGTGTGTGCTGCTGTGCGTAGGTGCTGGGCTTTTCTGGCCAGAGGAGCCAAGAAGGAAGGTGTGTGTCACAGCGCAGGACAGGAGCAGAGCCTGTATTGGCAGGGACAGTGCCCGGGCTTCTGCAATTACGATGTCCCTCAGAAAAAGGGACTCTAAACATTTTTAATCTTCATGGAGGATTTTCTGTAGAAGAGAAGGAGAAGGAACTTTGGACATCTAGTGCACATTTATTCTCTGTGTTATAAAACAGGACTCCTAAGAATGGCATGTATTAAGTGGGTGGTGTAAATACAGATTTGCTGCAAATTGATCATTCTGTGGCTTTGTGTATTTTCTGTCATACCCAAACAAAATAAGATAGAAATTGCAGCCAAGTGTTGGATGGCTTTACATAAGCCCAGACTGTTCACAGTGATCCTGCTTCCTGCTTCTCTCCGTCAGGAAAGTGATGCTTGAACCTTGCCACCACAGTCTGTGTTTCCAGTGACTTGAAGTACAGTGTGATCTAAACCAGGCTGTGCACCTCTTCAAGGCTGGAAATAGTAATCACTGACAATTGGCAGCCTTGAAGAGATGCAGAGCTTGTAACAGTGCCTGTGTGCCTGAAACCATGCTGCCAGACAGCACCCACACTGACAGGGCTGCCAGGCAGCACCCTCACTGACACGGCTGTCAGACAGCACCCACACTGACATGGCTGCCAGGCAGCACCCACACTGACACGGCTGCCAGACAGCACCCCCACTGACATGGCTGCCAGACAGCACCCCCACTGACATGGCTGCCAGACAGCACCCACACTGACATGGCTGCCAGGCAGCACCCACACTGACAGGGCTGCCAGACAGCACCCCCACTGACACGGCTGCCAGACAGCACCCACACTGACAGGGCTGCCAGACAGCACCCACACTGACATGGCTGCCAGGCAGCACCCTCACTGACACGGCTGCCAGGCAGCACCCACACTGACACGGCTGCCAGACAGCACCCACACTGACACGGCTGCCAGGCAGCACCCTCACTGACACGGCTGTCAGACAGCACCCACACTGATATGGCTGCCAGACAGCACCCACAATAACACGGCTGCCAGACAGCACCCACAATAACATGGCTGCCAGACAGCACCCACTAACATGGCTGCCAGACAGCACCCACACTGACATGGCTGCCAGACAGCACCCACAATAACATGGCTGCCAGACAGCACCCACACTGACATGGCTGCCAGACAGCACCCACACTGACACGGCTGCCAGACAGCACCCACAATAACATGGCTGCCAGACAGCACCCACACTGACAAGGCTGCCAGGCAGCACCCACAATAACATGGCTGCCAGACAGCACCCACTAACATGGCTGCCAGACAGCACCCACACTGACATGGCTGCCAGACAGCACCCACACTGACATGGCTGCCAGACAGCACCCACACTGACAGGGCTGCCAGGCAGCACCCTCACTGACACGGCTGCCAGGCAGCACCCTCACTGACACGGCTGTCAGACAGCACCCACACTGACACGGCTGCCAGGCAGCACCCACACTGACACGGCTGTCAGACAGCACCCTCACTGACACGGCTGCCAGGCAGCACCCACACTAACATGGCTGCCACACCCCCTGTCTCGGGCTGTGCTGCTGCTCCTCGGGCTCTCACAGCTCCCCTCCCCCCAGCACAAGGTGTCTCCTTTCCCGGGCGGCTGTTCCATTCCCCACAGCAGGGGGGTGTTTCTCCCCTGCCAGCCTCTCCCCACCCCCGGCACCCCCTCTCCCTGCAGCTCCGCTCCCCCGCCCAGCCGGGGCTTTTGGTATCTGCCGCAGCCTGGGCAGCAAGTCCCTGCCGGAGCCATCTGGGCCTCGTGTGGAGTTGGCAGCCTCAGAGCTTCAGGCCCTCAGTCCCCGGTAAGTTCACCCCTCTTTTCCACCCCCTTTTCTTTGTGCTGGCAAATTCTTGTGCAGATTCGGCAGTGTGCCACCTGTCTGGAGGGTGTGAGCAGAGTATTTCCCTGCTCCCACCCGATGTTGAGTTTGTTTCCCTCCCCTGCAGCTCTGAGCTGAGCTCTGACAGAGCCTTAAAAGCTGCTGACCATGACCCAGACTGTTCTGCCTGAGGCCAGGGACGTGCTGATGCCTACAGACATCTGCCAGAGCCAGCTCAACTTTGGGAACCAAGACAAGGTACAGCTCGGAGATTTCTTTCTCCAAGTACAGTTTCTGTGGCTACTTGAGTGTTCTCACTTCTTCCTCCAGTTCCTATTCCTCATATTCCTCCACCGGATATTGCTCCCCCTCGTATTCCTTCCTGTATTCCTTCTCCTATTCCATCTTGATTCCTTCTCCTCTTCTTCCTCATTTTCCTTTTTGTATTTCTTCTACTATTTCTCCTTCAATTTCTCCTCCTCCTCCTCCAGCGCCTCATCCTCCTCATACTCCTCCTCCTATTCCTCCTCCTATTCCATCTTCTGTTGCCGCTTCTGTTCCTCCTCATATTCCTCCAACTCCTCTTACTCTGTATTGCTTCTTGGATTCTTCTTCTTCCTCCTCATCATCTTCTTCCTCAGCCTATACCTCCTCATACTGTTCGTTCTCCATCCTGCACGTCCTCCTCCACCTCCAAGTCTCCTCCTCATATTCCTTCTCAGTTCCTCCTTGCATTCCTCCTTCTCCTCATATTACTTCTTGTGTTCCTTCTTATGTACCTCCTTGTATTCCTCCTCCTACTCTTCCTCATATTCCTCCCTGTATAACTCTCTGGATAATTCCTGCTCCTCGTCCTCTTCTTCCTCATTCCCAAACTCTTCTTCCTCTGTACTATTTTCATCATCATATCATTACTCCTCTTGGATTTACTTCCTTATTCGTATTCATCCTCTTATTCTTCATAGTCTGTCATCCTTCTGCTCTTCCTCCTCCTCCTCCTTGTATTCCGTCTTGGATTTTTCTTCCTCTTCTTCCTCCATCTCATCCTCCTCCTGCTCTTCGGCCCCCTCCACTTACCTCTATTCGTCCTTATTATTCCTGTTTTCTTCCTTAGTATTCTTCCTCATACTCTTCATTCTCCGTCGTCCACAACTTCCTCCTCATCCTCCTCCACTTATTCATGTTCCTCCCTGTATTCATTCTTGGATTCTTCCTCCTCCTCGTCTTGTTTCTCTTTCTCAACCTCTTCTTCCTCTGTCTCATTCTGCTCTTTGGATTTTTCCTCCACTTACCTGTATTCTTCCTTAGTATTCCTCCTCACACTGTTCACTGTCTGTCTTCCTCCTCCTCCTCCTCATCCTGTTCATTGTCGGTCCTCCTCCAAATCCACCTCCTAATCCTGCTCTTCCTCATATTCCTCCCTGTGTTCATTTTTGGATTCTTCTTTCTCCTCGTCTTCTTCTTTGTCTCATCGTCCTCCTCCTACTCCCCCTCCTCCTCCTCTTACTCTTCTCCATATTCCTTTCTGGAATCTTCTTTCTTTTCGTCCTCTTCTTCCTCTTTCTCAGCCTCTTCTTTGTCTGTCTCATCCTCATCCACGTTTTCTTCCTCCACTTTACCTGTTTTTGTCCTTAAAATTCCTCCTCATACTGTTCATGGTTTGCTTCCATCCTCCTCGCCTCCTCCTCCACCTCCACCTCCTCCTTTTCGTATTCCTTCTTGGATTCTTCTTCCTCCTTTTTCTCATTTTCGTCCATCTCATCCTCCTCCTCTTCCTCCTCCTCCACTTACCTAATATTCTTCCTTAGTATTCCTCCTCATATTGTTCATTGTCTGCCTTCCTCCTCCTCCTCATACTGTTCTTTGTCAGTCCTCCTCCAAATCTGCTTCCTGATCCTGCTCTTCCTCATATTCCTCCCTGTGATCATTCTTGGATTCTTCTTTCTCCTCGTCCTCTTCTTCCTCTGTCTCATCCTCCTCTTCATTCTCCTCCACTTACCTGTGTTCTTCCTTAGTATTGCTCCTCATACTGTTGATTGTCTGTGCTCCTCCACCTTCTCTTCCTCCTCATCCTCATATTCTTCACTGTATTCCTTTTTGGAATCTTCTTCCTCCTCGTCCTTTTCTTCCTGCTGCTCCACTTCTTCTTCCTCTGCTTCATACTCCTCCTCCTCATATTTCTTCTTTCTCTTACCTGGCTTCCTCCTTAGTATTTCACCTCTTATTCTTCATAGTCTGTCTTCCTTGTCCTCCACCTCCTCCTTCACCTCCACCTCCTCCTCCTCCTTGTATTCCTTCTTGGATTCTTCTTCCTCCTCTTCCTCTTCTTCCTCCATCTCCTCCTCAATCTCCTCCTCCACTTAGGTGTATTCTTCCTTAGTATTACTCCTCATATTGTTCATTGTCTGCCTTCCTCCTCCTCCTCATACTGTTCTTTGTCAGTCCTCCTCCAAATCTGCCTCCTAATGCTGCTCTTCCTCATATTCCTCCCTGTGATCATTCTTGGATTCTTCTTTCTCCCTGTGTTATTCCCCTGTCTCCTTCTCGAACTTCTGCTCCTCCACTTCCCTCTTCCTCCATCTCCTCTTCATAGTCTTGCCTGTATTCCTTTCTGGAATCTTCTTATACCTCATCATGTTCTTCCTCTTTCTCAGCTGCTTCTTTCATTCTCATCCTCCTCCTCCTATTTATAGTCCATTTTTCTTTATTCTTCCTAAATTTTTCTTTCTCATAGTGTGCAGTATCTGTTATCCTTCTCCTCTGCATCTGCCTCCACCTCCTCCTCCTACTCCTCCACATGTAATTCTCTGTTTTCATTTCTGGAATCTTGTTTCTCCCTGTCCTCTTCCTCCTCCTCAACGTCTTCTTTGTCTGTCCCTTCCACCTGCCTCTCTGATTTCTTCCAGCCCCGTGCTTTTTTAGTCTTTCTGTTTGGATTCCAACTGCTCTTTCCAACACTGGGATCAAAAAGGCACAAGCTGTGTGACAGGCAGCCCTGCAGCGTGCAGGAGAGCACCCAGCGTGCAGTGCACAGTGCGCTTCCGGACGTACCCGTGCTGTACATTGTACAGTGCAACAGCATCCAGTGCAGTGCAGCGCCTGGAATACAACACAAAGTGCACTGCAGAGAGCAAGAGGACAGCACGGGACTTACAGTGCAGTCCCACCCCGTAACATACAGACAGGGCAAGGCTACACCCAATGGGAAATACACTAAAGCCCCACAACACAGACAAGGTGATGTGTACAGTGCACACAGTGCCGGGCATCTACCTTCCAATACTCTCACACTGTGTGTGTGTATATGTGTATATATGCCAGAGCAGAGCGGGCTGCTGGTGGTGCCTGGGGGCCCTGGGGTGCCCCCCACTAAGGGTGCCTGGGCTGCAGGGAAGGGCTGCTGCTGCTGGGCAGGCGGTGGGCACAGGTTGGCTGAGCCTGAGAGAGAGACAGGAGCGCTGGGCGGTGGGCAGCTCTGCTTCAGCCCCCAGGAGCGCAGTGTCCCTGGGCTGAAGGCTCGGGCTGGGTCCTTCCCTGGGGGTAGACGCTGTGGGGAAGGACAGAAGTCTGCAGGGGCCGGGGGGCCCCTGGGCCGGGCTGTGGCAGCACCATGGTCCCTGGTGATGGTTGGTTGCTAAGGACTCTCTGGAGTCTCCAGGAAGTGACGTAGGGGCTGCCTGTGCTCTGCCCCGCCCCATCTGCCTCCCAGCCCCTCCCGGGCAGGGAAGGGGCTTGGGGGTGCCCTCAGCCCCCCCCAGCAGCTCTTGGGGGCTGTGAGGGGAAAGAAGGGTCCTGGCAAACAGGCGAGGGGCCTGAAGATCAGACCAAAGCCCTTGTCACTCCAGCCTTTAAAAAGTGCAGGGACTGCTCAGATGGCTCAGAAATGTCACGATGTACCGGTGTCCCTCACCAGGATCCTAAAAATCCCATCCCTGTGGCTTTATGGGAGCCTCTTGAGCAGATCACCGGAGCTGTTGGGGAACTCTGGGTTCTCTCAGTGTCCTCACGCAGACTGCTCGAGGGGCAACCAAATACCTCCAGCATTGAGGTGTTCCAACTGCTTCCAGCTTCTCCCCCTCACCCCAGAATCCCTCCCTTTCACTCACTCCTTTTCATTTCTCTTTGGTGGTTTTTTCCCTACTTCTCCCCCCCCATAACGCCCTCTCCCCGCACGAAACTTGATCGTGCTCTTTATTTACTCTTTTGGCAGGGGGTTCCTTTGCTTCCTCCCCCCTTTCTCCTCTTTTATTTTCCTTTCTTCACCCCCTCCTCCACACCCTTCTTCACGCTCTTTCCTTCTTTGGTGGTGGTGGTTGTTGGGGGTGTTTCCATGTCGTCCCCCCCCCCGCTTCCTGCTTTTTTTTTTTGTTGTTATTGGGACTTTTTCTCTTCCCATCCCTTTCCCCACTTCCTGTCCTCTTCTTTTCCGTTTTTCTTGGTTTTGGGTTTTTCCTTCCCTCTTTCCTGCCCCTTCCACTTGCTGTTTCCTTTCTCTTGTTTCTCTTTTTATTCCATTCCCCCCGTGCCTTTTGCCCTTCCCTTTGTGCTTCCCGACCCCTCGCCCAGCCCTTTTCCCCGAATTTGTCCCTATGTGTCTCTGTGGGTCCCCAGGTGTCCCTATGGGCTGCTGCAGGTCTCTATGAGTCTCTATGGGTGTCTATATGTCCCTGTTGGTCTCTATGGGTCTCTATCGATCCCTGTGTCTCCCTGTGGGTCTCTGTGGTTCCCTAAGTTTCCCTGTGTGTCTCTGTGTGTCTCTTTAGGTCTCTATTGGTCTCTGTGTGTCTCTATGGGTCCTCGTAGGTCTTTATGGGTCCCTATGGATCCCTCTGAGTCGCTATGGGTCTCTATGAGTCCCCCTGTGTCTCTATGGGTCTTTAAGGGTCTTTATGATTCCCTGTGGGTCTCTATTGGTCTCTGTGGGTCCCTGTGTGTCCCTATTGTTTTCTGTGCGTCTCTGTGGGTCCTTATGGGGATCTATGGTGCTCTATGAGTCTCTATGGGTCTCTATGGGTCCATATGGGTCTCTTTTGGTCTCTATGGTGCCTATAGGTCTCTATGGGTTTCTGTGAGTCCCTGTGGCTCTCTATGGGTCCTACTGGGACTCTATGGGTTACTATGTGTCTCTATGGGTCTCTAAGGGGTCCCTGTGAGTCTCTATAGGTCTCTATAGGTCCTTATATGTCTGTGTGTGTTCCTGTGGCTGTCTATGGGACTCTATGGATCTCTATGGCTCCTTATGGGTCTCTGTGCATCTCTGTGGGTCCCTATGGTTCTCTATATGTCACTATGGGTCTCTATGGATCCCTATGGGTCCCTGTGGGTCTCTGTGCGTCCCTATGGGTGTCTGTGTGTCTCTGTGTGTCTCTGTTGCTCTCTGTGGGTGTTTGTGAGTCTGTCTGGGTCTCTGTGGTTCTCTGTGGGTCTCTATGGGGCCGTGTGGGTCGTTATGGGTCTGTATGAATCTTCATGGGTTTCAGGGAATCTCTGTGGGTCTCTATGGGTCTCTACTTGTCTCTATGTGTGTCTGTGGTTTCCCATTTATCTCATATATGTGTCCATATGGGTCTCTGTGGGTCACTATGTGTCTCTGTGGCTCTCTATGGCTCCCTATGGGTATCTAGGGGTTTCTATGGGTCTCCATATATCCCTGTTGGTCTCTATGGTTCCCTATGGGTTTCTATGAGTCTCTATGAGTATCTATGAGTCCCTATGGGTCCCTGTGTGTCCCTAAGGGTTTCCATTGGTTTCTATGTGTCTCTGTGGCTCTCTCTGGTCTCTCTGGGTCCCTGTGGTTCTTTATGGGTCTCTATGGGTCTCTGGGTCTTTACGTGTCCCTTTGCACCCCTATGTGTTTCTGTGTGTCTCTCTGTGTCTCTGTGGGTCCCTGTGGGTCTCTATAGGTCTGTATGGGTATCTATAGGTCCCTATGAGTCCCTGTGGATATCTATCAGTCCCTATGAGTATCTATGGGTCCATATGTGTCTATATGTGTCTTTAGGGGTCCCTATGGGTCTCTATGTGTCCCTATGGGTCCTTATAGGTCTCTATGGGTCTCTGCGTGTCCCTATGTGTTTCTAGGGGTTTCTAAGTGTCCCTCTGGGTGTCTATGGGCCCCTAAGAATCCCTATGAATCTTTATGTGTCTCTATGTGTCATTCTGTGTCTCTATGGGTCTCTATAGGTCTCTATGGGTCCCTAAGGGTCCCTCTGGCTCTCTATGGGTCTCTATGGGTCGCTATTAGTCCCTGTGGGTCCCTATGGGTCTCTATGTGTCTCTGTGGTTCTCTCTCTGTTTCTATGGGTCCTTATGGGTCCCTATGGCACCAACAGCGGCTGCTGTAGCTGCTGGTGGTGGCTGGTGACCCTGGGGTGCCCCCCACTAAGGGTGCCTGGGCTGCAGGGAAGGGCTGCTGCTGCTGGGCAGGCGGTGGGCACAGGTTGGCTGAGCCTGAGAGAGAGACAGGAGCGCTGGGCGGTGGGCAGCTCTGCTTCAGCCCCCAGGAGCGCAGTGTCCCTGGGCTGAAGGCTCGGGCTGGGTCCTTCCCTGGGGGTAGACGCTGTGGGGAAGGACAGAAGTCTGCAGGGGCCGGGGGGCCCCTGGGCCGGGCTGTGGCAGCACCATGGTCCCTGGTGATGGTTGGTTGCTAAGGACTCTCTGGAGTCTCCAGGAAGTGACGTAGGGGCTGCCTGTGCTCTGCCCCGCCCCATCTGCCTCCCAGCCCCTCCCGGGCAGGGAAGGGGCTTGGGGGTGCCCTCAGCCCCCCCCAGCAGCTCTTGGGGGCTGTGAGGGGAAAGAAGGGTCCTGGCAAACAGGCGAGGGGCCTGAAGATCAGACCAAAGCCCTTGTCACTCCAGCCTTTAAAAAGTGCAGGGACTGCTCAGATGGCCAAAAATGTCACGATGTACCGGTGTCCCACGCCAGGATCCCAAAAATCCCATCCCTGTGGCTTTATGGGAGCCCCTGGAGCAGATGGACGGAGCTGTTGGGGAACTCTGGGGTCTCTCCAGGTCCTTAGGCAGACTGCTTGAGGGGCATCAGAATATCCCCAGCAGTGAGGAGCTTCTCGGGGGGCTCCAAAAGCCCTGTGTGGCTCCCAGCAGCCGTGCAGCTTTTCTGGAGCCGACCCTCCACATCCACCTTCTTTCCTGATCGTTCCTTTTGTGTTTTTCTCTTTACACCCTCCACCCACCCACCTCTTCAACTTGCTCTTTCTGTTGCTCTTTGGTTGGGTTCTTTTTACTTACCTGCCTCCAGCCCCTTCCTCTGGCGCTTCCTTCTTCTCTTTTTCTTGGGTTATTTCTTTCATTGCTCTTCTCCCTACCCGCTCTGTTCTCCTTGTCTTTCCTTGGGGTGTGCTTTTTTCCTGGTTGGGATTTTTTTCTCCATTTACCCTTTCCCTGTCCCTTCCTCCATCTCTTTTCTCTATTTTTGTTTGGAGTTCCCCAACTTATCCAACATGAGTCCTTTCCCATGGGACTCCAGCTCTTCCCCAGCTGCCCCAGCGTGGGTCACTGCTATGGGGTGCAGTCATAAAATCACAGAATATTTATCAGGCCCAGACTACTCCATCCTGTCCTCCACAGGGTCACAACCCCCCCTCTCAGCAAACCTGCTCCAGCGTGCATCTCTCTGTCCCTCACTCATCTCTGTGTCTCTGTCACTCTCTATAGGCTGCAGATGCTGGCAGGGGCTGGATCCAACGCAGGTCACAGCAGCTCCTGTCTGTCTGCCCCTGCTCCAGCGTGGGGCCTCTCCACGGGCTGCAGGTGGGGTCTGGGCTTTTCCCTGGGCTGTGGGGGAACACCCACTCCACCATGGGTTTCTGCAGGGGCTGCAGGGGCATCATTCTCTCCAGCACCTGGGGTGCCTCCTTCCACCCCCCTCACTGGCTTTGGTGCCTGCACAGTTTCTTACATCTTCTCACTCCCTTTTTCTGGGGGCACAAAGCAGCTGCTTGGGGAGTTTTTCCCTCCTAAGTGTGATTCCCAGAGGAACCCTGACCGTCACTGATGGGCTCAGCCTTGGTCAGCATTGCCTCCAGCCTTGAGCTGGGTGGTGTTTGCTCTGTGGAGCCTGCAGAGAGCTTCTGGCTGCTTCTTGCAGCAGCCCCCCCCTGCAGCCCCCCTTCTCCACCTGAACCCAGCCACGCAAAACTACAACAGGCACTAATGAACTTTGCTATAAAATGAACGATGCCCCAGTTCACTTCTCTGATATCCAAACAGCTCCCAGTCAGTGAGCTTAGGTACTGTATTCGATCAGGGAAGAACAAATACCAGATGTGTTTAGAATATATTTCCTTTCCACCATCTGATCCCTGTTCCTTCCTTGGTCAGCGGGTGGCTACTAGTGAGCTGGCTGTATTTATGGGACCACAACTTCTTCCTCAGGTGATGAAGGTCATTTGTGGGGGGAGATAATGGGACCAAATTGACAGCGGTGTAGGGGTTTACTGTGTGGCTCAGGCTTTGTTTCTTGAAATACAGGTTGGCTTTCAGTTGTCTCACCTATATCCTTATTCTAAAAGAAATCATTGGTTAGCTTTATTGATTCCTTTGAATATAAAGAATGGAGGGTAATGCTCAGCATATTTATGTTCTTTCCTGAAAGTCATAGCCAGTACCCACTGTTTTAACATAGAGCCCATAAAGCTTCCCACAGAGATCAAGGCACACACCGTCCTAGTTACCAATTGCTAATGGTCTGAACGTGCTTTATATTCTCAGAGCTGCTGTAACTCCTTTAACATCAAAATCATATTCTAAGCTACAAGCAAAAAACTAGAATTTTTTTAGGGTGACTAAAACAAGCTGCTGCAGATGCTTCTGCATTTTTCTGTAGCCTTTTGGTGTAGCTGGTTCCGTTGCTGAAGTTGTTCACAGCCTGGAGGCAGAAAACATTGACACAAAGGGACCGTGACACTTGAGGAGCTGCATGAACAAAGTTCTCCCCCGCAGAGTCTAATATGTCTGCTGCAGGCTGGGCAGTGTCCCTTGTGGCACAGCGTGACTCCTTTCTGGGCAGTCGGTAGGTCTGGTGCACTTGTGGTCCATGGAGAATGAGTGCCAGGTGAGCGAGAGCCGGGTCCGGGAGGGCTGAGGGTGCTTCTGGCCCATGGGTGGCAATTGCCAGAGGACTCAGTGTAGCTGGGAATGTCCGTAGCTGGGAATGTTCCAGAGCCAGGGTCATTTCTCCTGCTCTGTGGCTCTTTGGTTCTTGCTTGGAAGGAAAGAACAAAGCCGAGGTACACATGAGCTGACCCCCTTTCTGTTGCCAGCCATGAAGGCGCCTCTCGGCGGGGTTCTTCCTCCAAGAGAGCCACGTGTCTGGGCAAGGTTGTGGTCCATCCAGCTGTCTTGTGCATCTGTCTGTGAAGCTGTCTTTCCGTGGGAGCGTTGTCTTTTGTACCCCAGTCTGCTGGCTGTCTCGGTCAGCAGGAATACTTGACAGCCGACGCAGCAGGATGTAACTGCTGCCTGGCAAGTTGTCTTTACGCCCCCAAGGAGCTCAGTGGGGATAAGGCCATTTCTAGCTGAAAGGGCTGTAGGAAGGGCTGACCCCTTTCTGTTACTGAGTCTTTGTGCACGCACAGACAGACAGACGGACACACACACAGAGACAGACGCACAGACACACACACACACACACACACACACAAACATATCCTGGTGTGGCCCCAAGTGACTCAGCTGTGCTGCAGAATGTGTCTGGGCTCAAACTGCTGTTAAAACATCAGATGAGGGACAAGCCTGGATGAGAACTAACAGTTTTCTTTTCCGTGCTGTGTCCTTGCTTGCGTTGAGCAGAGTGACTGTTCTCCATGTCTGTCAGGGACATCTTTCCAGCGTCTTTGTGGTCAGACCTGTGCAGTCATGTTGGGCAATTTGATGGGGACAGAGAGGGCTTTAAGCTGGGGGCTGTGAAACCAGACCAGGTGGTTGGTGTGGCGTCGAATGATGCAGATATCCTCCTCTCTGCAGAAGGGCTGGGGCATTTGGTTCCCAAGGATATGCTGTCTGACATCAAAGCGCTTGACAGGTCTGAAAAGGGGTGGGTTTGGCTGAGCAGTGGCAGCTGTAAGTCAGAACTGAACAGGGCAGGGATAGAGCAGTGTGTTGGTGTAGTGTGTGGCCGTGGTCAGCCGTAGCTGTCCTTACTGCCACGGGAGCTGATCAATCCAAACGTTCAAGGAAAGGGAACTTGTGAACATTGGTGGAAGTCCTCGGTCCCGTTGAAGAAGAAGTGATGTCTCCAAATGCAGATGCTGTAGAAAGGTGCAGATGGTGGTTACGGCTCTTGGTCAGTTCTGGGTTGGATGGTGTTTTGGGGAGCAGTGGAGAGAAAGGCTTTTGTCCTGGTTTCAGCTGGGATAGAGAGAATGTTCTTTCCAGCATCCGGTGTAACGCCGTGTTTGGGAGTTGGGATTAGAGCAGTGCTGATACCACACTGCTGGTTTTAGTTGTTGCCCAGCAGTCAAGGACTTTTCTGTTGTTCACGCTGGCCTGCTAAGGAGAAGGTGGCTGGGGGGCACCCAGAAAGCTTGGAGGGGACACAGCCAGGGCAGGTGCCTGAAACTGGCCAAACAGGGCATTCTGTGCCAGTGAGGGATATTTTGCTGTGAAGTCTGTTCTTGTTATTTCCTGCTGTCCAGTAAACTGTCCTTATCCCAACGCACGAGGTTTGGGGTGGTTTTGGTTTTCTTTTCCATTTCACCCCCCCAGCCCTGGCAAATTCCCCCCTCACACCCCCTCAGAGAGGCAGCTGTGTGGTGCTCGGCTGGAGCAGAACTAGGACAGCTTTTTGTTCCTGGCTGTGTATGTGGAGACAGTGTTGGATTTGCTTGTCAAGGCTTGGTTATGACTTGTTTCCTGCCTTTGGGGAAGCAGAGGTTGATTTTGTTGTGGGAATCGATGCAAAAGGCACCCAGGCAAGTGCAGATGAATCCTCTGCCTTGGTTCCCAGTCTAGGTCTGTCGGCTAACTACGTAACTTAAGGTGCTTCCAGTGAACCAGACAACAAAACTTTGCACCTGGAGAAGCTCCTGGAACTCTTAAATGCCGAAATATCTCCTCTACTTGGTTTCATTTCTTTTTGCAGGTTTTGAAGCTGCCTTTTCTTCCTCTGAAAGGCAAACTAGAACAGCAGAAGAGATTAATGGTACCTACCAGCCCAGATGACTGGCAGAGCAGTCAGCAGTTCTGTCCTTGGCTAGAAGGGGTTTTTGATTCTTTAACTGTTTTGTGACAAAACGGGTCTTCTCTGCCTGTACAGAAGGATGCTGTGGAATCTGTACTCCTCGCCATTGCTGTTTCTGGGTTGCTTTGATGCAGCTGGTGTCAGTTGTGCTTACTGTCTGCGAGCTTTCTGCCTTCTGAGTCTTGTAAAAGTTTTGGAGTTTAGGCTGGAGCGAGCTTCCAAAGAGTTTCTTCGTCTTCTTCCTAAGAAGCAAGGCCTATCTTTTCCTTGTAGGCACTGGGAAGGAAGATCAGATGCTCCATTCTCCTTCTGTGCCAGATGTTTGCAGCTTTGGGGATGGCTTGAGTCGGTAGGCCAAGTCAGGGAAATGGCAAGGCTCCTGGATGGAGTAACTGCCAGGTGAGCGACAGCCAGCTTGTGAAGGGTGAGAGGGCTTTTGGCCCATAGGGAGCACCTGCCAGAGGACTGAGGGTACTTGTGAATGCAGGGGCACTTCCAAATACAGGGTCATTTCTCCCGCTAAAGGAAGAGTGACGGGAAGACCCCAGGTGCTGGAAAAGACAAGGGTTTCCCTGGGGCTGTGTGGCTTTACGGCTCTTAACTTTGAGGGAGAGCAGGCAGCAGATGTAGACACGAGCTAAACCCCTTTCTATTGCCAGCCATTTAGGTGCCCGCTTTCTGCTGACCTTCCCCCCGCAGCCACGCCGTCCCTGCTCAGGTTGTTCTTGCCAGGGTCCCGGAGTGTTTGGCCAGCATCTTCTGCCGCTTCCTGGGTGGATGGTTGACCCCCATGGATGTCTCTGGGATGCCAGAGGTGCCAGCTGGTGCAGAGCGCTTGGCCCGCTTGCTGGATCTGAGCCCCTGGTGTCTTGCGCCAGCAGCCATGGGAAGAGGCAAGCGGGTCAGGACCACCCGTGGGTTCCTCTGCAGAGCCTCCTCCAGCAGCTGGGCCGTGCAGGGTGGATGGTGCTGGGGAGCAGCCTGTCATCTGGCCAGAGGATTCAGTGGGGGGCCCTGTGGGGGACTCTCCATCAGACTGTCCTCTGATGACTCCTCCGAAGTCTCCAGGGTGGGACTTAGTGGCAGCGTGGTTGGGAGGTCTGCCACTGCCTCACCCTGCTTCCCGTCTGGGTCCTGGAATGGGGAGGCCGCCACCCCCCAGAGGGGGTCATTGTCTGAAATGATGGCTGCTGCCAGATTTTCCTGGAGGCTGTCCCCCTCCTCCCTGTACTCCAGGAACTCGGGGATTTGGGTGAAGGAGGAAGGGCTGGCCAGGCATTCGGGAACATCATTGAGGATGTTTTCGCCATCTACCAGCATCACCGCCGCCACTTGCTCCAGGGTGTAGTCGCCCTCTGCCCTATATTCTAAGAGATGTGAAAGGTTTTTCAGGGATGTGGTCAAGGTGGGGGGTGTGGTACATTAGGGAAGGTGTTCTTGCCATCCCCCAGTGATCCACATACCTCCCTTGGAGGTGTTACTCTTTCAGGCAGCTACCCTCTGCCACTCAGTGGGAGATGTCAGGGAGCACAGTGAGGGCCTCAGTGGTCAGGCTAGGAACAGGGGCAGTGATGTCAGTGGCCTCCTTGTTCTCTCTGTGCAGTCCCAGGGCTTGTTCCTGCGGGCCGTCACAGCACACCGCATTCCCCAGGGAGTCACGGGGCTCCATGAGGAATGTGGTGCTGGTGAGGCTGTTGGGGAAAGAAGGGACATGACAGTCAGTGTCCTCACTGTCCTTCGGCCCCACTGCAGCTACTGGTTCTTTGGGGCATCTGTCCTCTGCCACATACTCATAGGTGCCAAAGGGGTGGTTGAAGGAGCTGGTGGAGTTGGGGATGCTGTCGCAGGAGACCTCGCCATCCCCAAAGCCAGAAAGCAGCACGCTGGGAGGGAGCGCTGGTGGCACGGACAGGGTGGTGAATCTCAGGCTGGGCGCCTCCAAATCCATGGGCAGCCGCACAGGGACCCTCTGTTGGGGGAAGCAAAGAGGGGTGATGGGGAACCCCATGGGCAGGCAGAGGTGGTCTGGGAGTTACCGGAGGGGCGGAAGCATCGGGAGAATTGGGAGCCTGCTGCTCTACCTGCAGGTAGACAGACACACAGAGGCTGCTGTTCTGAGAAGCAGCTCAAGCACTTACTCTTGAGTTACCTGATGCTCCAGTCAGGAAGCCCAGCCAGGGGCTACCAACTTTGGCTTGGTCACAGCCCACAGGTCTGCAGGAGGCAGTGAAAGCACAGGAAGGTTCTTAACGCCTGATGGCTCTGAAATTTTGCACGTTGAAGGCTGGTATGGAAACTGAAGAGTTTGGCAGTCCACACAGGGTTGTTTTCTGGACAGAGCTTTTTCCACTTTGGTGCTTTGGTTGTGGTAACCGTGGGAGAGCAGCACATCTTTGGGAGCGTGGAATGACATTAACGGGTGTGAGTTTTACTGCGTTTTGGGTTGGCATGGCAGGGTTTTGCTAGCGGGGCTGCTACAGAGGTGGTTTCTGGGAAAAGATGCCAGCAGCTGCCCCACAGCGACAGTGACCTCTGGGGACACGGCAGGGGGAGGTGGGGGCCGGGGACCCTGTGAGGCAGCGAGCCCCTTGGCTGGGCAAGAGAAACTTTGGAATGGCCCCAGGTCACTTGCTGCGGCGTGGTGTGCTTTGGAAGGGACACGGGCGTGATGCCTCAGTCATTGCTGACACTGGGCTGAGCCTGGTAGGGGTGTATTTTGAGTGCTTGGTTTGGGAGAGCAAATCCTCAACCTTGTGAACTTGTTTTCATGGCCCGTGGACCGGACAGAAGCCACTTCCCTGTCTGTCTGGGAGGACTTGAGGGAAACGCTGCTACTGCTGGTGCTGCTGGTGCTGGTGTTGCTGGTGCTTCTGGTGCTGCTGGTGCTGCTGGTGCTGGTGCTGCTGCTGGTGCTACTCCTGGTGGTGTTGCTGCTGATGCTGGTGCTGCTGGTGCTGGTCCTGCCTCTGCTGCTGGTGGTGCTGCTGCTGCTGGTGCTACTCCTGGTGGTGTTGCTGCTGATGCTGGTGCTGCTGGTGTTGCTGGTGCTGCTATTTGTGCTGCTGCTGGTGTTGCTGGTGCTGCTAGTCCTGGTGCTGCTGGTGGTGCTGCTGGTGCTCCTGGTGCTGTTTGTGGTGCTCGTGCTGGTGCTGTTGCTGCTGGTGCTGGTGCTGCTGGTGCTGCTGCTACTGGTGCTGCTGCTGCTTGTGCTGGTACTGCTGCTGGTGCTGCTGCTGCTGCTGTTTGTGGTGGTGCTGGTGCTGCTGCTGGTGGTAGTGGTGGTGGTGCTGCTGGTGCTTGTGGTGCTGCTGCTGCTCATGCTGGTGCTGCTGCTGCTGCTGTTTGTGCTCGTGCTGCTGGTGCTGCTGGTTCTGCTGCTGGTTCTGCTGCTTGTGCTGCTACTGCTTGTACTGCTACTGCTGGTGCTGCTGCTGATGGTGCTGCTGGTGCTGCTGATGGTGTTGCTGGTGCTGCTGGTCCTGGTGCTGCTGTTGGTGCTGCTGGTGCTGCTGCTCGTGTTGCTGCTGGTGCTGCTGCTGGTGTTGTTTGTGCTGCTGCTGCTGGTGCTGCTGGTTCTTCTGCTGTTGCTGGTGCTGCTGTTGCTGGTGCTACTGCTGGTGCTGGTGCTGCTGGTGCTGCTGCTCGTGTTGCTGCTGGTGCTGCTGTTGCATCTCATGCTCCTCCTCGTCTTCCTCCACTTACTCCACTTACCTGTATTCTTCCTTATTATTCCTACCCATCCTCCTCCACCTTCTACTCATATTTTTCTCAGTATTCCTTTCTGGAATCTTCTTTCTCCTCTTCTTCTTTCTTTTTCAATCTCTTCTTCCTCTGTCTCATTCTCATCCTCGTACTGTCTTCCTCCTCCGCCTCCTCTTCCACCTTCACCTCCTTCTCCTTTCTTCTTCCTCCTTGTCGTCATCTTCCTCCATCTCATCCTCTTCCTCACCCTCCTCTACTTACCTCTTTTCTTCCTTAGTATTCTTCCTCACACTGTTCATTCTCTGTCCTCCTCATCCTCCTCCTCTTCTTCATGTTACTCCCTGTATTCATTTTTGGATTCTTGTTTCTCCTCGTCCTCTTCTTCCTCTTTCTCAACCTCTTCTTCCTCTGTCTCATTCTGCTCTTTGTATTTTCACTGCACTTACCTCTATTCTTCCTTAGTATTCTTCCTTATACTGTTCATTGTCTGTCTTCCTCCTCCTCCTCATCCTGTTCATTGTCGGTCCTCCTCCAAATCCACCTCCTAATCCTGCTCTTCCTCATACTCCTCCATGTGTTCATTCTTGGATTCTTCTTTCTTCTCATCCACTTCTTCCTCTGTCTCATCCTCCTCCTCCTCCTCATCCACTTACCTCTGCCTCCACCTCCTCCTCATAGTCTTGCCTGTATTCCTTTCTGGAATCTTCTTTTACCTCATCTTCTTCTTCCTCTTTCTCAGCTGCTTGTTCGATTCTCCTCCTCCTCCTCTTATTTATCCTCCACTTGCCTTTATTCTTCCTAAATTTTTCTTTCTCATATTGTTCAGTATCTGTTATCCTTCTCCTCTGCATCTTCCTCCACCACCTCCTACTCCTCCAAATGTCATTCTCTGTATTCATTTCTGGAATCCTGGTTCTCCCCGTCCTCTTCTTCCTCTACCTCAACCTCTTCTTTGTCTGTCTCTTCCACCTGCCTCTCTGATTTCTTCCAGCCCCGTGCTTTTTTAGTCTTTCTGTTTGGATTCCAACTGCTCTTTCCAACACTGGGATCAAAAAGGCACAAGCTGTGTGACAGGCAGCCCTGCAGCGTGCAGGAGAGCACCCAGCGTGCAGTGCACAGTGCGCTTCCGGACGTACCCGCGCTGTACATTGTACAGTGCAACAGCATCCAGTGCAGTGCAGCGCCTGGAATACAACACAAAGTGCACTGCAGAGAGCAAGAGGACAGCACGGGACTTACAGTGCAGTCCCACCCCGTAACATACAGACAGGGCAAGGCTACACCCAATGGGAAATACACTAAAGCCCCACAACACAGACAAGGTGATGTGTACAGTGTGCACAGGGCCTGGCATATACCTTCCAATACTCTCACAATGTGTGTATATGTGTGTATATATGCCAGAGCAGAGCGGGCTGCCGTAGCTGCTGGTGGTGCCTGGGGGCCCTGGGGTGCCCCCCCACTAAGGGTGCCTGGGCTGCAGGGAAGGGCTGCTGCTGCTGGCCAGGCGGAGGGCACAGGTTGGCTGAGCCTGAGAGAGAGACAGGAGCGCTGGGCGGTGGGCAGCTCTGCTTCAGCCTCACCCCATCTGCCTCCCAGCTGTTCATGAGCAGGGAAGGGGCTTGGTGGTGCCCTCAGCCCCCCCCAGCAGCTCTTGGGAGCTGTGAGAGGAAGGAAAGGTCCTGACGAACAGGCGAGGGGCCTGAAGGTCAGACCAAAGCCCTTGTCACTCCAGCCTTTAAAAAGTGCAGGGACTGCTCAGATGGCCAAAAATGTCACGATGTACCGGTGTCCCTCACCAGGATCCCAAAAATCCCATCCCTGTGGCTTTTTGGGAGCCCCTTGAGCAGATGGCCGGAGCTGTTGGGGAACTCTGGGGTCTCTCAGCGTCCTCGGGCAGACTGCTGGAGGGGCATCCAAGGCTCCCCGACACAGAGCTTCTCCTCACTGTGCAACCAAAGAGGCCTGGCCACCCAGAGCTGCTCGAGGGGCCCCCACAAAGCCGTTTGACCCACCCATAAGCAACCGACCCCTCACATCCGCCTTCTCTCCTGGTCGTTCCTTTTGTCTTTTTCTCTTTACACCCTCCACCCACCCACCTCTTCCTCTTGCTCTTTCTGATTCTCTTTCTTCTGATTTTTTCTTCCTTCCAGCACCGCCTTCCAGCCCCTTCCTCTGGCTCTTCCTTCTTCCCTTTTTCTTGGGTTATTTCTTTTTTTCCTCTTCTCCCTCCCCGCCCCTTTCTCCTTGTCTTTCCTTGGGGTTTTAGGACTGGTTTGGTTTGGGATTTTTTTTCCCCGACAGTGAAAGGAAACAACAAAACACCCCCACTGCAGTACCACACGTGTCAGACACATCACACCAGACAGTGCCCACAAGAGACTGTACAGAGCACTAAAAAATACAGGCAGCAGAATGATGGAAACTACAACAGAAAGTCCCCTGGGGAGCAACACAAAATACACTGAGCAATAGGATGGAGAAACGAACACCGTGTGACACAGCACAGTGCAGACAGGACAGTGCACCCTGTCCAGGGCAATACAGGCCCTGCTATCTATAGAGTGCCTACCTGACAATAACATAAATATAAAAATATGGCTATGTCTGCATTTAAAGAATAATGTAAATATATATATAAAACCATAAAGCATCAGGCAAGTAGACAGCAACACATATTTGGGCCCAGTGGTACACGCCACCCGCATGTCATCGATGCCTTCTGCTGTCTCCTCAGGTTTTGTTTTTCCAATTTTCAGTTGTTTTTTTTTTTTAATCTGCTGGTTTTTAGATTCCAGCTTGCCCCTTCTACCTGCCTCTTTTATTGCTTCCTGCCCTGTGCTTCTTTAAACCCTTTCAGTTTTCTTCCAGCCTGCTGTTTCCATCTGCTGTTTCTTTGGGTTTCAACCCACCGCTTCCACCTCCAATTTTTTTTCCTTTTTGCCACCTCTTCATCTCCTTTATTTTCTGCTTGCAGCTCCCTGCTCACACCTGTCCTTACTCTTGCTTTCTACCCACCCGCTTTCTTTTGCCTTTTACTTTTTAATTCCTTCCTTCTGTTTATTCCTATTTTTTCACTTCCCCATCCAACCCCCTTTCCAGGAGTTTCCTTCTCATTTCTGGTTTTGTGTGGTTCATTTTTCAATTCCTCCCCTGCCCGCCCCCTCCTACTTTTCTTGTCTTGTTTGGTTTTGGATTTGTTTTCATATTTCTTTGCCTGATGCTTCCTGCTCTTTTCTTTTTCTTTTGAATTGCTGTTTCATGTTCATTTTTTTCCCTGCCACCCCCCCCCCCCGTTTCCTGCTGTTTCTGTTCTCTCTTTGGTTTCCCCCCGGTACCTTTCCGGTGATGACAGAACTTGGGTGGTGCCATGGCCAAAGGTGGAGCTGCCCGGTGGAGGCAGGTTTTTGCTTGTCCACTCCCTCAGGTGATGGAAGAAGTAGCTGCCTGGAGCCTTTTCCAGACCTGTGTGAGGGAGAGGGAGCGGTGACTGGCTGGGGAGACTCGCAAGGACCACCAGCAAGCGGGTCCCGGTGGCCAAAGGCCCCCAGCTCTTTCCTGAGCACACTGGGAATTTGTGTCTTGGCTCTGGGTACCCACTGAGCTGCTGTGACAAGCAGGACGGGCTTGAAAAGCAGGAAGGAGCCTTGTTTCTGTGAGGTGACCCGGGAGAGCTGGGCACAAGGAGCTGGGAAATGCTGTGGACTCCAGCTCTTCCCCAGCTGCCCCAGCATGGGTCACTGCTATGGGGTGCAGTCATAAAATCACAGAATATTTATCAGGCCCAGACTACTCCATCCTGTCCTCCACAGGGTCACAAGCCCCCCTGCTCAGCAAACCTGCTCCAGCGTGGATCTCTCTGTCCCTCACTCATCTCTGTGTCTCTGTCTCTCTCTGTGGGCTGCAAGTGCTGGCAGGGGCTGGCTGCAGCGTGGGTCACAGCAGCTCCTGTCTGTCTGCCCCTGCTCCAGCGTGGGGCCTCTCCACGGGCTGCAGGTGGGGTCTGGGCCTTTTCCCTGGGCTGTGGGGGGACACCCACTCCACCATGGGTTTCTGCAGGGGCTGCAGGGGCTTCATTCTCTCCAGCACCTGGGGTGCTTCCCCCCTTCCCTAGCTTTGGTGTCTGCACAGTTTCTTACATCTTCTCACTCCCTTTTTCTGGGGGCACAAAGCAGCTGCTTGTGGGTTTTTCCCTCCTACGAGTGATTCCCAGAGGAACCCTGACCATCACTGATGGGCTCAGCCTTGGTCAGCAGTGACTCCAGCCTTGAGCCGGGTGGTGTTTGCTCCGTGGAGCCTGCAGAGAGCTTCTGGCTGCTTCTTGCAGCAGCCCCCCCTGCAGCCCCCCTTCTCCACCTGAACCCAGCCACGCAAAACTACAACAGGCACTAATGAACTTTGCTATAAAATGAACGATGCCCCAGTTCACTTCTCTGATATCCAAACAGCTCCCAGTCAGTGAGCTTAGGTACTGTATTCGATCAGGGAAGAACAAATACCAGATGTGTTTAGAATATATTTCCTTTCCACCATCTGATCCCTGTTCCTTCCTTGGTCAGCGGGTGGCTACTAGTGAGCTGGCTGTATTTATGGGACCACAACTTCTTCCTCAGGTGATGAAGGTCATTTGTGGGGGGAGATAATGGGACCAAATTGACAGCGGTGTAGGGGTTTACTGTGTGGCTCAGGCTTTGTTTCTTGAAATACAGGTTGGCTTTCAGTTGTCTCACCTTACCTATATCCTTATTCTACAGAAATCATTGGTTAAATTTATTAATTCCTTTGAATATAAAGAATGGAGGGTAATGCTCAGTGTATTTATGTTCTTTCCTGAAAGTCCTTATGTTTTTTGGAGTCCAGGTCCATAGCCAGTACCCACTGTTTTAATACAGAGCACATAAAGCTTCCCACAGAGATCAAGGCACACACCGTCCTAGTTACGTATTGCTAATGGCCCGAACGTGCTTTATATTCTCAGAGCTGCTGTAACTCCTTTAACATCAAAATCATATTCTAAGCTACAAGCAAAAAACTAGAATTTTTTTAGGGTGACTAAAACAAGCTGCTGCAGATGCTTCTGCATTTTTCTGTAGCCTTTTGGTGTAGCTGGTTCCGTTGCTGAAGTTGTTCACAGCCTGGAGGCAGAAAACATTGACACAAAGGGACCGTGACACTTGAGGAGCTGCATGAACAAAGTTCTCCCCCGCAGAGTCTAATATGTCTGCTGCAGGCTGGGCAGTGTCCCTTGTGGCACAGCGTGACTCCTTTCTGGGCAGTCGGTAGGTCTGGTGCACTTGTGGTCCATGGAGAATGAGTGCCAGGTGAGCGAGAGCCGGGTCCGGGAGGGCTGAGGGTGCTTCTGGCCCATGGGTGGCAATTGCCAGAGGACTCAGTGTAGCTGGGAATGTCCGTAGCTGGGAATGTTCCAGAGCCAGGGTCATTTCTCCTGCTCTGTGGCTCTTTGGTTCTTGCTTGGAAGGAAAGAACAAAGCCGAGGTACACATGAGCTGACCCCCTTTTTCTGTTGCCAGCCATGAAGGCGCCTCTCGGCGGGGTTCTTCCTCCAAGAGAGCCACGTGTCTGGGCAAGGTCGTGGTCCATCCAGCTGTCTTGTGCATCTGTCTGTGAAGCTGTCTTTCCGTGGGAGCGTTGTCTTTTGTACCCCAGTCTGCTGGCTGTCTCGGTCAGCGGGAATACCTGACAGGCAATGCAGCAGGATGTAACCACTACCTGGCAAGTTATCTTTACGCCCCCAAGGAGCTCAGTGGGGATAAGGCCATTTCTAGCTGAAAGGACTGTAGGAAGGGCTGACCCCTTTCTGTTACTGAGTCTTTGTGCACGCACAGACAGACAGACGGACACACACACAGAGACAGACGCACAGACACACACAGACACACACACACACACAAACATATCCTGGTGTGGCCCCAAGTGAGTCAGCTGTGCTGCAGAATGTGTCTGGGCTCAAACTGCTGTTAAAACATCAGATGAGGGACAAGCCTGGATGAGAACTAACAGTTTTCTTTTCCGTGCTGTGTCCTTGCTTGCGTTGAGCAGAGTGACTGTTCTCCATGTCTGTCAGGGACATCTTTCCAGCGTCTTTGTGGTCAGACCTGTGCAGTCATGTTGGGCAATTTGATGGGGACAGAGAGGGCTTTAAGCTGGGGGCTGTGAAACCAGACCAGGTGGTTGGTGTGGCGTTGAATGATGCAGATCTCCTCCTCTTTGCAGAAGGGCTGAGGCATTTGGTTCCCAAGGATATGCTGTCTGACATCAAAGCGCTTGACAGGTCTGAAAAGGGGTGGGTTTGGCTGAGCAGTGGCAGCTGTAAGTCAGAACTGAACAGGGCAGGGATAGAGCAGTGTGTTGGTGTAGTGTGTGGCCGTGGTCAGCCGTAGCTGTCCTTACTGCCACGGGAGCTGATCAATCCAAACGTTCAAGGAAAGGGAACTTGTGAACGTTGGTGGAAGTCCTCGGTCCCGTTGAAGAAGAAGTGATGTCTCCAAATGCAGATGCTGTAGAAAGGTGCAGATGGTGGTTACGGCTCTTGGTCAGTTCTGGGTTGGATGGTGTTTTGGGGAGCAGTGGAGAGAAAGGCTTTTGTCCTGGTTTCAGCTGGGATAGAGAGAATGTTCTTTCCAGCATCCGGTGTAACGCCGTGTTTGGGAGTTGGGATTAGAGCAGTGCTGATACCACACTGCTGGTTTTAGTTGTTGCCCAGCAGTCAAGGACTTTTCTGTTGTTCACGCTGGCCTGCTAAGGAGAAGGTGGCTGGGGGGCACCCAGAAAGCTTGGAGGGGACACAGCCAGGGCAGGTGCCTGAAACTGGCCAAACAGGGCATTCTGTGCCAGTGAGGGATATTTTGCTGTGAAGTCTGTTCTTGTTATTTCCTGCTGTCCAGTAAACTGTCCTTATCCCAACGCACGAGGTTTGGGGTGGTTTTGGTTTTCTTTTCCATTTCACCCCCCCAGCCCTGGCAAATTCCCCCCTCACACCCCCTCAGAGAGGCAGCTGTGTGGTGCTCGGCTGGAGCAGAACTAGGACAGCTTTTTGTTCCTGGCTGTGTATGTGGAGACAGTGTTGGATTTGCTTGTCAAGGCTTGGTTATGACTTGTTTCCTGCCTTTGGGGAAGCAGAGGTTGATTTTGTTGTGGGAATCGATGCAAAAGGCACCCAGGCAAGTGCAGATGAATCCTCTGCCTTGGTTCCCAGTCTAGGTCTGTCGGCTAACTACGTAACTTAAGGTGCTTCCAGTGAACCAGACAACAAAACTTTGCACCTGGAGAAGCTCCTGGAACTCTTAAATGCCGAAATATCTCCTCTACTTGGTTTCATTTCTTTTTGCAGGTTTTGAAGCTGCCTTTTCTTCCTCTGAAAGGCAAACTAGAACAGCAGAAGAGATTAATGGTACCTACCAGCCCAGATGACTGGCAGAGCAGTCAGCAGTTCTGTCCTTGGCTAGAAGGGGTTTTTGATTCTTTAACTGTTTTGTGACAAAACGGGTCTTCTCTGCCTGTACAGAAGGATGCTGTGGAATCTGTACTCCTCGCCATTGCTGTTTCTGGGTTGCTTTGATGCAGCTGGTGTCAGTTGTGCTTACTGTCTGCGAGCTTTCTGCCTTCTGAGTCTTGTAAAAGTTTTGGAGTTTAGGCTGGAGCGAGCTTCCAAAGAGTTTCTTCGTCTTCTTCCTAAGAAGCAAGGCCTATCTTTTCCTTGTAGGCACTGGGAAGGAAGATCAGATGCTCCATTCTCCTTCTGTGCCAGATGTTTGCAGCTTTGGGGATGGCTTGAGTCGGTAGGCCAAGTCAGGGAAATGGCAAGGCTCCTGGATGGAGTAACTGCCAGGTGAGCGACAGCCAGCTTGTGAAGGGTGAGAGGGCTTTTGGCCCATAGGGAGCACCTGCCAGAGGACTGAGGGTACTTGTGAATGCAGGGGCACTTCCAAATACAGGGTCATTTCTCCCGCTAAAGGAAGAGTGACGGGAAGACCCCAGGTGCTGGAAAAGACAAGGGTTTCCCTGGGGCTGTGTGGCTTTACGGCTCTTAACTTTGAGGGAGAGCAGGCAGCAGATGTAGACACGAGCTAAACCCCTTTCTATTGCCAGCCATTTAGGTGCCCGCTTTCTGCTGACCTTCCCCCCGCAGCCACGCCGTCCCTGCTCAGGTTGTTCTTGCCAGGGTCCCGGAGTGTTTGGCCAGCATCTTCTGCCGCTTCCTGGGTGGATGGTTGACCCCCATGGATGTCTCTGGGATGCCAGAGGTGCCAGCTGGTGCAGAGCGCTTGGCCCGCTTGCTGGATCTGAGCCCCTGGTGTCTTGCGCCAGCAGCCATGGGAAGAGGCAAGCGGGTCAGGACCACCCGTGGGTTCCTCTGCAGAGCCTCCTCCAGCAGCTGGGCCGTGCAGGGTGGATGGTGCTGGGGAGCAGCCTGTCATCTGGCCAGAGGATTCAGTGGGGGGCCCTGTGGGGGACTCTCCAGCAGACTGTCCTCTGATGACTCCTCCGAAGTCTCCAGGGTGGGACTTAGTGGCAGCGTGGTTGGGAGGTCTGCCACTGCCTCACCCTGCTTCCCGTCTGGGTCCTGGAATGGGGAGGCCGCCACCCCCCAGAGGGGGTCATTGTCTGAAATGATGGCTGCTGCCAGATTTTCCTGGAGGCTGTCCCCCTCCTCCCTGTACTCCAGGAACTCGGGGATTTGGGTGAAGGAGGAAGGGCTGGCCAGGCATTCGGGAACATCATTGAGGATGTTTTCGCCATCTACCAGCATCACCGCCGCCACTTGCTCCAGGGTGTAGTCGCCCTCTGCCCTATATTCTAAGAGATGTGAAAGGTTTTTCAGGGATGTGGTCAAGGTGGGGGGTGTGGTACATTAGGGAAGGTGTTCTTGCCATCCCCCAGTGATCCACATACCTCCCTTGGAGGTGTTACTCTTTCAGGCAGCTACCCTCTGCCACTCAGTGGGAGATGTCAGGGAGCACAGTGAGGGCCTCAGTGGTCAGGCTAGGAACAGGGGCAGTGATGTCAGTGGCCTCCTTGTTCTCTCTGTGCAGTCCCAGGGCTTGTTCCTGCGGGCCGTCACAGCACACCGCATTCCCCAGGGAGTCACGGGGCTCCATGAGGAATGTGGTGCTGGTGAGGCTGTTGGGGAAAGAAGGGACATGACAGTCAGTGTCCTCACTGTCCTTCGGCCCCACTGCAGCTACTGGTTCTTTGGGGCATCTGTCCTCTGCCACATACTCATAGGTGCCAAAGGGGTGGTTGAAGGAGCTGGTGGAGTTGGGGATGCTGTCGCAGGAGACCTCGCCATCCCCAAAGCCAGAAAGCAGCACGCTGGGAGGGAGCGCTGGTGGCACGGACAGGGTGGTGAATCTCAGGCTGGGCGCCTCCAAATCCATGGGCAGCCGCACAGGGACCCTCTGTTGGGGGAAGCAAAGAGGGGTGATGGGGAACCCCATGGGCAGGCAGAGGTGGTCTGGGAGTTACCGGAGGGGCGGAAGCATCGGGAGAATTGGGAGCCTGCTGCTCTACCTGCAGGTAGACAGACACACAGAGGCTGCTGTTCTGAGAAGCAGCTCAAGCACTTACTCTTGAGTTACCTGATGCTCCAGTCAGGAAGCCCAGCCAGGGGCTACCAACTTTGGCTTGGTCACAGCCCACAGGTCTGCAGGAGGCAGTGAAAGCACAGGAAGGTTCTTAACGCCTGATGGCTCTGAAATTTTGCACGTTGAAGGCTGGTATGGAAACTGAAGAGTTTGGCAGTCCACACAGGGTTGTTTTCTGGACAGAGCTTTTTCCACTTTGGTGCTTTGGTTGTGGTAACCGTGGGAGAGCAGCACATCTTTGGGAGCGTGGAATGACATTAACGGGTGTGAGTTTTACTGCGTTTTGGGTTGGCATGGCAGGGTTTTGCTAGCGGGGCTGCTACAGAGGTGGTTTCTGGGAAAAGATGCCAGCAGCTGCCCCACAGCGACAGTGACCTCTGGGGACACGGCAGGGGGAGGTGGGGGCCGGGGACCCTGTGAGGCAGCGAGCCCCTTGGCTGGGCAAGAGAAACTTTGGAATGGCCCCAGGTCACTTGCTGCGGCGTGGTGTGCTTTGGAAGGGACACGGGCGTGATGCCTCAGTCATTGCTGACACTGGGCTGAGCCTGGTAGGGGTGTATTTTGAGTGCTTGGTTTGGGAGAGCAAATCCTCAACCTTGTGAACTTGTTTTCATGGCCCGTGGACCGGACAGAAGCCACTTCCCTGTCTGTCTGGGAGGACTTGAGGGAAACGCTGCTACTGCTGGTGCTGCTGGTGCTGGTGTTGCTGGTGCTTCTGGTGCTGCTGGTGCTGCTGGTGCTGGTGCTGCTGCTGGTGCTACTCCTGGTGGTGTTGCTGCTGATGCTGGTGCTGCTGGTGCTGGTCCTGCCTCTGCTGCTGGTGGTGCTGCTGCTGCTGGTGCTACTCCTGGTGGTGTTGCTGCTGATGCTGGTGCTGCTGGTGTTGCTGGTGCTGCTATTTGTGCTGCTGCTGGTGTTGCTGGTGCTGCTAGTCCTGGTGCTGCTGGTGGTGCTGCTGGTGCTCCTGGTGCTGTTTGTGGTGCTCGTGCTGGTGCTGTTGCTGCTGGTGCTGGTGCTGCTGGTGCTGCTGCTACTGGTGCTGCTGCTGCTTGTGCTGGTACTGCTGCTGGTGCTGCTGCTGCTGCTGTTTGTGGTGGTGCTGGTGCTGCTGCTGGTGGTAGTGGTGGTGGTGCTGCTGGTGCTTGTGGTGCTGCTGCTGCTCATGCTGGTGCTGCTGCTGCTGCTGTTTGTGCTCGTGCTGCTGGTGCTGCTGGTTCTGCTGCTGGTTCTGCTGCTTGTGCTGCTACTGCTTGTACTGCTACTGCTGGTGCTGCTGCTGATGGTGCTGCTGGTGCTGCTGATGGTGTTGCTGGTGCTGCTGGTCCTGGTGCTGCTGTTGGTGCTGCTGGTGCTGCTGCTCGTGTTGCTGCTGGTGCTGCTGTTGCATCTCATGCTCCTCCTCGTCTTCCTCCACTTACTCCACTTACCTGTATTCTTCCTTATTATTCCTACCCATCCTCCTCCACCTTCTACTCATATTTTTCTCAGTATTCCTTTCTGGAATCTTCTTTCTCCTCTTCTTCTTTCTTTTTCAATCTCTTCTTCCTCTGTCTCATTCTCATCCTCGTACTGTCTTCCTCCTCCGCCTCCTCTTCCACCTTCACCTCCTTCTCCTTTCTTCTTCCTCCTTGTCGTCATCTTCCTCCATCTCATCCTCTTCCTCACCCTCCTCTACTTACCTCTTTTCTTCCTTAGTATTCTTCCTCACACTGTTCATTCTCTGTCCTCCTCATCCTCCTCCTCTTCTTCATGTTACTCCCTGTATTCATTTTTGGATTCTTGTTTCTCCTCGTCCTCTTCTTCCTCTTTCTCAACCTCTTCTTCCTCTGTCTCATTCTGCTCTTTGTATTTTCACTGCACTTACCTCTATTCTTCCTTAGTATTCTTCCTTATACTGTTCATTGTCTGTCTTCCTCCTCCTCCTCATACTGTTCATTGTCGGTCCTCCTCCAAATCCACCTCCTAATCCTGCTCTTCCTCATACTCCTCCATGTGTTCATTCTTGGATTCTTCTTTCTTCTCATCCACTTCTTCCTCTGTCTCATCCTCCTCCTCCTCCTCATCCACTTACCTCTGCCTCCACCTCCTCCTCATAGTCTTGCCTGTATTCCTTTCTGGAATCTTCTTTTACCTCATCTTCTTCTTCCTCTTTCTCAGCTGCTTGTTCGATTCTCCTCCTCCTCCTCTTATTTATCCTCCACTTGCCTTTATTCTTCCTAAATTTTTCTTTCTCATATTGTTCAGTATCTGTTATCCTTCTCCTCTGCATCTTCCTCCACCACCTCCTACTCCTCCAAATGTCATTCTCTGTATTCATTTCTGGAATCCTGGTTCTCCCCGTCCTCTTCTTCCTCCTCCTCAACCTCTTCTTTGTCTGTCTCTTCCACCTGCCTCTCTGATTTCTTCCAGCCCCGTGCTTTTTTAGTCTTTCTGTTTGGATTCCAACTGCTCTTTCCAACACTGGGATCAAAAAGGCACAAGCTGTGTGACAGGCAGCCCTGCAGCGTGCAGGAGAGCACCCAGCGTGCAGTGCACAGTGCGCTTCCGGACGTACCCGCGCTGTACATTGTACAGTGCAACAGCATCCAGTGCAGTGCAGAGCCTGGAATACAACACAAAGTGCACTGCAGAGAGCAAGAGGACAGCACGGGACTTACAGTGCAGTCCCACCCCGTAACATACAGACAGGGCAAGGCTACACCCAATGGGAAATACAATAAAGCCCCACAACACAGACAAGGTGATGTGTACAGTGTGCACAGGACCTGGCATATACCTTCCAATACTCTCACAATGTGTGTATATGTGTGTATATATGCCAGAGCAGAGCGGGCTGCCGTAGCTGCTGGTGGTGCCTGGGGGCCCTGGGGTGCCCCCCCACTAAGGGTGCCTGGGCTGCAGGGAAGGGCTGCTGCTGCTGGCCAGGCGGAGGGCACAGGTTGGCTGAGCCTGAGAGAGAGACAGGAGCGCTGGGCGGTGGGCAGCTCTGCTTCAGCCTCACCCCATCTGCCTCCCAGCTGTTCATGAGCAGGGAAGGGGCTTGGTGGTGCCCTCAGCCCCCCCCAGCAGCTCTTGGGAGCTGTGAGAGGAAGGAAAGGTCCTGACGAACAGGCGAGGGGCCTGAAGGTCAGACCAAAGCCCTTGTCACTCCAGCCTTTAAAAAGTGCAGGGACTGCTCAGATGGCCAAAAATGTCACGATGTACCGGTGTCCCTCACCAGGATCCCAAAAATCCCATCCCTGTGGCTTTTTGGGAGCCCCTTGAGCAGATGGCCGGAGCTGTTGGGGAACTCTGGGGTCTCTCAGCGTCCTCGGGCAGACTGCTGGAGGGGCATCCAAGGCTCCCCGACACAGAGCTTCTCCTCACTGTGCAACCAAAGAGGCCTGGCCACCCAGAGCTGCTCGAGGGGCCCCCACAAAGCTGTTTGACCCACCCATAAGCAACCGACCCCTCACATCCGCCTTCTCTCCTTTTTCTTTTTCTCTTTACACCCTCCACCCACCCACCTCTTCCTCTTGCTCTTTCTGATTCTCTTTCTTCTGATTTTTTCTTCCTTCCAGCACCGCCTTCCAGCCCCTTCCTCTGGCTCTTCCTTCTTCCCTTTTTCTTGGGTTATTTCTTTTTTTCCTCTTCTCCCTCCCCGCCCCTTTCTCCTTGTCTTTCCTTGGGGTTTTAGGACTGGTTTGGTTTGGGATTTTTTTTCCCCGACAGTGAAAGGAAACAACAAAACACCCCCACTGCAGTACCACACGTGTCAGACACATCACACCAGACAGTGCCCACAAGAGACTGTACAGAGCACTAAAAAATACAGGCAACAGAATGATGGAAACTACAACAGAAAGTCCCCTGGGGAGCAACACAAAATACACTGAGCAATAGGATGGAGAAACGAACACCGTGTGACACAGCACAGTGCAGACAGGACAGTGCACCCTGTCCAGGGCAATACAGGCCCTGCTATCTATAGAGTGCCTACCTGACAATAACATAAATATAAAAATATGGCTATGTCTGCATTTAAAGAATAATGTAAATATATATATAAAACCATAAAGCATCAGGCAAGTAGACAGCAACACATATTTGGGCCCAGTGGTACACGCCACCCGCATGTCATCGATGCCTTCTGCTGTCTCCTCAGGTTTTGTTTTTCCAATTTTCAGTTGTTTTTTTTTTTTAATCTGCTGGTTTTTAGATTCCAGCTTGCCCCTTCTACCTGCCTCTTTTATTGCTTCCTGCCCTGTGCTTCTTTAAACCCTTTCAGTTTTCTTCCAGCCTGCTGTTTCCATCTGCTGTTTCTTTGGGTTTCAACCCACCGCTTCCACCTCCAATTTTTTTTCCTTTTTGCCACCTCTTCATCTCCTTTATTTTCTGCTTGCAGCTCCCTGCTCACACCTGTCCTTACTCTTGCTTTCTACCCACCCGCTTTCTTTTGCCTTTTACTTTTTAATTCCTTCCTTCTGTTTATTCCTATTTTTTCACTTCCCCATCCAACCCCCTTTCCAGGAGTTTCCTTCTCATTTCTGGTTTTGTGTGGTTCATTTTTCACTTCCTCCCCTGCCCGCCCCTCCTACTTTTCTTGTCTTGTTTGGTTTTGGATTTGTTTTCATATTTCTTTGCCTGATGCTTCCTGCTCTTTTCTTTTTCTTTTGAATTGCTGTTTCATGTTCATTTTTTTCCCTGCCACCCCCCCCCCCTGTTTCCTGCTGTTTCTGTTCTCTCTTTGGTTTCCCCCCGGTACCTTTCCGGTGATGACAGAACTTGGGTGGTGCCATGGCCAAAGGTGGAGCTGCCCGGTGGAGGCAGGTTTTTGCTTGTCCACTCCCTCAGGTGATGGAAGAAGTAGCTGCCTGGAGCCTTTTCCAGACCTGTGTGAGGGAGAGGGAGCGGTGACTGGCTGGGGAGACTCGCAAGGACCACCAGCAAGCGGGTCCCGATGGCCAAAGGCCCCCAGCTCTTTCCTGAGCACACTGGGAATTTGTGTCTTGGCTCTGGGTACCCACTGAGCTGCTGTGACAAGCAGGACGGGCTTGAAAAGCAGGAAGGAGCCTTGTTTCTGTGAGGTGACCCGGGAGAGCTGGGCACAAGGAGCTGGGAAATGCTGTGGACTCCAGCTCTTCCCCAGCTGCCCCAGCATGGGTCACTGCTATGGGGTGCAGTCATAAAATCACAGAATATTTATCAGGCCCAGACTACTCCATCCTGTCCTCCACAGGGTCACAAGCCCCCCTGCTCAGCAAACCTGCTCCAGCGTGGATCTCTCTGTCCCTCGCTCATCTCTGTGTCTCTGTCTCTCTCTGTGGGCTGCAAGTGCTGGCAGGGGCTGGCTGCAGCGTGGGTCACAGCAGCTCCTGTCTGTCTGCCCCTGCTCCAGCGTGGGGCCTCTCCACGGGCTGCAGGTGGGGTCTGGGCCTTTTCCCTGGGCTGTGGGGGGACACCCACTCCACCATGGGTTTCTGCAGGGGCTGCAGGGGCTTCATTCTCTCCAGCACCTGGGGTGCTTCCCCCCTTCCCTAGCTTTGGTGTCTGCACAGTTTCTTACATCTTCTCACTCCCTTTTTCTGGGGGCACAAAGCAGCTGCTTGTGGGTTTTTCCCTCCTACGAGTGATTCCCAGAGGAACCCTGACCATCACTGATGGGCTCAGCCTTGGTCAGCAGTGACTCCAGCCTTGAGCCGGGTGGTGTTTGCTCCGTGGAGCCTGCAGAGAGCTTCTGGCTGCTTCTTGCAGCAGCCCCCCCTGCAGCCCCCCTTCTCCACCTGAACCCAGCCACGCAAAACTACAACAGGCACTAATGAACTTTGCTATAAAATGAACGATGCCCCAGTTCACTTCTCTGATATCCAAACAGCTCCCAGTCAGTGAGCTTAGGTACTGTATTCGATCAGGGAAGAACAAATACCAGATGTGTTTAGAATATATTTCCTTTCCACCATCTGATCCCTGTTCCTTCCTTGGTCAGCGGGTGGCTACTAGTGAGCTGGCTGTATTTATGGGACCACAACTTCTTCCTCAGGTGATGAAGGTCATTTGTGGGGGGAGATAATGGGACCAAATTGACAGCGGTGTAGGGGTTTACTGTGTGGCTCAGGCTTTGTTTCTTGAAATACAGGTTGGCTTTCAGTTGTCTCACCTTACCTATATCCTTATTCTACAGAAATCATTGGTTAAATTTATTAATTCCTTTGAATATAAAGAAGGGAGGGTAATGCTCAGTGTATTTATGTTCTTTCCTGAAAGTCCTTATGTTTTTTGGAGTCCAGGTCCATAGCCAGTACCCACTGTTTTAATAC
Organism: Gallinula chloropus; assembly: GCF_964237585.1. NCBI lineage: Eukaryota > Metazoa > Chordata > Aves > Gruiformes > Rallidae > Gallinula > Gallinula chloropus. Next base: position 3,306,020 of record NC_140116.1, read on the forward strand.
AGAGCACATAAAGCTTCCCACAGAGATCAAGGCACACACCGTCCTAGTTACGTATTGCTAATGGTCTGAACGTGCTTTATATTCTCAGAGCTGCTGTAACTCCTTTAACATCAAAATCATATTCTAAGCTACAAGCAAAAAACTAGAATTTTTTTAGGGTGACTAAAACAAGCTGCTGCAGATGCTTCTGCATTTTTCTGTAGCCTTTTGGTGTAGCTGGTTCCGTTGCTGAAGTTGTTCACAGCCTGGAGGCAGAAAACATTGACACAAAGGGACCGTGACACTTGAGGAGCTGCATGAACAAAGTTCTCCCCCGCAGAGTCTAATATGTCTGCTGCAGGCTGGGCAGTGTCCCTTGTGGCACAGCGTGACTCCTTTCTGGGCAGTCGGTAGGTCTGGTGCACTTGTGGTCCATGGAGAATGAGTGCCAGGTGAGCGAGAGCCGGGTCCGGGAGGGCTGAGGGTGCTTCTGGCCCATGGGTGGCAATTGCCAGAGGACTCAGTGTAGCTGGGAATGTCCGTAGCTGGGAATGTTCCAGAGCCAGGGTCATTTCTCCTGCTCTGTGGCTCTTTGGTTCTTGCTTGGAAGGAAAGAACAAAGCCGAGGTACACATGAGCTGACCCCCTTTCTGTTGCCAGCCATGAAGGCGCCTCTCGGCGGGGTTCTTCCTCCAAGAGAGCCACGTGTCTGGGCAAGGTTGTGGTCCATCCAGCTGTCTTGTGCATCTGTCTGTGAAGCTGTCTTTCCGTGGGAGCGTTGTCTTTTGTACCCCAGTCTGCTGGCTGTCTCGGTCAGCGGGAATACCTGACAGGCAATGCAGCAGGATGTAACCACTACCTGGCAAGTTATCTTTACGCCCCCAAGGAGCTCAGTGGGGATAAGGCCATTTCTAGCTGAAAGGACTGTAGGAAGGGCTGACCCCTTTCTGTTACTGAGTCTTTGTGCACGCACAGACAGACAGACGGACACACACACAGAGACAGACACACACACACACACACACACACACACACACACACACACAAACATATCCTGGTGTGGCCCCAAGTGACTCAGCTGTGCTGCAGAATGTGTCTGGGCTCAAACTGCTGTTAAAACATCAGATGAGGGACAAGCCTGGATGAGAACTAACAGTTTTCTTTTCCGTGCTGTGTCCTTGCTTGCGTTGAGCAGAGTGACTGTTCTCCATGTCTGTCAGGGACATCTTTCCAGCGTCTTTGTGGTCAGACCTGTGCAGTCATGTTGGGCAATTTGATGGGGACAGAGAGGGCTTTAAGCTGGGGGCTGTGAAACCAGACCAGGTGGTTGGTGTGGCGTTGAATGATGCAGATCTCCTCCTCTTTGCAGAAGGGCTGAGGCATTTGGTTCCCAAGGATATGCTGTCTGACATCAAAGCGCTTGACAGGTCTGAAAAGGGGTGGGTTTGGCTGAGCAGTGGCAGCTGTAAGTCAGAACTGAACAGGGCAGGGATAGAGCAGTGTGTTGGTGTAGTGTGTGGCCGTGGTCAGCCGTAGCTGTCCTTACTGCCACGGGAGCTGATCAATCCAAACGTTCAAGGAAAGGGAACTTGTGAACGTTGGTGGAAGTCCTCGGTCCCGTTGAAGAAGAAGTGATGTCTCCAAATGCAGATGCTGTAGAAAGGTGCAGATGGTGGTTACGGCTCTTGGTCAGTTCTGGGTTGGATGGTGTTTTGGGGAGCAGTGGAGAGAAAGGCTTTTGTCCTGGTTTCAGCTGGGATAGAGAGAATGTTCTTTCCAGCATCCGGTGTAACGCCGTGTTTGGGAGTTGGGATTAGAGCAGTGCTGATACCACACTGCTGGTTTTAGTTGTTGCCCAGCAGTCAAGGACTTTTCTGTTGTTCACGCTGGCCTGCTAAGGAGAAGGTGGCTGGGGGGCACCCAGAAAGCTTGGAGGGGACACAGCCAGGGCAGGTGCCTGAAACTGGCCAAACAGGGCATTCTGTGCCAGTGAGGGATATTTTGCTGTGAAGTCTGTTCTTGTTATTTCCTGCTGTCCAGTAAACTGTCCTTATCCCAACGCACGAGGTTTGGGGTGGTTTTGGTTTTCTTTTCCATTTCACCCCCCCAGCCCTGGCAAATTCCCCCCTCACACCCCCTCAGAGAGGCAGCTGTGTGGTGCTCGGCTGGAGCAGAACTAGGACAGCTTTTTGTTCCTGGCTGTGTATGTGGAGACAGTGTTGGATTTGCTTGTCAAGGCTTGGTTATGACTTGTTTCCTGCCTTTGGGGAAGCAGAGGTTGATTTTGTTGTGGGAATCGATGCAAAAGGCACCCAGGCAAGTGCAGATGAATCCTCTGCCTTGGTTCCCAGTCTAGGTCTGTCGGCTAACTACGTAACTTAAGGTGCTTCCAGTGAACCAGACAACAAAACTTTGCACCTGGAGAAGCTCCTGGAACTCTTAAATGCCGAAATATCTCCTCTACTTGGTTTCATTTCTTTTTGCAGGTTTTGAAGCTGCCTTTTCTTCCTCTGAAAGGCAAACTAGAACAGCAGAAGAGATTAATGGTACCTACCAGCCCAGATGACTGGCAGAGCAGTCAGCAGTTCTGTCCTTGGCTAGAAGGGGTTTTTGATTCTTTAACTGTTTTGTGACAAAACGGGTCTTCTCTGCCTGTACAGAAGGATGCTGTGGAATCTGTACTCCTCGCCATTGCTGTTTCTGGGTTGCTTTGATGCAGCTGGTGTCAGTTGTGCTTACTGTCTGCGAGCTTTCTGCCTTCTGAGTCTTGTAAAAGTTTTGGAGTTTAGGCTGGAGCGAGCTTCCAAAGAGTTTCTTCGTCTTCTTCCTAAGAAGCAAGGCCTATCTTTTCCTTGTAGGCACTGGGAAGGAAGATCAGATGCTCCATTCTCCTTCTGTGCCAGATGTTTGCAGCTTTGGGGATGGCTTGAGTCGGTAGGCCAAGTCAGGGAAATGGCAAGGCTCCTGGATGGAGTAACTGCCAGGTGAGCGACAGCCAGCTTGTGAAGGGTGAGAGGGCTTTTGGCCCATAGGGAGCACCTGCCAGAGGACTGAGGGTACTTGTGAATGCAGGGGCACTTCCAAATACAGGGTCATTTCTCCCGCTAAAGGAAGAGTGACGGGAAGACCCCAGGTGCTGGAAAAGACAAGGGTTTCCCTGGGGCTGTGTGGCTTTACGGCTCTTAACTTTGAGGGAGAGCAGGCAGCAGATGTAGACACGAGCTAAACCCCTTTCTATTGCCAGCCATTTAGGTGCCCGCTTTCTGCTGACCTTCCCCCCGCAGCCACGCCGTCCCTGCTCAGGTTGTTCTTGCCAGGGTCCCGGAGTGTTTGGCCAGCATCTTCTGCCGCTTCCTGGGTGGATGGTTGACCCCCATGGATGTCTCTGGGATGCCAGAGGTGCCAGCTGGTGCAGAGCGCTTGGCCCGCTTGCTGGATCTGAGCCCCTGGTGTCTTGCGCCAGCAGCCATGGGAAGAGGCAAGCGGGTCAGGACCACCCGTGGGTTCCTCTGCAGAGCCTCCTCGAGCAGCTGGGCCATGCAGGGTGGATGGTGCTGGGGAGCAGCCTGTCATCTGGCCAGAGGATTCAGTGGGGGGCCCTGTGGGGGACTCTCCAGCAGACTGTCCTCTGATGACTCCTCCGAAGTCTCCAGGGTGGGACTTAGTGGCAGCGTGGTTGGGAGGTCTGCCACTGCCTCACCCTGCTTCCCGTCTGGGTCCTGGAATGGGGAGGCCGCCACCCCCCAGAGGGGGTCATTGTCTGAAATGATGGCTGCTGCCAGATTTTCCTGGAGGCTGTCCCCCTCCTCCCTGTACTCCAGGAACTCGGGGATTTGGGTGAAGGAGGAAGGGCTGGCCAGGCATTCGGGAACATCATTGAGGATGTTTTCGCCATCTACCAGCATCACCGCCGCCACTTGCTCCAGGGTGTAGTCGCCCTCTGCCCTATATTCTAAGAGATGTGAAAGGTTTTTCAGGGATGTGGTCAAGGTGGGGGGTGTGGTACATTAGGGAAGGTGTTCTTGGCATCCCCCAGTGATCCACATACCTCCCTTGGAGGTGTTACTCTTTCAGGCAGCTACCCTCTGCCACTCAGTGGGAGATGTCAGGGAGCACAGTGAGGGGCCTCAGTGGTCAGGCTAGGAACAGGGGCAGTGATGTCAGTGGCCTCCTTGTTCTCTCTGTGCAGTCCCAGGGCTTGTTCCTGCGGGCCGTCACAGCACACCGCATTCCCCAGGGAGTCACGGGGCTCCATGAGGAATGTGGTGCTGGTGAGGCTGTTGGGGAAAGAAGGGACATGACAGTCAGTGTCCTCACTGTCCTTCGGCCCCACTGCAGCTACTGGTTCTTTGGGGCATCTGTCCTCTGCCACATACTCATAGGTGCCAAAGGGGTGGTTGAAGGAGCTGGTGGAGTTGGGGATGCTGTCGCAGGAGACCTCGCCATCCCCAAAGCCAGAAAGCAGCACGCTGGGAGGGAGCGCTGGTGGCACGGACAGGGTGGTGAATCTCAGGCTGGGCGCCTCCAAATCCATGGGCAGCCGCACAGGGACCCTCTGTTGGGGGAAGCAAAGAGGGGTGATGGGGAACCCCATGGGCAGGCAGAGGTGGTCTGGGAGTTACCGGAGGGGCGGAAGCATCGGGAGAATTGGGAGCCTGCTGCTCTACCTGCAGGTAGACAGACACACAGAGGCTGCTGTTCTGAGAAGCAGCTCAAGCACTTACTCTTGAGTTACCTGATGCTCCAGTCAGGAAGCCCAGCCAGGGGCTACCAACTTTGGCTTGGTCACAGCCCACAGGTCTGCAGGAGGCAGTGAAAGCACAGGAAGGTTCTTAACGCCTGATGGCTCTGAAATTTTGCACGTTGAAGGCTGGTATGGAAACTGAAGAGTTTGGCAGTCCACACAGGGTTGTTTTCTGGACAGAGCTTTTTCCACTTTGGTGCTTTGGTTGTGGTAACCGTGGGAGAGCAGCACATCTTTGGGAGCGTGGAATGACATTAACGGGTGTGAGTTTTACTGCGTTTTGGGTTGGCATGGCAGGGTTTTGCTAGCGGGGCTGCTACAGAGGTGGTTTCTGGGAAAAGATGCCAGCAGCTGCCCCACAGCGACAGTGACCTCTGGGGACACGGCAGGGGGAGGTGGGGGCCGGGGACCCTGTGAGGCAGCGAGCCCCTTGGCTGGGCAAGAGAAACTTTGGAATGGCCCCAGGTCACTTGCTGCGGCGTGGTGTGCTTTGGAAGGGACACGGGCGTGATGCCTCAGTCATTGCTGACACTGGGCTGAGCCTGGTAGGGGTGTATTTTGAGTGCTTGGTTTGGGAGAGCAAATCCTCAACCTTGTGAACTTGTTTTCATGGCCCGTGGACCGGACAGAAGCCACTTCCCTGTCTGTCTGGGAGGACTTGAGGGAAACGCTGCTACTGCTGGTGCTGCTGGTGCTGGTGTTGCTGGTGCTTCTGGTGCTGCTGGTGCTGCTGGTGCTGGTGCTGCTGCTGGTGCTACTCCTGGTGGTGTTGCTGCTGATGCTGGTGCTGCTGGTGCTGGTCCTGCCTCTGCTGCTGGTGGTGCTGCTGCTGCTGGTGCTACTCCTGGTGGTGTTGCTGCTGATGCTGGTGCTGCTGGTGTTGCTGGTGCTGCTATTTGTGCTGCTGCTGGTGTTGCTGGTGCTGCTAGTCCTGGTGCTGCTGGTGGTGCTGCTGGTGCTCCTGGTGCTGTTTGTGGTGCTCGTGCTGGTGCTGTTGCTGCTGGTGCTGGTGCTGCTGGTGCTGCTGCTACTGGTGCTGCTGCTGCTTGTGCTGGTACTGCTGCTGGTGCTGCTGCTGCTGCTGTTTGTGGTGGTGCTGGTGCTGCTGCTGGTGGTAGTGGTGGTGGTGCTGCTGGTGCTTGTGGTGCTGCTGCTGCTCATGCTGGTGCTGCTGCTGCTGCTGTTTGTGCTCGTGCTGCTGGTGCTGCTGGTTCTGCTGCTGGTTCTGCTGCTTGTGCTGCTACTGCTTGTACTGCTACTGCTGGTGCTGCTGCTGATGGTGCTGCTGGTGCTGCTGATGGTGTTGCTGGTGCTGCTGGTCCTGGTGCTGCTGTTGGTGCTGCTGGTGCTGCTGCTCGTGTTGCTGCTGTTGCTGCTGCTGGTGTTGTTTGTGCTGCTGCTGCTGGTGCTGCTGGTTCTTCTGCTGTTGCTGGTGCTGCTGTTGCTGGTGCTACTGCTGGTGCTGGTGCTGCTGGTGCTGCTGCTCGTGTTGCTGCTGGTGCTGCTGTTGCATCTCATGCTCCTCCTCGTCTTCCTCCACTTACTCCACTTACCTGTATTCTTCCTTATTATTCCTACCCATCCTCCTCCACCTTCTACTCATATTTTTCTCAGTATTCCTTTCTGGAATCTTCTTTCTCCTCTTCTTCTTTCTTTTTCAATCTCTTCTTCCTCTGTCTCATTCTCATCCTCGTACTGTCTTCCTCCTCCGCCTCCTCTTCCACCTTCACCTCCTTCTCCTTTCTTCTTCCTCCTTGTCGTCATCTTCCTCCACCTCATCCTCTTCCTCACCCTCCTCTACTTACCTCTTTTCTTCCTTAGTATTCTTCCTCACACTGTTCATTCTCTGTCCTCCTCATCCTCCTCCTCTTCTTCATGTTACTCCCTGTATTCATTTTTGGATTCTTGTTTCTCCTCGTCCTCTTCTTCCTCTTTCTCAACCTCTTCTTCCTCTGTCTCATTCTGCTCTTTGTATTTTCACTGCACTTACCTCTATTCTTCCTTAGTATTCTTCCTTATACTGTTCATTGTCTGTCTTCCTCCTCCTCCTCATACTGTTCATTGTCGGTCCTCCTCCAAATCCACCTCCTAATCCTGCTCTTCCTCATACTCCTCCATGTGTTCATTCTTGGATTCTTCTTTCTTCTCATCCACTTCTTCCTCTGTCTCATCCTCCTCCTCCTCCTCATCCACTTACCTCTGCCTCCACCTCCTCCTCATAGTCTTGCCTGTATTCCTTTCTGGAATCTTCTTTTACCTCATCTTCTTCTTCCTCTTTCTCAGCTGCTTGTTCGATTCTCCTCCTCCTCCTCTTATTTATCCTCCACTTGCCTTTATTCTTCCTAAATTTTTCTTTCTCATATTGTTCAGTATCTGTTATCCTTCTCCTCTGCATCTTCCTCCACCACCTCCTACTCCTCCACATGTCATTCTCTGTATTCATTTCTGGAATCCTGGTTCTCCCCGTCCTCTTCTTCCTCTACCTCAACCTCTTCTTTGTCTGTCTCTTCCACCTGCCTCTCTGATTTCTTCCAGCCCCGTGCTTTTTTAGTCTTTCTGTTTGGATTCCAACTGCTCTTTCCAACACTGGGATCAAAAAGGCACAAGCTGTGTGACAGGCAGCCCTGCAGCGTGCAGGAGAGCACCCAGCGTGCAGTGCACAGTGCGCTTCCGGACGTACCCGCGCTGTACATTGTACAGTGCAACAGCATCCAGTGCAGTGCAGCGCCTGGAATACAACACAAAGTGCACTGCAGAGAGCAAGAGGACAGCACGGGACTTACAGTGCAGTCCCACCCCGTAACATACAGACAGGGCAAGGCTACACCCAATGGGAAATACACTAAAGCCCCACAACACAGACAAGGTGATGTGTACAGTGCACACAGTGCCGGGCATCTACCTTCCAATACTCTCACACTGTGTGTGTGTATATGTGTGTATATATGCCAGAGCAGAGCGGGCAGCCGTAGCTGCTGGTGGTGGCTGGGGGCCCTGGGGTGCCCCCCCACTAAGGGTGCCTGGGCTGCAGGGAAGGGCTGCTGCTGCTGGGCAGGCGGTGGGCACAGGTTGGCTGAGCCTGAGAGAGAGACAGGAGCGCTGGGCGGTGGGCAGCTCTGCTTCAGCCCCCAGGAGCGCAGTGTCCCTGGGCTGAAGGCTCGGGCTGGGTCCTTCCCTGGGGGTAGACGCTGTGGGGAAGGACAGAAGTCTGCAGGGGCCGGGGGGCCCCTGGGCCGGGCTGTGGCAGCACCATGGTCCCTGGTGATGGTTGGTTGCTAAGGACTCTCTGGAGTCTCCAGGAAGTGACGTAGGGGCTGCCTGTGCTCTGCCCCGCCCCATCTGCCTCCCAGCCCCTCCCGGGCAGGGAAGGGGCTTGGGGGTGCCCTCAGCCCCCCCCAGCAGCTCTTGGGGGCTGTGAGGGGAAAGAAGGGTCCTGGCAAACAGGCGAGGGGCCTGAAGATCAGACCAAAGCCCTTGTCACTCCAGCCTTTAAAAAGTGCAGGGACTGCTCAGATGGCTCAGAAATGTCACGATGTACCCGTGTCTCTCACCAGGATCCTAAAAATCCCATCCCTGTGGCTTTTTGGGAGCCCCTTGAGCAGATCACCGGAGCTGTTGGGGAACTCTGGGGTCTCTCAGCGTCCTTGTGCAGACCGCTCGAGGTGCAACCAAATACCCCCAGCACTGAGGTGTTCCAACTGCTTCCAGATTCTGCCCCCCACCCCAGAATCCCTCCCTTCCACTCACTCCTTTTCATTTCTCTTTGGTGGTTTTTTCCCTACTTCTCCCCCCCTATAACCCACCCCTCCCCCCCCCCCCCCCGCACGAAACTTGATCATGCTCTTTATTTACTCTTTTGGCAGGGGGTTCCTTTGCTTCCTCCCCCCTTTCTCCTCTTTTATTTTCCTTTCTTCACCCCCTCCTCCACACCCTTCTTCACACTCTTTCCTTCTTTGGTGGTGGTGGTTGTTGGGGGTGTTTCCATGTCGTCGTCCCCCGCTGCTTCCTGCTTTTTCTTTTTTTGTTGTTGGGACTTTTTCTCTTCCCGTCCCTGTCCCCACCTCCTGTCCTCTCCTTTTCCCTTTTTCTTGGTTTTGGGTTTTTTCCTTCCCTCTTTCCTGCCCCCTCCACTTGCTGTTTCCTTTCTCTTGTTTCTCTTTTTATTCCATTCCCCCCGTGCCTTTTGCCCTTCCCTTTGTTTGTGCTTCCCGACCCCTCGCCCAGCCCTTTTCCCCGAATTTCTCCCTGTGGGTCTCTGTGGGTCCCTATGGGTCCTCTTGGGTCTCTATGAGTCTTGATGGGTCTCTATGGGTTCTTGTGGGTCTCTATGGGTCTCTATATTTTCCTGTTGGTCTCTATTTGTCTATATGGGTTCTTCTGTGTCTCTGTGGGTCTTTAAGTGTACCTATGGGTATCTAAGCATCTCTATGGGCCTCAAAGTGTCTGTGTGGGTCTCGGTTGGTCCATATGGGTCCCTATAGTTCCATATGGATCTCTATGGCTCTCTATGGGTCCCTTTGGGTCTCTGTTGGTCCATTTGGGTCTCTATGGGGCTCTATGGTTCTCTGTGGTTCCCTATGGGTCACCATGGTTCTCTATGGATCTCTATGAGTCCCTATGGTTCCCTATTTGTCCCGATGGGTCTCTATGAATCCCTGTGCGTCTCTGTGGGTCACTATGCGTCTCTGTGAGTCTCCATGAGTGTCTGTGGGTCTCTATGGGTCCCTATGTGTCCCTGTGGAACTCTGTGGGTGTCTATGGGCCTCTATGGCTCCTTATGGACCTCTTTTGGTCTCTGTGGGGTTCTATGGGTCCTTACATGTCGATATGGGTCCATATGCGTCCCTCTGGGTCCCTATAGGACTCTATGGGTCCCTGTAAGTCTCTAGGTGTATCTATGTGTCCCTGTGGGTCTCTATATTTGTCTACGGGTTCCTATAGATCTCTGTGGGTCTCTGTGGTCCTCTATGGGTCTTTGTGATTCACTGTGGGTCTCTATGTGTCCTTCTGAGTTTCTATGGGTCTCTATAGGTCCCTGTGGGTCCCAGTGGGTCTCTATGGGTCCATATGGGTCTCTGTGAGTCTCTATGTATCCCTCTGTGTCTGTTTTGGTCTCTACGGCTTCCTTGAGGTCTCTGTCAGTCTCTATGGGTCCCTCTGGGACTCTATAGATCTCTATGGGTGTCTGTGGATCCCTGTGGGTCCCTATGGGTCTCTATGAGTCTCTATAGGTCTCTATGGGTCTCTATGAATCTCTGTAGGTCCGTGTAGGTCCCTGTGGGTTTCTATGTGTCCCTATGGGTCCCTGTGGGTCTCTGTAGGTCTCTATGGGTCGCTGTGGGTCTCTGTGGGTCTCTACCTGTTTCTGTTGGTCCTTATGGGTCCCTATGGCACAAACGGTGGCTGCTGTAGCTGCTGGTGCTGCCTGGGGGCCCTGGGGTGCCCCCCACTAAGAGTGCCCGGGCTGCAGGGAAGGGCTGCTATATTTAAAGAGTGATATAAATATATATATAAAACCAGGAAGCATCAGGCAATTAGACAGCAACACATATTTGGGCCCAGTGGTACACGCCACCCGCATGTCATCGATGCCTTCTGCTGTCTCCTCAGGTTTTGTTTTTCCAATTTTCAGTTGTTTTTTTTTTTTAATCTGCTGGTTTTTAGATTCCAGCTTGCCCCTTCCACCTGCCTCTTTTATTGCTTCCTGCCCTGTGCTTCTTTAAACCCTTTTAGTTTTCTTCCAGCCTGCTGTTTCCATCTGCTGTTTCTTTGGGTTTCAACCCACCGCTTCCACCTCCAATTTTTTTTCCTTTTTGCCACCTCTTCATCTCCTTTATTTTCTGCTTGCAGCTCCCTGCTCACACCTGTCCTTACTCTTGCTTTCTACCCACCCGCTTTCTTTTGCCTTTTACTTTTTAATTCCTTCCTTCTGTTTATTCCTATTTTTTCACTTCCCCATCCAACCCCCTTTCCAGGAGTTTCCTTCTCATTTCTGGTTTTGTGTGGTTCATTTTTCAATTCCTCCCCTGCCCGCCCCCTCCTACTTTTCTTGTCTTGTTTGGTTTTGGATTTGTTTTCATATTTCTTTGCCTGATGCTTCCTGCTCTTTTCTTTTTCTTTTGAATTGCTGTTTCATGTTCATTTTTTTCCCTGCCACCCCCCCCCCCCCGTTTCCTGCTGTTTCTGTTCTCTCTTTGGTTTCCCCCCGGTACCTTTCCGGTGATGACAGAACTTGGGTGGTGCCGTGGCCAAAGGTGGAGCTGCCCGGTGGAGGCAGGTTTTTGCTTGTCCACTTCCCCGTGGGATGGAAGAAGCAGCTGCCTGGAGCCTTTTCCAGACCTGTGTGAGGGAGAGGGAGCGGTGACTGGCTGGGGAGACTCGCAAGGACCACCAGCAAGCGGGTCCCGATGGCCAAAGGCCCCCAGCTCTTTCCTGAGCACGCTGGGAATTTGTGTCTTGGCTCTGGGTACCCACTGAGCTGCTGTGACAAGCAGGACGGGCTTGAAAAGCAGGAAGGAGCCTTGTTTCTGACCTGGCAGAGCTGGGCACAAGGAGCTGGGAAATGCTGTGGACTCCAGCTCTTCCCCAGCTGCCCCAGCATGGGTCACTGCTATGGGGTGCAGTCATAAAATCACAGAATATTTATCAGGCCCAGACTACTCCATCCTGTCCTCCACAGGGTCACAAGCCCCCCTGCTCAGCAAACCTGCTCCAGCGTGGATCTCTCTGTCCCTCGCTCATCTCTGTGTCTCTGTCTCTCTCTGTGGGCTGCAAGTGCTGGCAGGGGCTGGCTGCAGCGTGTGTCACAGCAGCTCCTGTCTGTCTGCCCCTGCTCCAGCGTGGGGCCTCTCCACGGGCTGCAGGTGGGGTCTGGGCCTTTTCCCTGGGCTGTGGGGGGACACCCACTCCACCATGGGTTTCTGCAGGGGCTGCAGGGGCTTCATTCTCTCCAGCACCTGGGGTGCTTCCCCCCTTCCCTAGCTTTGGTGTCTGCACAGTTTCTTACATCTTCTCACTCCCTTTTTCTGGGGGCACAAAGCAGCTGCTTGTGGGTTTTTCCCTCCTACGAGTGATTCCCAGAGGAACCCTGACCATCACTGATGGGCTCAGCCTTGGTCAGCAGTGACTCCAGCCTTGAGCCGGGTGGTGTTTGCTCCGTGGAGCCTGCAGAGAGCTTCTGGCTGCTTCTTGCAGCAGCCCCCCCTGCAGCCCCCCTTCTCCACCTGAACCCAGCCACGCAAAACTACAACAGGCACTAATGAACTTTGCTATAAAATGAGTGATGCCCCAGTTCACTTCTCTGATATCCAAACAGCTCCCAGTCAGTGAGCTTAGGTACTGTATTCGATCAGGGAAGAACAAATACCAGATGTGTTTAGAATATATTTCCTTTCCAGTCTTCACATCTCCCTTCTTGCCAAGTGTTTTCCTTTTGTCCTAGGAGCAGGTTGCTGTTGGGGTGATTCAGTGCTGTGAAACCTGACATTCTCGGTGTCATTTATTCCCTTTCAGTGCTTGGCCTTCAGCTGCTGCTGGTTGTCTGCTCTCTGCCTCTGGCTGTGTGAGAACCTGAGAGGAGCCATCGATGGTGGGAGGATGAGTTCATGCTCTGAAGAGGACAGTCGCTGTAGGAAGACCCTTGCCTGGTGTTCGGTCAGTAGTCTTGGTGAAGTCTCCGCCTGTGTCTTTGTGCCATGTCACCTGTTCCCAGAGAATTGTAGGATGGGGTTTAATCCAAGAGTTGGCTGAAGGGAAAACTCCAAACCAAGATCAGAGCTGTGATGGGAGACCTGGAGAACGTGCTCCTTAGTTCCCAGCACCATCTGATCCCTGTTCCTTCCTTGGTCAGCGGGTGGCTACTAGTGAGCTGGCTGTATTTATGGGACCACAACTTCTTCCTCAGGTGATGAAGGTCATTTGTGGGGGGAGATAATGGGACCAAATTGACAGCGGTGTAGGGGTTTACTGTGTGGCTCAGGCTTTGTTTCTTGAAGTACAGATTGACTTTCAGTTGTCTCACCTATATCCTTATTCTAAAAGAAATCATTGGTTAGCTTTATTGATTCCTTTGAATATAAAGAATGGAGGGTAATGCTCAGCATATTTATGTTCTTTCCTGAAAGTCATAGCCAGTACCCTCTGTTTTAATATAGAGCCCATAAAGCTTCCCACAGAGATCAAGGCACACACCGTCCTAGTTACCAATTGCTAATGGCCCGAACGTGCTTTATATTCTCAGAGCTGCTGTAACTCCTTTAACATCAAAATCATATTCTAAGCTACAAGTAGGAAACTAGAATTCTTTTAGGGTGACTAAAACAAGCTGCTGCAGATGCTTCTGCATTTTTCTGTAGCCTTTTGGTGTAGCTGGTTCCGTTGCTGAAGTTGTTCACAGCCTGGAGGCAGAAAACATTGACACAAAGGGACTGTGACACTTGAGGAGCTGCATGAACAAAGTTCTCCCCCGCAGAGTCTAATATGTCTGCTGCAGGCTGGGCAGTGTCCCTTGTGGCACAGTGTGACTCCTTTCTGGGCAGTCGGTAGGTCTGGTGCACTTGTGGTCCATGGAGAATGAGTGCCAGGTGAGCGAGAGCCGGGTCCAGGAGGGCTGAGAGGGCTTCTGGCCCATGGGTGGCAATTGCCAGAGGACTCAGTGTAGCTGGGAATGTCCGTAGCTGGGAATGTTCCAGAGCCAGGGTCATTTCTCCTGCTCTGTGGCTCTTTGGTTCTTGCTTGGAAGGAAAGAACAAAGCCGAGGTACACATGAGCTGACCCCCTTTCTGTTGCCAGCCATGAAGGTGCCTCTCGGCGGGGTTCTTCCTCCAAGAGAGCCACGTGTCTGGGCAAGGTCGTGGTCCATCCAGCTGTCTTGTGCATCTGTCTGTGAAGCTGTCTTTCCGTGGGAGCGTTGTCTTTTGTACCCCAGTCTGCTGGCTGTCTCGTTCAGCAGGAATACTTGACAGCCGACGCAGCAGGATGTAACTGCTGCCTGGCAAGTTATCTTTACGCCCCCAAGGAGCTCAGTGGGGATAAGGCCATTTCTAGCTGAAAGGGCTGTAGGAAGGGCTGACCCCTTTCTGTTACTGAGTCTTTGTGCACGCACAGACAGACAGACGGACACACACACAGAGACAGACGCACAGACACACACACACACACACACACACACACAAACATATCCTGGTTTGGCCCCAAGTGACTCAGCTGTGCTGCAGAATGTGTCTGGGCTCAAACTGCTGTTAAAACATCAGATGAGGGACAAGCCTGGATGAGAACTAACAGTTTTCTTTTCCGTGCTGTGTCCTTGCTTGCGTTGAGCAGAGTGACTGTTCTCCATGTCTGTCAGGGACATCTTTCCAGCGTCTTTGTGGTCAGACCTGTGCAGTCATGTTGGGCAATTTGATGGGGACAGAGAGGGCTTTAAGCTGGGGGCTGTGAAACCAGACCAGGTGGTTGGTGTGGCGTTGAATGATGCAGATCTCCTCCTCTCTGCAGAAGGGCTGGGGCATTTGGTTCCCAAGGATATGCTGTCTGATATCAAAGCGCTTGACGGTCTGAAAAGGGGTGGGTTTGGCTGAGCAGTGGCAGCTGTAAGTCAGAACTGAACAGGGCAGGGATAGAGCAGTGTGTTGGTGTAGTGTGTGGCCGTGGTCAGCCGTAGCTGTCCTTACTGCCACGGGAGCTGATCAATCCAAACGTTCAAGGAAAGGGAACTTGTGAACGTTGGTGGAAGTCCTCGGTCCCGTTGAAGAAGAAGTGATGTCTCCAAATGCAGATGCTGTAGAAAGGTGCAGATGGTGGTTACGGCTCTTGGTCAGTTCTGGGTTGGATGGTGTTTTGGGGAGCAGTGGAGAGAAAGGCCTTTGTCCTGGTTTCAGCTGGGATAGAGAGAATGTTCTTTCCAGCATCCGGTGTAACGCCGTGTTTGGGAGTTGGGATTAGAGCAGTGCTGATACCACACTGCTGGTTTTAGTTGTTGCCCAGCAGTCAAGGACTTTTCTGTTGTTCACGCTGGCCTGCTAAGGAGAAGGTGGCTGGGGGGCACCCAGAAAGCTTGGAGGGGACACAGCCAGGGCAGGTGCCTGAAACTGGCCAAACAGGGCATTCTGTGCCAGTGAGGGATATTTTGCTGTGAAGTCTGTTCTTGTTATCTCCTGCTGTCCAGTAAACTGTCCTTATACCAACGTACGAGGTTTGGGGTGGTTTTGGTTTTCTTTTCCATTTCACCCCCCCAGCCCTGGCAAATTCCCCCCTCACACCCCCTCAGAGAGGCAGCTGTGTGGTGCTCGGCTGGAGCAGAACTAGGACAGCTTTTTGTTCCTGGCTGTGTATGTGGAGACAGTGTTGGATTTGCTTGTCAAGGCTTGGTTATGACTTGTTTCCTGCCTTTGGGGAAGCAGAGGTTGATTTTGTTGTGGGAATCGATGCAAAAGGCACCCAGGCAAGTGCAGATGAATCCTCTGCCTTTGTTCCCAGTCTAGGTCTATCGGCTAACTACGTAACTTAAGGTGCTTCCAGTGAACCAGACAACGCTCCTGGAACTCTTAAATGCCGAAATATCTCCTCCACTTGGTTTCATTTCTTTTTGCAGGTTTTGAAGCTGCCTTTTCTTCTTCCGAAAGGCAAACTAGAGCAGCAGAAGAGATTAATGGTACCTACCAGCCCAGATGACTGGCCGAGCAGTCAGCAGTTCTGTCCTTGGCTAGAAGGGGTTTTTGATTCTTTAACTGTTTTGTGGCAAAACGGGTCTTCACAGAAGGATGCTGTGGAATCTGTACTCCTCGCAGTTGCTGTTTCTGGGTTGCTTTGATGCAGCTGGTGTCAGTTGTGCTTACTGTCTGCGAGCTTTCTGCCTTCTGAGTCTTGTAAAAGTTTTGGAGTTTAGGCTGGAGCGAGCTTCCAAAGAGTTTCTTCGTCTTCTTCCTAAGAAGCAAGGCCTATCTTTTCCTTGTAGGCACTGGGAAGGAAGATCAGATGCTCCATTCTCCTTCTGTGCCAGATGTTTGCAGCTTTGGGGATGGCTTGAGTCGGTAGGCCAAGTCAGGGAAATGGCAAGGCTCCTGGATGGAGTAACTGCCAGGTGAGCGACAGCCAGCTTGTGAAGGGTGAGAGGGCTTTTGGCCCATAGGGAGCACCTGCCAGAGGACTGAGGGTACTTGTGAATGCAGGGGCACTTCCAAATACAGGGTCATTTCTCCCGCTAAAGGAAGAGTGACGGGAAGACCCCAGGTGCTGGAAAAGACAAGGGTTTCCCTGGGGCTGTGTGGCTTTACGGCTCTTAACTTTGAGGGAGAGCAGGCAGCAGATGTAGACACGAGCTAAACCCCTTTCTATTGCCAGCCATTTAGGTGCCCGCTTTCTGCTGACCTTCCCCCCGCAGCCACGCCGTCCCTGCTCAGGTTGTTCTTGCCAGGGTCCCGGAGTGTTTGGCCAGCATCTTCTGCCGCTTCCTGAGTGGATGGTTGACCCCCATGGATGTCTCTGGGGTGCCAGAGGTGCCAGCTGGTGCAGAGCGCTTGGCCCGCTTGCTGGATCTGAGCCCCTGGTGTCTTGCACCAGCAGCCATGGGAAGAGGCAAGCGGGTCAGGACCACCCGTGGGTTCCTCTGCAGAGCCTCCTCGAGCAGCTGGGCCATGCAGGGTGGATGGTGCTGGGGAGCAGCCTGTCATCTGGCCAGAGGATTCAGTGGGGGGCCCTGTGGGGGACTCTCCAGCAGACTGTCCTCTGATGACTCCTCCGAAGTCTCCAGGGTGGGACTTAGTGGCAGCGTGGTTGGGAGGTCTGCCACTGCCTCACCCTGCTTCCCGTCTGGGTCCTGGAATGGGGAGGCCGCCACCCCCCAGAGGGGGTCATTGTCTGAAAGGATGGCTGCTGCCAGATTTTCCTGGAGGCTGTCCCCCTCCTCCCTGTACTCCAGGAACTCGGGGATTTGGGTGAAGGAGGAAGGGCTGGCCAGGCATTCGGGAACATCATTGAGGATGTTTTCGCCATCCACCAGCATCACCGCCGCCACTTGCTCCAGGGTGTAGTCACCCTCTGCCCTATATTCTAAGAGATGTGAAAGGTTTTTCAGGGATGTGGTCAAGGTGGGGGGTGTGGCACATTAGGGAAGGTGTTCTTGCCATCCCCCAGTGATCCACATGCCTCCCTTGGAGGTGTTACTCTTTCAGGCAGCTACCCTCTGCCACTCAGTGGGAGATGTCAGGGAGCACAGTGAGGGCCTCAGTGGTCAGGCTAGGAACAGGGGCAGTGATGTCAGTGGCCTCCTTGTTCTCTCTGTGCAGTCCCAGGGCTTGTTCCTGCGGGCCGTCACAGCACACCGCATTCCCCAGGGAGTCACAGGGCTCCATGAGGAATGTGGTGCTGGTGAGGCTGTTGGGGAAAGAAGGGACATGACAGTCAGTGTCCTCACTGTCCTTCGGCCCCACTGCAGCTACTGGTTCTTTGGGGCATCTGTCCTCTGCCACATACTCATAGGTGCCAAAGGGGTGGTTGAAGGAGCTGGTGGAGTTGGGGATGCTGTCGCAGGAGACCTCGCCATCCCCAAAGCCAGAAAGCAGCACGCTGGGAGGGAGCGCTGGTGGCACGGACAGGGTGGTGAATCTCAGGCTGGGCGCCTCCAAATCCATGGGCAGCCGCACAGGGACCCTCTGTTGGGGGAAGCAAAGAGGGGTGATGGGGAACCCCATGGGCAGGCAGAGGTGGTCTGGGAGTTACCGGAGGGGCGGAAGCATCGGGAGAATTGGGAGCCTGCTGCTCTGCCTGCAGGTAGACAGACACACAGAGGCTGCTGTTCTGAGAAGCAGCTCAAGCACTTGCTCTTGAGTTACCTGATGCTCCAGTCAGGAAGCCCAGCCAGGGGCTACCAACTTGGGCTTGGTCACAGCCCACAGATCTGCAGGAGGCAGCGAAAGCACAGTAAAGTTCTTAACGCCTGATGGCTCTGAAATTTTGCACGTTGAAGGCTGGTATGGAAACTGAAGAGTTTGGCAGTCCACACAGGGTTGTTTTCTGGACAGAGCTTTTTCCACTTTGGTGCTTTGGTTGTGGTAACCGTGGGAGAGCAGCACATCTTTGGGAGCGTGGAATGACATTAACGGGTGTGAGTTTTACTGCGTTTTGGGTTGGCATGGCAGGGTTTTGCTAGCGGGGCTGCTACAGAGGTGGTTTCTGGGAAAAGATGCCAGCAGCTGCCCCACAGCGACAGTGACCTCTGGGGACACGGCAGGGGGAGGTGGGGGCCGGGGACCCTGTGAGGCAGCGAGCCCCTTGGCTGGGCAAGAGAAACTTTGGAATGGCCCCAGGTCACTTGCTGCGGCGTGGTGCGCTTTGGAAGGGACACGGGCGTGATGCCTCAGTCATTGCTGACACTGGGCTGAGCCTGGTAGGGGTGTATTTTGAGTGCTTGGTTTGGGAGAGCAAATCCTCAACCTTGTGAACTTGTCTTCATGGCCCGTGGACCGGACAGAAGCCACTTCCCTGTCTGTCTGGGAGGACTTGAGGGAAACGCTGCTGCTGCTGGTGTTGCTGGTGCTTCTGGTGCTTCTGGTGCTGCTGGTGCTGCTGGTGCTTCTTTTGCTGCTGCTGCTGCTGGTGCTGCTGGTGCTGGTTCTGGTTCTGCTTCTGCTGCTGGTGGTGCTGCTGCTGCTGGTGCTACTCCTGGTGGTGTTGCTGCTGGTGCTGCTGGTGTTGCTGGTGCTGCTGGTCCTGGTGCTGCTGTTGGTGCTGCTGGTGCTCCTGGTGCTGTTGGTGGTGCTGTTGCTGCTGGTGCTGCTGCTACTGGTGCTGGTGCTGCTGCTACTGGTGCTGGTGCTGGTGCTGTTTGTGCTAGTGCTGCTGGTGCTGCTGGTGCTGCTACTGCTTGTGCTGCTGGTGCTGCTGCTGCTGTTGCTGCTGCTGGTGCTGCTGATAGTGCTGCTGGTGCTGCTGATGGTGTTGCTGGTGCTGCTGGTCCTGGTGCTGCTGTTGGTTCTGCTGGTTCTGCTGCTCGTGTTGCTGCTGTTGCTGGTGGTGCTGGTGCTGTTTGTGCTGCTGTTGCTGGTGCTGCAGCTGCTGTTGCTGTTGCTGCTGCTGCAGCTGATGGTGTTGCTGGTGCTGCTGGTACTGCTGCTGGTGCTGGTGCTGCTGGTGCTGCTGCTGGTGTTGCTGCTGGTGGTGCTGGGGCTGGTGCTGCTGGTGCTGCTGCTGGTGTTGCTGCTGGTGCTGCTGCTGCTGGTGGTGCTCCTGCTGGTGCTGTTGGTGCTGTTGCTGCTGCTTCTGGTGCTGCTACTGCTGCTGCTGCTGGTAGTACTGCTGGTGCTGGTGCTCCTGGTGCTACTCCTGGTGGTGCTGCTGGTGCTGCTGGTGCCGGTGCGTGTTCTGCTGCTGGTGTTGCTGGTGCTGCTGGTCCTGCTGCTGGTGTTGCTGGTGCTGCTGGTCCTGGTGCTGCTGCTGGTGCTGGTGCTGCTGCTGTTACTGCTGGTGCTGCTGCTGCTGCTTTTTGTGCTGCTGGTGCTGCTGCTGCTGTTGCTGCTGCTGCTGCTTCTGGTGCTGCTGTTGCATCTCATCCTCCTCCTCGTCTTCCTCCACTTACCTGTATTCTTCCTTATTATTCCTACCCATCCTCCTCCACCTTCTACTCATATTTTTCTCAGTATTCCTTTCTGGAATCTTCTTTCTCCTTTCTTTTTCAATCTCTTCTTCCTCTGTCTCATTCTCATCCTCGTACTGTCTTCCTCCTCCGCCTTCACCTCCTTCTCCTTTCTTCTTCCTCCTTGTCGTCATCTTCCTCCATCTCATCCTCTTCCTCACCCTCCTCTACTTACCTCTTTTCTTCCTTAGTATTCTTCCTCACACTGTTCATTCTCTGTCCTCCTCATCCTCCTCCTCTTCTTCATGTTACTCCCTGTATTCATTTTTGGATTCTTGTTTCTCCTCGTCCTCTTCTTCCTCTTTCTCAACCTCTTCTTCCTCTGTCTCATTCTGCTCTTTGTATTTTCACTGCACTTACCTCTATTCTTCCTTAGTATTCTTCCTTATACTGTTCATTGTCTCTCTTCCTCCTCCTCCTCATACTGTTCATTGTCGGTCCTCCTCCAAATCCACCTCCTAATCCTGCTCTTCCTCATATTCCTCCCTGTGTTCATTCTTGGATTCTACTTTCTCCTCATCCACTTCTTCCTCTGTCTCATCCTCCTCCTCCTCCTCCTCCACTTACCTCTGCCTCCACCTCCTCCTCATAGTCTTGCCTGTATTCATTTCTGGAATCCTGGTTCTCCCCGTCCTCTTCTTGCTCTACCTCAACCTCTTCTTTGTCTGTCTCTTCCACCTGCCTCTCTGATTTCTTCCAGCCCCGTGCTTTTTTAGTCTTTCTGTTTGGATTCCAACTGCTCTTTCCAACACTGGGATCAAAAAGGCACAAGCTGTGTGACAGGCAGCCCTGCAGCGTGCAGGAGAGCACCCAGCGTGCAGTGCACAGTGCGCTTCCGGACGTACCCGCGCTGTACATTGTACAGTGCAACAGCATCCAGTGCAGTGCAGCGCCTGGAATACAACACAAAGTGCACTGCAGAGAGCAAGAGGACAGCACGGGACTTACAGTGCAGTCCCACCCCGTAACATACAGACAGGGCAAGGCTACACCCAATGGGAAATACACTAAAGCCCCACAACACAGACAAGGTGATGTGTACAGTGTGCACAGGGCCTGGCATATACCTTCCAATACTCTCACAATGTGTGTATATGTGTGTATATATGCCAGAGCAGAGCGGGCTGCCGTAGCTGCTGGTGGTGCCTGGGGGCCCTGGCGTGCCCCCCCACTAAGGGTGCCTGGGCTGCAGGGAAGGGCTGCTGCTGCTGGCCAGGCGGAGGGCACAGGTTGGCTGAGCCTGAGAGAGAGACAGGAGCGCTGGGCGGTGGGCAGCTCTGCTTCAGCCTCACCCCATCTGCCTCCCAGCTGTTCATGAGCAGGGAAGGGGCTTGGTGGTGCCCTCAGCCCCCCCCAGCAGCTCTTGGGAGCTGTGAGGGGAAGGAAAGGTCCTGACGAACAGGCGAGGGGCCTGAAGGTCAGACCAAAGCCCTTGTCACTCCAGCCTTTAAAAAGTGCAGGGACTGCTCAGATGGCCAAAAATGTCACGATGTACCGGTGTCCCTCACCAGGATCCCAAAAATCCCATCCCTGTGGCTTTTTGGGAGCCCCTTGAGCAGATGGCCGGAGCTGTTGGGGAACTCTGGGGTCTCTCAGCGTCCTCGGGCAGACTGCTGGAGGGGCATCCAAGGCTCCCCGACACAGAGCTTCTCCTCACTGTGCAACCAAAGAGGCCTGGCCACCCAGAGCTGCTCGAGGGGCCCCCACAAAGCCGTTTGACCCACCCATAAGCAACCGACCCCTCACATCCGCCTTCTCTCCTGGTCGTTCCTTTTGTCTTTTTCTCTTTACACCCTCCACCCACCCACCTCTTCCTCTTGCTCTTTCTGATTCTCTTTCTTCTGATTTTTTCTTCCTTCCAGCACTGCCTTCCAGCCCCTGCCTCTGGCTCTTCCTTCTTCCCTTTTTCTTGGGTTATTTCTTTTTTTCCTCTTCTCCCTCCCCGCCCCTTTCTCCTTGTCTTTCCTTGGGGTTTTAGGACTGGTTTGGTTTGGGATTTTTTTTCCCCAACAGTGAAAGGAAACAACAAAACACCCCCACTGCGGTACCACACGTGTCAGACACATCACACCAGACAGTGCCCACAAGAGACTGTACAGAGCACTAAAAAATACAGGCAGCAGAATGATGGAAACTACAACAGAAAGTCCCCTGGGGAGCAACACAAAATACACTGAGCAATAGGATGGAGAAATGAACACTGTGTGACACAGCACAGTGCAGACAGGACAGTGCACACTGTCCAGGGCAATACAGGCCCTGCTATCTATAGAGTGCCTACCTGACAATAACATAAATATAAAAATATGGCTATGTCTGCATTTAAAGAATAATGTAAATATATATATAAAACCATAAAGCATCAGGCAAGTAGACAGCAACACATATTTGGGCCCAGTGGTACACGCCACCCGCATGTCATCGATGCCTTCTGCTGTCTCCTCAGGTTTTGTTTTTCCAATTTTCAGTTGTTTTTTTTTTTTAATCTGCTGGTTTTTAGATTCCAGCTTGCCCCTTCTACCTGCCTCTTTTATTGCTTCCTGCCCTGTGCTTCTTTAAACCCTTTCAGTTTTCTTCCAGCCTGCTGTTTCCATCTGCTGTTTCTTTGGGTTTCAACCCACCGCTTCCACCTCCAATTTTTTTTCCTTTTTGCCACCTCTTCATCTCCTTTATTTTCTGCTTGCAGCTCCCTGCTCACACCTGTCCTTACTCTTGCTTTCTACCCACCCGCTTTCTTTTGCCTTTTACTTTTTAATTCCTTCCTTCTGTTTATTCCTATTTTTTCACTTCCCCATCCAACCCCCTTTCCAGGAGTTTCCTTCTCATTTCTGGTTTTGTGTGGTTCATTTTTCACTTCCTCCCCTGCCCGCCCCCTCCTACTTTTCTTGTCTTGTTTGGTTTTGGATTTGTTTTCATATTTCTTTGCCTGATGCTTCCTGCTCTTTTCTTTTTCTTTTGAATTGCTGTTTCATGTTCATTTTTTTCCCTGCCACCCCCCCCCCTGTTTCCTGCTGTTTCTGTTCTCTCTTTGGTTTCCCCCCGGTACCTTTCCGGTGATGACAGAACTTGGGTGGTGCCATGGCCAAAGGTGGAGCTGCCCGGTGGAGGCAGGTTTTTGCTTGTCCACTCCCTCAGGTGATGGAAGAAGCAGCTGCCTGGAGCCT
This sequence comes from Gallinula chloropus, assembly GCF_964237585.1. Classification (NCBI taxonomy): domain Eukaryota; kingdom Metazoa; phylum Chordata; class Aves; order Gruiformes; family Rallidae; genus Gallinula; species Gallinula chloropus. The sequence goes on from NC_140116.1 coordinate 3,328,536, forward strand.
TTTCCAGACCTGTGTGAGGGAGAGGGAGCGGTGACTGGCTGGGGAGACTCGCAAGGACCACCAGCAAGCGGGTCCCGATAGCCAAAGGCCCCCAGCTCTTTCCTGAGCACACTGGGAATTTGTGTCTTGGCTCTGGGTACCCACTGAGCTGCTGTGACAAGCAGGACGGGCTTGAAAAGCAGGAAGGAGCCTTGTTTCTGACCTGGCAGAGCTGGGCACAAGGAGCTGGGAAATGCTGTGGACTCCAGCTCTTCCCCAGCTGCCCCAGCATGGGTCACTGCTATGGGGTGCAGTCATAAAATCACAGAATATTTATCAGGCCCAGACTACTCCATCCTGTCCTCCACAGGGTCACAAGCCCCCCTGCTCAGCAAACCTGCTCCAGCGTGGATCTCTCTGTCCCTCGCTCACAGAGACACACACACACACACAGAGACACAGACACAGACACACACACACACACACAGACTCACAGAGACAGACATACACAGAGACACACAGACACACAGACTCAGACACACACACAGACACACAGACACAGACACACAGACACACACACACAAATACACACACACAGACTTACACACACAGACACAGACACACAGAGACACACACACAGACACACACAGACAGACACACACACACAGACACACAGACACACACACAGAGACACACACACAGACACACAGAGACACACACACAGAGACACAGACACACACACACAGACACAGAGACACACACACACACAGACACACACACACACAGACAGACACACACAGACACACACACACACAGACACACACACACACAGAGACACACACACAGAGACACAGACACGCAAACACAGACACACACACAAACACACACAGAGACACACAGACACACACAGAGACACACAGACACACAGACACAGACACAGACATAGACACACAGACACACACACAGACACAGACACAGAGACACACACACAGACACACAGACACACACAGACACAGACACACACACACAGACACACAGACACAGACACACACATAGAGACACACACACACAGACACACACACACACAGACACACACACACACACAGACACACACACAGACACACACAGACACACACACAAACACACACAAACACACACACACACACAGACACACACACACAGACACACACACACAGACACACACACACAGACACTCACACTCTCTCTCTATTTCAGGGGGTCCGTCTTGAGGTTTTTTTCAGTTTTCTTACAAGTGTGTCAGTACCTGGTGTTTTTCCTCCAGCATCTCTGCTCTGCTGCGACTGCTGGGTCTCGTGTGGTCATACTGGTGTGGCCCCGAGTGACTCAGCTGTGCTGCAGAATGTGTCTGGGGTTGAACTGCTGTTAAAACATCAGATGAGGGACAAGCCTGGATGAGAACTAACAGTTTGCTTTTCCATGCTGTGTCCTTGCTTGCGTTGAGCAGAGTGACTGTTCTCCGTGTCTGTCAGGGACATCTTTCCAGTGTCTTTCTGGTCGGAGCTGTGCAGTCGTGTTGGGCAATTTGATGGGGACAGAGAGGGCTTTAAGCTGGGGGCTGTGAAACCAGACCAGGTGGTTGGTGTGGCGTTGAATGATGCAGATCTCCTCCTCTCTGCAGAAGGACTGGGGCATTTGGTTCCCAAGGATATGCTGTCTGACATCAAAGCGCTTGACAGGTCTGAAAAGGGGTGGGTTTGGCTGAGCAGTGGCAGCTGCAAGTCAGAACTGAACAGGGCAGGGATAGAGCAGTGTGTTGGTGTAGTGTGTGGCCGTGGTCAGCCGTAGCTGTCCTTACTGCCACGGGAGCTGATCAATCCACCACCTCTCGTCAGCCTGTTCCAGCACCTCACTACTCTCTCTGTAAAAAAACTTCCCTCTAATATCTAATCTAAACCTTCCTTCCTTTAGTTTTAATCTATTCCCCCTTGTCTTGCCATTTCCTACCCTTTTAAAAAGTTGATTCCCCTTCTGTTTGTATGTTCCTCTCAGGTACTTGAAGGCCTGAAAAGAAAGAAGATGGAAGTCTTCTTCATGCTTTTAGCAGAAGAATGTAACACCTTATTTTTGCAAAGAGGGGGAAGGACATGGAAGTGGAAGCACGATTCATTGGAAACAAAGAGTGCCTGCAGATCTCAAATAAGATCACAGCAAAACCCCAGCTCGCTTGCATCCCTCCTTGCTGCAACACTTTTCACCCCCTATGTTTAACAGCAATAGTATGTTCAAATCCTCAAAATGTGGGAGTGGGCTTAAATGATAACCCATTCCTGAATTTAGCATTTATCTACTAAAACTGATCCTTTGGAGTAAGAGTGAAAAAACAGGCAACAGTGGATAAAGCAAAATTGCATCAAAATAAAAGGACGGTTAGTTAGCAGATGCAAAGTACCTGCTGCAACTCCATAAGTCAAATTCACCATTCAATGAAACTCTGCTGCATCAGAATGAATGTAACAGAGGTGGCAATGAAACATTTGCTGTATTAACAGCATCCTTTTAATGCCATTACGAATTCCAGAGACAGAAGGTCACAGCATAAACATCCCTTCTTTCAAGAGACATTTTTTCCCCAACACGAATACAAAAAGAGAACATCAGCAACCAACAGAAACACTACAAGCAAGAATAAAGACTGAAAAATAATGGGGAATCGACAATATTTTGTTATATAGCATACAACAAGCAATTCAAATAATGTTAAATAACTGATAATGAACATCAGGAAACACTGCAAATGTCACGGGGCTTTTTGCTCCATGGGATCACACGAGGTACTGCGGATAGAGAGCACAAGGCATTAATTGTCTAAGGAAATCCGGATAAGCACTGGTTTCCCAGGCACGGCAGTGAAAGCAGAATTTCAGGGAAGAATTTGAGGAATAACAAGGGAAGGAGACACTTCAGGGAACTCTGTTACTGACAAGTGGAGGAGACAGCACACAACACAGCCAGCTCCCTAAAAATTTATTTTTTCTTCTTTCCTCCTTTTTTAGCATTGTTGCTGTATTTTGCTTCCAGTTGTGCCAAAAAGTCCTCCGTTTCCATTTTTCAATTTCTGCTTTGAATCAGCGCTTTCACATCATCTTCTCCACTGAGGCCCGCTTCGTTCTTCATCTTTTCTGCCTCTCCAGCTTTTTTCTGCCCAGCTTTTCCTTGAGACCCTTTTCTGCTTCGACTCTTCTACAAAGCCTCGGTGGGATGGGACTTCTCCGAAATCGATGGCGTTTTCTATGATTTTCTGTATTCTGGGTTCGTCTGTATAGTCCAGGCACAGCCCAGACTCCATTACGCTGTCCATGTCCCCCTCAAAATCCACGTACGCTGCTTCAGCTCTTCTTGAGAATTTTTATAGCTCTTTTCAAAGTCTTCAGTGTCTTTCAGAGAGACCTTCTTGAAGAGCAGCCGCCAGTCCTCCTGCCAGTCCCGCTCGCCGCGAAGGGCCTCGCCCTCCTCATCCCCCGTGCCCTGCTCATCGTACACCGCGCGCTGCTCCGCGTCGCTCAGGATGGCGTCCGCCTCACCCCGGATCTGGAACCGCCGCGTCACCTCCTCCTTCGCATCGGGCTCAGCGCAATCAGGGTGGACGCGGAGCGAGGCGCAGTGGGAACCGCGGTGGATCTCCTGGGCTGAGGCCTCCCGGCGGACGCCGAGGACGCGGTAAAGGTCCGAGGAGCCGAAGGCGGCCTCGCTCTGCTCCAGCAGCCCCATCCCGCTGCAGCGCCGGCACCGCCCCCGCCCGCTAAGAGCGCACCAACAGCCGCTGCTGTTAGAAAGTCTCTTAGTTAAAATGCCCTCATTTCAAAGTGCTGCATGTTCAGTCTGGCTGAACCTTGTGGACAGTACAAAGGGCCTGATGTTTGTTGCCTCTCTGGCTAGGGGGGTGAAAAACCATTAGAGGGAAAATGCACACAGAGGTGTGTATGTGCAACGTGCATGTCTGTATTTTTTGTTCTTGGGCACCGGTTTGCCTGTAGTTTGCTCTGCTTTCCCCAGAGGTACACAACAGCCCTGCTCTGGTTGTTGGCATTTCGATCCCATATGTGTGCACGTGTGCGTGCGTGTGTTCTGTATAGCCCTCTCCCTCTCCTTAGATGCTCAGTCAAGCCACTAACTGGCCCTGAATGACCTGTCCTCTCAGTTACATCATGTGCAGACACAGATGGGCCCCAGGCCTATGGCCTCTCCAGTAGCTGTGCCTTCTGCCCAACAGCCCAGCCCTTGGCTCAGACCTCCCCAGACTCTCCTGTACGTGGCCCAGACTCGTGGCCTTTCCTGGTTCCCAGAAGTTAAGCTACTTGTCATGGTGGCCTGGTGTCTTAGCGATGGCACTGGCTGTGAGGAACTGCAGCCCCTTCTCCAGTTGCTGCCACTTGGACCTCTGTGCTGCAGGACTCAGAACCACCATTACATAAATAAGCCAGGACAGACTAGTGATCAGCCTCCCCCAGTGAGTCCTATTCCAGGCAGAGGCACTTGCTTGGACTGTTAGGTGATACTTGTGGCCCTGTGGGGTCCCTCACCCTGGAGCCAGGCCTTGGGCTGAGCAATGGCCTCGCTTGGAGCAGGGCCGGGCTGCTCCCCTGGCACTGCGCTCCTGGGGTGTCCCAGTAAAGAGACAGGTGATTGAAGTCGTCCTCGTCAAAAGGCCTGTCTCATGAAGATATGTTACCAAGTTTTCTGACCTTTTCACAACGCAGCTTAGCTTGGTGCACTCCCAAAGAAACTTTAGCTTGTGAACTGAACAAGAGCCCCCTCGTTGTCATCACAGCTTTCCTCGTGTAGTCAGGGGGATAGGTCCTCCTTGCAGAAATGCCAAAAGTTCAACAGTCATATAAAAGTTTAGCTGGAATTCCCTTTGGTTTTGTAGAGAAATGCTGTCCCCTGAAGGAAATCTTGTAATGTGTCTCTGAAGGGTGCAGACCTTGAGGAGCAGGCTGCTCAAGAGTGAGTCCCCGTGTAGCCGCGTGTTGCCTCCCTACCAAAACTTTGCCGTGCAAATCCCATACACAGTTCAAGGAGGGAAGCAGTGGGAGAGGATGCTGTGTGGTAAATACTGGGCTGATCTTTTGTTGAAGCAGCAAGCGATGGAGCTTTCTGGCATTTGGGAGTTTAGCTGGAGCAGAAGGGGCTGGAATAATCTTGCCAATTGACATAAACTTGTATATAGGAAGTTCCACCTAAACATCAGGAGGAACATCTTTCCTGTGAGGGTGGTAGAGCACTGGGACAGGCTGCCCAGAAGTTGCGGAGTCTCCATCTCTGGCGCTACTCAGAGCCCACCTGGATGCTGTCCTGGGCAGCCTGCTGTAGGAGATGTGGCTCTGGCAGGGGTGTTGGACTAGATGCTGTGAAGAGGGCCCTTCCAACTCCCATCATTCTCTGCTTCTGTGGTAAGTCACAATGGTCAGCGTGACATGCAGGTACGTGTCATAATAGAGCCTGATTGGGATTGGACCTGGAGGTGCTCATTAGCATTCTGTAACTGCTGAGCAGGTAGGGTGTCCTCCAGTAGGTCCTGTAATCACTCAGTCTTAATATACCCTGAGTTGGTTGAGGGCTGGCCTTTTATTCTTCACAGCTACACCGACTAAGGGCCTGGAGCATATCCCCTGCGAGGGGGATCTCTCCTTCTCTGGAGATACTCCAGACCTGTCTGGACACCGACCTGTGCGACCTGTCCTAGGTAGGCTGCTTAGCAGGGGGGGTTGGACACGATGATCTCCGGAGGTCCTTTCCAACCCCTACAATTCTGTGATTCTGTGTTTAAAAGGAGTTTTTTGGGAATAGGTTCTGGTGGCTGTTTAAGGAGGACGTATTTGGAAAGATGCTTCATGTGTAGAGAATTTGGGTACAGACAGTGTTCACACTGGCCCCTGGCATCTTCCTTTTGGATTGCCAGTTGTGGAAAGATCCTCATCTGAGAGGGTCTTCTGTGTATGTGCTGGGTGGGTTTCTGTGTTGCCTTGTGAATCAAAAGGACCACTTCACCTTGTGACTTTTGGTAGACATAAGTTGCCCTCTAAATCAGTGTTCTTAGCATTAGAAGTGCCTTCATTTCAAATTAACTTTTCTGCCATACTTCAGAGTATTTTTATAATGCTCAGTTGAGTTGAGATACTGAGGAAAGTTGGATGCAGCCAGAGTGGTCTTAGTGTTTCTGCCTGTCTTTCATTCTGCCAGTGACTCTCGGCTTGTGCATGCTATGTTCAGATGTTGATTTTGTGTACTGTTTTCAATGTTTTGGTTTGTATTTGCCTGTCCTTGCTCTTACATCAACTTTTTGTCTTAGTACTGCAGAAGCAGTTCAGCAGAAAGTGGACGACATGGGGAAGAGGCGCAGAGGACAAATGGGAGAAGACCCTGGGGTATTCCACAGCCTGGGAGCTGCTAATCTGTTCTGTTATTTTTGTATAACTGGTGTAGTCCAGATAGGGAAATGAATTAGTTGTGATTTTAATTTAGCGGTTCCAAAACCCACTCTACTCTAAAAGAACATGAGATTTGGCTCCCTAATTGGGATGTAACATCTTCCTCTTACGGTTGGGCTACAGAGAGAGTCTTAAGGGTGGGTGGTGGAAGGCTCTTCTTCAAGAGATAGGAAATAGCAGTGTTATGCTGAAATCCATGTCTTCTACTACGCTTTCTGAACTGCCTTGTGAGTTTTGAATGCATGCTCTTAGCATACAGCTGTTTCAGGGCTTGGGTTTTCACTTCAAATCTTAGTTTTGGTCTGTGAATTTAGGTTCTCCTGTCCTTTTGAATGGAGGGGCACTTTGTTTTTGAAACATCCTCATAGGCTGCTTTCACAGGTTTTTCTTTTAATCTGAGTTACCTTTTTGTTTTTAATGAAAGCAGAATTGCAGGTAGTTTCATAGAATGATACAAGATCCTGAGGTGGAAGAGACCCCTAAGGATCAGCGAGTACATCGTCCCTCAAGTGCCCAGATGCATTTTTTATCTGCTAGAAATTGTTTTTCCTAGGTTTTGCCTGGGTTCTTGGATTATTGATGTGTGATTAATTGATAGACTGGGATTTGTATTTAAGTGTCACATGTACAAAGCCCTATTTTAGTGCAGGAATTCTTGTGACTGCTCCTGGGTGCCAGAGTGATGTACTTATTCTCTCCTCCTGTTCCTTACTTCACTCGTTAGTCTGTATGGAGCGCAGTGATGATGTTTCTACAGGGGCACCCGATAAAATACGCACGTCAGGTTTTCTGCATGCCTGTGACTGATCTTTCTGGTTTGGGGGTTGTTTTTTTCTTATTTAGGAGAACCTCAATGGGACCTCCAAGGGAAAGAAAGCAGTGCCAAAAGCTGGCAAAGAAATAACTGATGAGCAAGGTGGGAGTGTGGCTTAGTTCTGGTTTAAGTTTTCTTTCCTGTGCTCCAGCCAAAAGCCTTGTCCTAAACACTTGACACAAGCTGACCTGCGGGGCATTTTTAATCTTTAAAACAATGATCCATCTTGCTATTAGCATTACGAGCTGTAGTCAGGGCTGTACTTCAGGGCTGTAGTGTAGTGAGCTCAGAACAGGTATTCAGAGAGGAAAATAATCATCAGGCTTCTCCAGAAAGCTTACAAGATAAAAGGCAGCAGATGGCTGTGCACAGGTGGGAATACAAAGAGAAGTTATTCCTCAGAAGGAGGAAGAGCAGTCTCACTACAACAGGAGCGTGCCAGTTTTCCTGCTTGTGAGCAGCAGGGAGAGACTTCTCAGGAAGTAAGGCAGGTTGCCAGATGTGTACGGAAAGCTCCTGCAGAGTGTGAAGATCAGCAGGGGAGAAGAGAGTGGTGTTCCTTTCTGTGTTTAGCTGGTGATTGGAGGCAGCTGCTGCCCAGGCCTGTAATTAGGAGCTGTCACCCCGGTGCTCAGTGGGCAATTAAATGAGCAGTGAGGTTATTTGGTAAAAATGTAAAAGGCCATATTGACTTTATGCTTGGAGCGAGAGGGGAAATGTGAAGGTTTAGTGAGAATGATGGTTGTGATGAGGGCAGTCGGCCCAGCAATCCTTGTAGGAGATTTCTGGATGGGACAGAACGAGGCAAGAGGGTGCTTAAGGACAGGAAAGGATGTGGTGGTTGCTGAGCCAACCAGTGTTAGGTTTTGTGATGGATCAACCCTGCACCCCCCCAGCGGAGCTCAGAGACACCGTGGCAGGAGGGGGAGCCCAAAGAAGACCCCAGCGGGCTGCTCCCAGGGCCGTCAGCCCATCCAAGCCCTACCTGCACAGGCCCAGATGAGCACATGGGTACACAATGGCAGGCACCCAAATCAAATGGAGGAGGAACAGCCACCTGGGCCCCTCCCAGGGCTCTCCCAGCAGAGCAAGGGGAAGGACACGGGGAGCAGAAAAGCAGAGCAGCTGAAGCCTTTGTGACTCAAGCCTCAGCTAAACAAGATGACAGAACTGTTGCTACTGAGACGGATGAGAAGCCACCCAGTCATCGGAGCAAGGACAGAACCTCTGTGTAGTGCATTCTGAATTTAATTTACAAGAGTACTTAAGAAGTTCAATCTTATCTCAATGTACAGTTGTTCTGCCAGAGGAAAGTGTTGAGAAGGGTGAAGAAGATACTCAGAAGCGATATTCCCTTCGAGAGAGGAGGAAACCTGTTGAGGACTATCAACCACCACTGAAAAGTAGGCTCTCTGCAGGGTTTCTCTTCAGAGCTGATTTCTTTCAGTGAGATGTTTTTGGAATGAAAATGTATATGGGCACTCAACTTCTCTTGGCTTTCAACAGAACCAAGGCAAAGTAAGAGCAAAGTTTCAGACTGCTCTTCAGATGCCAGACAGAGGTCCCCATTTGGAAGTCCTCAAAGACTAGAAGACTCCTGCAGCCAAAGAACTGACAGGTTCGTGAATGCTTGGTGATGGTCCTTCTCAGCAGTGCTGTCAGTCACACTGCTGACTAATCCTTCCAGAGGTTTTGGATTGGTGGGAATTACAGAAAAAACGTTAGCATTACTGCTGTGGTAGTCCAAGGGTAGAAGGAAAGCATGTATTGAGGGGGGAGGCCATACTTTTTATTAGCCATTAATTATTTCAAATGCAGCCTTTGTTGTCCTTGATGAGGTGATTATGGAGGGTGGGGCTGAGATGATGTAATTGAAATTCTCTCCTTCTTGACTTTAAACCAGAATGTCCCTCTGATAAAATACTTTGCTCTCAGACTTTTTAAGCTTGGAGGATACCAGTTACTTTCTTAAAACTAATTTAGGTAGAGGGAGACCCTGTGTGGATTTACTTAATCACTCAAGTACTGATTTTGGTTTCTCTTTGGAATCAGTTCATGTTTGTGTAGGAAACTGTCCTTCACTAAGAAAAAGGCTAAATGAAATTAGAAACTCTAAATTACCACAGTCATGACAGAGGGGGTTTGGATCCTGTAAGCAGTGAGAGCATGGAGCATGCTGTCTCTTTACAAAACAGTTAAACATTTTACCTTTCTAAGAAACATGAAATTTCCCTGTCACAAGGGAAATCGTGTAACAGCTTTGAAATGAGATTCATCAGGAGAACAATCGTCTGGAAACTAATAGATCTCAAAGGAAATTCTGAGATGGAATTCATTTAAATGTTGATATTACTTAGTGTGTACTTGGAAGTGTGCTTTGGGGGGTTCTTCTATCACCCAAGTCATGGTCAGTTCACAGTCTGCATCTGTGGAACTCCTTGTTCACAGCTTGCATTCATCTGTGTGTTGTGTGGTCTGCCATGGGTATTCATAAGCGCTGAGTTGTCAGTTAGCCTGGCTTCATGTCTGGAGTCACCATTTTCCTTTTCTTACTCTTAGACATTAAATGTAAATCAATTTGAACAAATATTTACCTCTTTACGAGGTTGGTCTCACTTAGGTGGTCTTCTGGGTTCACCTGCTGTCACTATAAATGTAAAAATCTTCTAGCTGCATGCTAACAAATGCCTTCCTCTTCCTTCATTCAAATCAGGTGTCTTCCACTAAACCTCAAGAAGGATCGAAGGAAAAGGGGAGCAGGTCTGGCTGATGTTGATCCAATGCAAACAGGCCATTCAGTAAGTAATGCTAGATCAGCGTGCCAGCGAGGTGTTTGCAGTGTTTCTGAAAGCTTCCAGTTACGTGCTGCCTATGGGTAACCCCCCTAATGGAAAGGGGGTTTACAGTTCTGCTCTCAAGCAATTTGAAAACTGCCCAGAGCTCTTCTTTGTGCTGACACAGACTTTCTGATGGAACCTTGTCAAGGTCGTAGCTTTCTGTGATGTATGAGATGTGCTCTGTTGACTTTCTCTTTAGGTACGATTTGATGGTGTGGGTGGTCTTTCTGACCACATTTCAGCTTTAAAAGAGATGGTCATTTTACCACTGCTTTACCCAGAAGTCTTTGAGAGATTCCAAATTCAGCCTCCAAGGTAACAGATACTGTGTACATCCTAATTAACCCATTTTCCTGAGAGGATTCAACTGAGCTATCAATATGTCTTCATGCTTCTAAATCTTCAGCCGTGTTGGTGGGTTTTCTTAGCAGTAGTAAAAAAGAATTTATTTAAAATGGGTAGAATCTAGAATCCAGCTGCAGCAAGGGCGTCCTTTGTCACTGCCTTGCCTTTAAAAGGAGGGCTTGGGGTGTTCTTGTTTTGAGTTCTAGGTACAAGCCAACTTGATTAGTTTACAAGCAGGAAGGAATACTATACCAGTAGTCAACTGTAATTCATTCCTTGCAAGTCCAGTGTTCTCTCTCAAGAGTCTTTTGTTGCAAGTGATCAAGCATGACTTTGAGAATTGCAGCCACAGCGTTGCAGTGGTGGTTGTGGTTGGGGTAAAATAAGAGTCTGTCCACTTTTTACGCTGCTAAATTAGTTCTGTGTCAGGAAATAAGTAGAGATGTAATTGTTAGCTTTGTATGTGTTTGGTCAGCAAAGTTCAGTCATGCTACAGTGAAATAGGACTTCAAATTCTTTGCTTTCAGTCGGTTTGAAAGTATTACAAGTAACAGAAGGAAAGTCTTCCAGGGTTTGGCTTCTTTATGCACTGAAATTCTTTTTGAAACAGCAACGTTTCAGCTGTTCTCACTGATGACTGTATTTATCTGGAAATGCAGTTTTCTCTCCCAGCCTTAGACCTGCACCTTTTTTAGCATCAGCAATGCATGGTCTAGGAGAGCAAATCCAGTAACTTAGAGCTTTTGAGGGGAGAGTGCAATGCTTCACTGTCAAATCTTGCCTTCTGCAAAGACAAGCATTTCAATGCAGCGTATCACTGAAGAATGAACTGGTAATTCCCAAGTTATGCCAGTCTCTCTATCGTATCACTGAAGAATGAACTGGTGATTCCCAAGTTATGCCAGTCTTGGATTTTGTGCTGAGGTTTATTCTTGCTTGGCTGTGCTGTGCTGTAACCTGCCCTGCTAGTTTGTCGGCAGTTTTGGAAGTGTCCTTCTGGGATGCTATGATGTGCTCTCAAGGTTTGTACATCTCCGTTCTCCTCTCTATCAGTTGCACTTCCTGCCTTGTTAAATTGCATTGGAACCCAGAACTTCCATCTCTTTTTGCCTTCTCCCTCTTCAGCTGTTGCCGCTAGTTCTGGTTAGGAGAGAAGAGGCGTGTAGTTTAGGGATGGGGGTTGTAATAGGTATTTTTCCATTACGGGGGTTATCATATGTGAATTTAATGGGGGTTTTGTGGGGTTGTGTTTTGTTTTCATTGCAGAGGCTGTCTGTTCTACGGTCCACCAGGAACTGGGAAGACACTGGTTGCTCGTGCGCTGGCTAACGAATATAGCCGAGGTGGCAGGAGAATTGCCTTTTTTATGAGAAAAGGTGCCGACTGCCTGAGTAAATGGGCAGGGGAAACTGAACGACGGCTTCGTGAATTGTTTGATCAGGTAAGGCTGAAATGTGCCCTGTGTTCTGTAACTGTAAACTTCTGTGGTCAGTATTTTTAGGAAGAACTCCCTGCTTTTTCGTGTTTTGTCAGTGTTTCCTTTTGCACTGGGTTCTTTAGGGGCATGAGGTCTTGACCTGTATTGGGAAAGATAAATAGAGCAAATGGGAAAACCCTGCGAAACAAACCCCTGTTACAGGATTTTTTCTCCTTAAAATAGTGCTGGCTTTATGATGTCAGGATCCTGTGTTTCCATTCTAGGCCTGCAAGATGCGACCTTCAATCATTTTCTTTGATGAGATAGACGGCCTTGCTCCTGTGCGGTCCGACAAACAAGACCAGATTCATAGGTAGTGCCTTTTTTGCATCTACATAGAAGCTGCTCGACCTCTGTGAAAAGAAGACCAGAACCTGTTTAACTCTGTGACACGGGAATTGATCCTGCAAACCAGTCATTGAATGCTGCTAAATTACAGAGTATTTTTCAACAAGAATTGAAATCAATTCACTAAGCTTGATAGGAGCACAAGGCCTGTGTTAGCTTATCAGTTTCTTTATGTCTTCCAGTGAGTCTTTAGCTAACCAGCATCTCACTGACAAAAGCTTGTTCTTTTTGAGTCATCATTGGAGAAGACTGTGTAGAATATCAGAAAATGTTCTAAACCAGTGAATGGAAATTCTGTTTTTTCCCTTAGCTCTGTCGTAACAACTCTTCTGGCCCTTATGGATGGCTTTGACAGCAGAGGAGAGGTGGTGGTAATCGGAGCCACCAACAGGCTGGATTCTGTCGATCCTGCTTTACGAAGACCTGGACGCTTTGATCGCGAGTTCTTCTTCAGTTTGCCAGATACAAAGGTCAGAATTGAAACTCAGCCTTGATGTTGATGTGACAAAGTCCTTCTTGAGAACAGAACCAGGGTCACAGTGCGGTATTGCAGAGCAGTTCAGGTGAAAATCAGTATGGACAACTTGGACAAAATCCATGCTGCATTGGCAGTAAGGTCGGGTACTGGATCTCTGTGATTGTATGTGACTCTGGCAGTAAATGTCTCAATTAACTATAAATTACTGCTTTCACATCTTGAAAAGGAAAGAAATGTTGTGCACACAAGCACAAGTTTATGTACTGTATCCACCTAGACACTGCTCTCTATTTGTACTCATGTGAGGATCTGGGGCATTTTGTGTTGGTTGGTTTGGTTGGCTTTTTTTAAGAGAAAACGTAGGACAAACCACAACCATTTTCTTTCCAGGCTAGAAAGGAGATTTTTGAGATTCACACACAACATTGGAGGCCTCAGCCACCAGGCATGTTCCTGCAAGAGCTCGCTGACAGATGTGTTGGTAAGTCTGAAAACAAAGTGAGCTTCTGCGTGTGGCTGAGTCCGAAGGAATCTGAGCTTCTACCAGGCAGTACCCAGGCTCTTGCACCTTGCTGCACAGCGTGGCAGTGAGGCACCTGGCACGGCGTGGGAGAAGTGAAGAGATTCTTTTCGTGAATATTCTTTTTGTGTCTCTGAGAACGTTGAATGGGTTTGGGGCATCTTCCTCAGGAGCAAAGTTCTGATGAGGAGACTGCTTCCTAAGGGTGTGAGACCAGGCTGCGAGCTACGTAACAAACCTTCTCTGCAGCGCGGTGCCTCTTGAAGTGCTCTGTTAACCTGTTAATTGTTGGCTGCGTGCAAAGTCTTTCAGCACTGCACTTCAGAAGCCTGGGCTTTGACTGGTGTGCTGCCTGAGACTGATGTCCCATTTGGCTTTTGTCTTGTTTCTTAGGGTATTGCGGTGCTGACATTCGAGCCTTATGTGCTGAAGCTGCCCTCTGTGCTTTGCGCCGCCACTATCCTCAGATCTATGAAAGTAACGAGAAGCTGCCGATCGATGTTGCTTCTCTTGAAGTAACAGCAGAGGATTTTCTTGTGGCTATGCAGAAGATTACTCCAGCTTCACAGAGGGCTTTGGCTTCCCCTGGGCGAGCGCTATGTCCTATTGCCAAACCGCTGCTTGAAAACTCCCTCGCAAGGATTTTACAGGCCTTGCAGAGAGTATTTCCCCACGCAGAGTCTGCGCTACAGAAGGACCACCAACAAGGTACAACAGTAGCATTCACTTCTTTAACATTCTGCCAAAGCAAAAGCTGCTCATTTGTGCCATCGCCATCCACCAGCCTCTCCAGCGGAATGGCAGCAGCACTGTATAACAGGCAGGGGCACACCTTCATTGCAGGAATACCACGCACAGTTTGTGTTCTGGATTCTAAACTGAAGTGTGGGATGGGAGCTGTGGATGACTTGCAATATGCAGTCGACAACAGCCTTCTCTACTTCAGCATCCTGTTTGTGGCAGTAGCTAACATCCTATTTCTCAGGTGTAAATATGGATCTCAGATTGAATGTACAAGGTAGCTCTTCAAAACATTTAACTAGGGGCAGAAGGGAAGGCTTCTAATGCCTGTCTGAAGAATGTCAGGCCCACAAGTCACGTATAAGTGGTTTAAGCTAAATACTGCTTTAGCTACCATGATTTCTAACCCTAGGGTTTTAGCCTGACTGGCTGTGGATTGCAGTGCACACTTGTACACGAGATCAGAGTGGTTTAGCACTATATACGCTGGGGCTCGGCTTGCCCAGCAGATGTGAGGTGCTGCCTATGACAGCCTCAGGCCTGAGCCGGTTTAGTCTGTCCGTTGGTGAGAGTCTGTAAAGTGATAAACTTGCTCCACCCCAGACAAATGGAGGTTTGTTAACAGCTATTATGCTAATCTCTGGAAAATATCCTACCAGGATCACCATCAACCTTTGAAGAAATGCCACCACGTAAAAAGCCCAGAAGAGAAGAGAGGCAGTTCCTCCATCCTAGAGGGTAACTATGCTGATCTTCAGACGTTTTAATGTGCAGCTTGTATAAGCTAACAGCTGAAAAGATTTACTGTTGTCGCTACTGTTGGGTCAGTTATTTTTCTCTATCTCTGTCGCTGTGCTGTCCAGAGAAACCTGACCTGCTGAGCTTGGTTATGTCTCTGGGATCTTGGACTTCAGCCAGCAAAGGCACAACAGTATAGCACACAACAAGGGCTCTTGACAAATGTATTTCGTGCTAGTGCAGAGTGATTACTAGGAAAGCCAAACACAATTCAAACAATGAGAAGGACTGAGTAAATCTTACACATACTTTGGGTACAGCTGTAATTTAACCAATCAATTGTGCACTTCAGATACGGGGAACGTGTTTCAGTGCCCACCTCAATTGTTTTTTTACTAATACTGTTCTCCCTCCCTCCCTCCCTCCTTCCTTCCTTCCTTCCTTCCTTCCTTCCTTCCTTCCTTCCTTCCTTCCTTCCTTCCTTCCTTCCTTCCTTCCTTCCTTCCTTCCTTCCTTCCTTCCTTCCTTCCTTCCTTCCTTCCTTCCTTCCTTCCTTCCTTCCTTCCTTCCTTCCTTCCTTCCTTCCTTCCTTCCTTCCTTCCTTCCTTCCTTCCTTCCTTCCTTCCTTCCTTCCTTCCTTCCTTCCTTCCTTCCTTCCTTCCTTCCTTCCTTCCTTCCTGCCTCCCTCCCTCCCTCCCTCCCTCCCTCCCTCCCTCCCTCCCTTCCTTCCTTCCTTCCTTCCTCCCTTCCTCCCTTCCTTTACCTCCAGTAAGAATAGGCAAATTTCGGTGGTGAAGAGATCTAGAGACGTGTGTCCTGAGTGACAGTTGTTCTGCCCCATATCAGGTTACTGACCAGCTGGTGTCTGTGTATTTGAGCTGGACAGTCCCCCTGTGTGATTCAAGAGCTGTTGCTTCACCCAGACAAGCAAATAGCAGGATTGGTGGGATTTTGTAGGGGAGCTAGGGGATGAGTTGGTAAGAAAAAGGGTTTTGAAAGTCTTTCTGATCACAGAGCAGCTTCTTATTTGCTGGAACAGAGAGAGTCTTTACCAACAAAGGAGGTTAGGGAAAAGCCTTTGACGGCTGTGTGTCTATTCATCACTTCACTCTGAAAGTTCTTTCCTCCTCCTTGTTCTAGAACTGCTCGTTACCAGCCAACGTGTGTGAGGCCACGGTTCTTACTAGTTGGAGAGCCAGGGTGTGGGCAAACTTCTCATTTGGCACCTGCAGTAATACATGCCCTGGAAAAGTTTCCTGTCTATACTCTGGACGTGCCTGATTTGTTTGCTGGCAACACATCATGGGAACAAACGTGTGCACAGGTATCTCCTCTTTTTATGCTCATGGGATTCACAAACTGTCTCTAAACTAGTAAAGGAAGTGACATTCATTGTTAATGGAGGTGGCCTGGTTTGGGTGTGCTGTTTGGTTTACTTCTGCCTGGAAATCCGCTTCATCAGCATCAGCCCTCATCTTTTCACGTTGGTATTTGCCTGTTCAGACTGCTCCAGACTCAACTGACTCAGATGTGTTCCTGCTCCAAACTGAAAATGGTCTAGTCTCCATCATGTAACCATTTACCCAAACTAAGCTGTCTTGAAGAAGACAGGGTTAGTCTTGTCTTTTCAGGCACACCTCCACATACAGCATGTACATTGTGAGGTTCCTTACACCAGCTCTGTTCCTGTCTGTGTAACAATGTCTATCTTTGAGTCAAGGTGAAAATTCTATCTTTGGGTTGGAGAGTTGTTCTGGGGGTGGTTTGGTTTTGTGTTTTGGCTTTCATGTACTCCTATTTGGTAAGAGCGTTTGACTGATCCCTGGTTACTTAGGAGCCTGTTCCAAATGGCTCAGTCTTCTTATCCAAGCTTTCATTTTACCAGGTGATGCAGGAAGCTCAAAGAAAGACACCAAGTATCATTTATATTCCACTTATCAACTCGTGGTGGAAAGCTGCTGGAGAGCCACTGAAAGCAACCTTTATACGACTACTGCAGGACATCCCATCATTTGCCCCAGTTCTGCTGCTTGCAACATCGGATGTGAGTTACACAGATCTCCCAAAAGAGGTATTGCCATCAATACTTTCCTTCTCTTTTTATTCAATTTCCTGTTCATCTGGAGCTCCTTGAAGCATTGGGGTACGAAACAAATGCATCCTGTTATTACTCGGGCACCCTGGCCAGGTCTCCTCAAATCTGCTTAGACAAAGCAATGCCAAAAGCATTTGTCTCAAGTGTTTTCTGACTAAAGGGATTGACTTTGACCCAACTTTTCCCCCCTTCTCACACACTCCTGCTTATTCGGCAGATCTGTCCGTTATCTTCAGACAAGAACTCATATGAGTTTAAGGTGGTTGGGTCTGAACATTAGTGAAGAATATGTAGTGCTGGCTAATGGCACTGGGAAACCTATTTAAACTGAAAACATTTTTACTGAAAAGGGATGTTTTTACTGAGAAAGTACGGTGGTCACGCTGTAACAATGGACTGTAACTTTGTATTTTTCATAGAAGTGAAAGCTTTACAGAGTCGATAGCTGAATTCCAAGTCCTGTTTAGTCACTTGTAAATCGATCTGTAGTCGTATTCCTTCACAAAATTCAGCAAGAGTCCATGCTGAGCATCCTAGACATATTTTGTCTCAAATATGGGGTCAGCTTACCTAGAGGTGACTGTCATCAGATGCTTGCAAAGGGCAGGAAGACAACTCCTCACAGTGTGTCTTACTCAGGTGACAATTTAGAATTTAGACAGGTACTCATCTTCTGGGAATAGAGTCTGAGCATGTGTCGTCTTGTATCTGAAATACCTTTTCTCTTTGGGCTATAGATAAAAGAGCTGTTTATTTATCGAGACGAAGTTTTCAATGTCCAGTGTCCTGATGAGGGAGAAAGAAGAAGGTTTTTTGAAGACCTACTTCTAAATCAAGCTCCTGCACGTCCTGAGTCCGTAAGCAATGCAGGTGAGGATACTCTACATACAAAACGTGGGTACCTGTAAGTTAGTAGTTGTAGAGTTTTTGCTTTGTGGTATTTTTCTATCAGTAACTTTTCACAGGCTTGTCTTGGGGTAACATGGATTGAATGAGAGTTTCTGATGTGGTGGAACAACATAAAAATGGTCATGAAACTAAAAAAAAAGTTCTGGTGGGCAACATCTGCTTCTGAGAAGGAGAGTGTGGTGCTTCCTGAACATTCAGGCTTGAGAAAGAGTGAAATGCTGGGGTGCCAACGAGCACAAGGTTCTGAAGACTCAAATTCAAATGCTAAGTGAAAGGTCAAGCAGCTCATTTAAGCTGCTTTTGGATTACACTATTGATGAGCCTTCTTAGGTTCCATTCTTCCTGTAACACCTCTCTGCAGTCGGCACACAGTGTTTCTTGCGTAAAGATGCTGCCCCTGTAGTTACTGAAAGCCCAAGTCGTGTCTTTCTGCAGATGCTGGTGTTTTGCTCCTGCAGGTTGTTTTTCAAGTGGTACCTAATGGGAAAACAGCCTTTGACTTCCTTTTATTGTATGAGTATCTTCCCAGTAATGAGCAGCGTGAGTTAAAAAGCTGTACTTCAGGCAGTGTGGCCCCAGCGTCACCTGTTGAACAGAAGGCTTACATGCTCCTGTTTGCAGTGCAAGGTGTGTTTCCTAAGCTACATGACTTGGGAGTGAGTGTTAGCCTGCCAGACTGTCACGACAACGCCGGTGTATTTCCCCCCTGGCTGTAGCCTGCCTTTCTCTCTAGTGCTTTTCTTGTATG
This sequence comes from Gallinula chloropus, assembly GCF_964237585.1. Classification (NCBI taxonomy): domain Eukaryota; kingdom Metazoa; phylum Chordata; class Aves; order Gruiformes; family Rallidae; genus Gallinula; species Gallinula chloropus. The sequence goes on from NC_140116.1 coordinate 3,347,035, forward strand.
CCCGAGTGCCTTCTGTTGATGGAGCAGTGACTTTGGCCAGAGAGAAAGTAAAAGTCAAGTGCTTCTCAGTGAAGAAATAACTGGTAACAGTTCTGTCTCTGGCCCTGCAGAGAGACTGTATTCCAGGATAATTCACTGACCCTGTAGCCCACCCAGAGAAGCAGAAATCCCGACTGAAGCAATTTGTGCCGTTCCAGGTGCCTTGGTACACCCTGTGACTGGTGCGAGCTGTTCTCGTGTCGGTAACGCAGCGGGAGTTCACAGAGGGCCAGGGACTGTGGCTGGCAGTGAGCTCAGAGTAAGTCGAATTTCAATGTTGTTAATATGGAAGTGGGACATATTCTTGCTACATGGACGGCTGTAAATTAAGCCCGTTGTTGAAAGGTGCCAGTGGAAACAATTTATGGGAAGGATGTAGAGTTTGTGGAAACATTCCACCTGTAACGGACTACGACTGTTGTGTTGCCACACGTGGTGTAGGCTGCTGTTGGATCTTTGGGGGAATTAAGATGTAGGAGGCTGGCTTCTCTTCCTAATTCTTCATTTCAAAGGGCTTGTTTAAAATAGCCCACCGACCAGCCGCTTGTAAGGTTGGTTCTTTGTGTTGCAGCAGTTTGTATGATGGATTTAGGGGCTATTCTAAACTTGTTTCCGTTTTCTCTTCAGCAACTGTTGACTTTAGCCACTGTGGCAACTAAGAACTTCACCGTCTCTCACTTGGAAAGACTGTATAATGGTCTTGCTCAGTGCATTTACCGGCATCGGGAAGATTACGACACAACCCAACTAGTGCAGGTGATTCTTTCCTGTGTCTTACAGCACTTTGTCTCACTGTTAAGCGTGCGTGAGTCCCGCCTGCGTGTGTGTGCGCTCTGGACATGGCACTTAGCAGGGCGTTACTCTTCACTGCTGCCTGTGTTAGAAGACTTTTCCATTTCACTCTGAGGCCATTTCTCCGTATTGCAAACCCCTTGTTGTACTTGGCAGAGTCGTTGGCAGTTTCTGCAGGGAATGGCTTGATCTGGAAGACAGTGGGTCCACCCCCACAGCCATCTCCAAGCAGTTAACCTCAGTCTGTCAGGAGTCCTTCCCCACAACCTTTGTCGTGAGCATCTTTATTTTGACACAGGGGGAGATTTCTGCCTCTGACGGTTTAATAGTCCCTGAATCCATTTGGTTTTGAGCTGCTTGTGCCTGAGTAGAGAGCAAATTCCTTCTACTTCTCAGCCTGCCTTGCAAAAGAGGAAGATCTGGTCTTTGGCCCTTGTCTTCCACATCTGACAAAGAGTTAGACCGGACGTTCTGTTCTGACTGTGCAGCCCTGAGGATTCTTTGGATTCAGGGATGCCATTCCTGACAAATAGGCCCATCTCTCATCCAGCGTAGTGATGTGGCTTAGCATGGGAAGGGACGTGTTTCTGTTGCCTGGGGCTTGTGAGGTTTTGCGACTTCACTTGTAATGCTTAAATTAAGAGAGACTTGATTTCTTTGTTTCCTACTTCAGCTTTAACCAAAAAACCCCAATCCTCCTACTCAGAGTGATGCTGCAAGTCAGTCAGGAGCAAACTCTGTGTATGAAGAGAGAAGTCTTTAACAAGTAATGATTCAGGGTGCAGAAGGGAGCATTTCCAGCATTTAGTTGGGGCTTTTCTGGAACTGTCTCCTCTTTCTACCTGTTGGAACCACTGTTGATACAGAGCCATGGTCCCGTGATACAGATCCACACTGTCTCTCTTGTCCGTGCTGACAGGATCCAAAGATACATGTTTTTAACATCTGTGGAAGTAAAGAAAGACGTGGTGGTGGTGGTGGTAGCAGCACATGTATTTGCTAAATATTGCTAACAGTTGTGTGTGTGGACAGATTCTTTATTCCTGTGATGAATAAATAAGCAGGGTCCTGAAGCTCTTGTTCATGCTGACTGATGGTTTGTCTTTTCTTCTTCCTAGGAAATGAAGAAAGAAATTGAAGCCTTCAGTCATGCCTTCCATCATGACTGACTTCAGCATTTTTCCAATCAGCTGTTCTCTTCTCGCTGCACGCTGTTCTTTGTGCATTCTTAAATAAATGTTATTTCCACATCTATTAAACAAATATATTGTAAAATTGATTAGGAACGCTCAAAGTCCATTAGCTGCTTTTGATATTTTCATCATTATCTAGAAGGCCCATCCTAAATCTTTGCCTCCAGATTTACTCCAGTTTTTTAAGATGCTTCCAAAGGGACAACAGAGAAAAACTTTCTTGGAAGAAGCGAAACCCATCTTGGTACCAAAAAATTATTTCCTAAACCAACGTTTCTTAGGCCTGAATTCCAAACTTTCAAATAGAAACCCAGGGATCTCTTCCCTGCGTTACCAATACAGCGTATAGAGACAAAGCCATGCTGCTGCTGGATCTCTCTCTGATATGACTTATGCAGAGCTTAAGCAAAGAAGAACTTCCACTGCCTCCTGAAAAGCCTTGCTTTCCCCCATTTCTGTCCCTGTTAAGTGGACGATTCTACTTTATAGATACCATGGCTTCCCCTGGTGCAAGCCTTGAGGTTTCTGGGATCATACAGCCATTTTCAATTCAGGTCACCAGCCCAAGTTTCCCAAAAGAGACAAGGCTCAGCTGGACAAGCTCATCTTGCGGATTTCCTTGAAACAGCAGAATTTTGAATGCTATGGAATTTGGTAGCGGTTACCCCAGGCGTAATTTCCTCACTGTCCTTTTATAGCCCATGCTTAGGTGTTCCCTCCCAGGGGTGATGAGTAACATGATTTGGAGAGGTGAACACGATCGACACGTGCATGTGCCCCTTTCTTGGGATTACCACATTTAGGGCTGTCAGCTTTGACAGTCAAGAAAACCAGCTCCCCTGGGCTGCTCTGCAGCCACCGTACCCTCGTCTGTCCGGTGGGTCTCAGCGTTGCTCTGCAGTCGCTGTCACTCCCTGCAGCACGGTCTCCGGCACACGGGACGTTTCAAAGATCAAACGGGAGCTCAAGAATCGAGGCAGTTGCCCATCAATGCTGGTTTTCATCTCCCCAACAGCACTCTGTCCAGACCCTTACCCCCAGTTTTTGATTCTTCCCTCCCAGCCTGCAGCCCACCAGGAACTGTCTCTTTCCCTGTCTCTCTCTGCTGCCTGGTCTTCTTCTTTCACTCCTCCCCTCTCTGCTCCAGAGACAGTGGCTGATGTTGTCTCCCCCTGACTGCCTGTCTGTCCCTCCTGGTCCCTGTCTGTCTGTCCTGCAGCCTGTTGCTCTGTTTCCCTCTCTCCACACGTCTCTCTCCTGCTCCTGTTCTCTGTTTTCTGTCAATCCTTTCTCCTCCCCTCCGCCTCTTCTCTCTCCGTGTCCCCCCGTCCTGCTCTCTGGCCGTCCCTCTGTCCATCTGCTGTCCCTCTTGGGCAGAGGCAGCCATGGGGCCTGCGGGGGCAGGGCCGGCCTGGGGGATGGTGTCTCTTAACGGTTCCACTGCAGGAAGCAGCAGCCCCGCTGCGTGATGGGAGCTGTGGGCCAGAGGCTGCTGGGCGGCCATAATCGTTCCTGGGCATGGGGGGAGTCAGAGAGCAGAGGCTGCTGGGCGGCCATGGTGGTTCCCGGGGCATTGTGGGAACTGTAGGCCTGGATCATGGGGCTACTGGGCAGCCATGGGGGTCTGGCCAGGCCCAGTCTCTGCTCCAGCTGCGACCAAGCTGAGCTGAAGGCTGGGGTCCCCGTGAGGCAGCAAGGCCCTTGGCCAAGCGCAGGGGCTTCTCCTGCCTGCTGGAGCTCCCTGCATGGGCAAGATCCAGGCAGCCGGGAGAGATTCCTGTCAGGAGCTGCCTGACAGATCCAGGCTGCTGCCGGGCAGGGGCAGAGCTGAACACTCCTTCTGCAAGGGCTGGGCCAGGGCTTTCAGGCCCAGTCAGCCCAGCCAGGGCTGGCAGGCAGAAGCCAGCGCTTCACTGCAGGCCTTGCTCTGAGGGCCATGGACATCAGCATGGGAAGTGTTTCTGAGACAGGTATCAGCCTGGCTCCTTTGGCTCTGCTGCCTCTCAGCCCGAATGCAGCAAACCCCTGAGATGTGTGCTGTGTGCTCCGGGCTAAAGGGAGTTTTAAACAGTTCCAGTTCATTCCAGTCTCAGTGTCCTCACTCTTAAAATACTGCTTTCAGGTCACATGTTAATTTGCATGGCTTTAGTTTCCATTTTTGTTTCTGATGCTCTCTTTTATGTTTCACCGTTCACTTCCTTGAGAGCAGCAATTTTACACCCACTAAATAAAGCAGGTGGTGACTAGGGCTGAATGGAGCACTGCCACCTGGAAAAGGTTGGTAGGAAAATTGCCCTTCCACCATGATTATTCACTGACAGACAATACTTTTGAAGATCTATCAGTCTGCTTGCATGTATTTCAATACCATGTGATGCACCACTATCCTACGGCACTGCTTCTACTGTGAGTTCCACAGAGTACCATACAGGATGTTCCATAAAAGTCTCTGCTGCTTCCTTTACAAAATACACCTATCATTCCATTAAAAGAGTATCGCCGATCCAGCTTCAGCACCTTTCGCTCCTGGAACACCCTCAGTCCCTGTACGTCAGTGCACAGAGCTCATTCTGCCTGTGGTTCAGTTCTGGAACTCTGGGCTCTGTTGCCTTACGGGATCCAGAGACTCTGCCAAACAAGGACGTCAGCATTCCTCCTCTTCAGACCCTCCCAGGATGCCACAGCTCTTTAAGAACTTCCAGTTACAGGCTGTGCGCAAACCTCCAGGCTGGATGTTCGGGCAGCCAGACTGACAAAATAATCTATCCTGATTCCCCTGATGGGGTAGATTATGGTCTCATGGTCTCCTATGAGCTACTCTGAAAAATGCTAGCCATGCAGTAAAAGTAGATCCAGCATTCTGCTGCTCCTTTAAATTGAATTATTTTAGAATAATACTAATCTGAGACTGCTTTTTTAGAGGCAAAGCGCCAAATTCTTAACGCAGCTAACACTGAATAACAGCAAAAGTTCCTTGTGTCTCTTTCCTCCTGTACGCCTTTAGAAGAGCTAAAATGAGAAAGTAATATATAAAAAAAACCACCTGCTCGTTTCCACTGTTTCCCAGTTTTGTGAATGAAAAATCAGCTGTCTGCATTCTGATTGAGAAACTGGCTGCCACTGGCCTAAGCAGGTGGAGCCTCAGCTGGGTTACAAACTGGCTGGGCAGATGTGACGGTATGCTTCCCCCATTGCCCCCCCATGTTTTCCTGATTATCCTGTTTACATGGATTTATTGATAACCATTGGTGCTGATTGTGATTTCTGCATCTGTCTCACAGTTCAGGAAGACAGATAACAAAACATTAGCCAAGGGTTATCTATGCTGATGTGCACACCAAACACTGGTCAGTGTCCACTGGCATATACGGGTGGTATGTGAATATGACTATGAGCCAATCATCTTACTCCATAAACAGTGAGCAGTCCAAGAGCCCTTTGAGCTCTCCTGAGACAACAGTGGGCTGCACGTAAGGATCTCCCCTTGAAAGGGACGCCTCTCAAGGTTACTCCTCGAGGTCGAGAGAATCCTTGCCACAACATATCTGCAACAGATCCTCGGTAAGTGAGCTGGGAATAAGTGCACTAACATTTGTGATCTTAGCTAAGAAATAGAAAGGATTGATTGTATATATAATCCTTTAGATATAAACCGTTTACCAAGTCTGGGACTGAGACTGAATCCAGCCGCACCTGGGCTCCTCTCTGAGCAGGAGTTTAGAAAGCAAGGGGATTCTTTCTGAACCTCGTGACTCAACAGGAGGGTGTCCTGATAGATTCATCTGACCCTGCTCTCTGTGCACTAACTAATCAAGATTACCTTACCATCGAATCTTAATTACTCTCGCGTTTATTACCAAACACCGTTACACCCTTTTGTTTTATATCCATAAACGTATTATTGCCTCTCCCTTAAGAGTGAAGTCCATCCCTCTGATCTGTCCCATCTGCGACAGCCGTGCAGCCCAGAGCCGTCCCAAAAACTGGACTGTCCCTAAAACTGCACGTCCTGGAGCTGCCTTGTCCGACCAGCCCCTGCTTTTATGCTGAGCATGACAGAATGGGTATGGAATACCCCCTTTGGCCAGTTCAGGTCACCTGTCCTGGCTGCGTCCCGTCCTTTCTCATTAGTAGGGAAATATGAATAACTGAAAAGTCCTTGATTACTTGGCAACAACTGGAAACATCAGGGTGCTCTCAGCACTGCTCTCATCCTAATTCCTAAACACAGCATTCTACCCACTATAAGAAAATAAATTAACTCCATCCTAGCTGAAACCAGGACACTTAGGTATGCAATGGATCAAACCTGCTTTAATAAGGTTTAATTTAATGAAGAATAAATGTTTAAAGGTGAAAGAAACACAAAGCCATCTGAGTCCCCCACTTAAACAGGCTGCAGAACGCGTCCTGAGAGGTCTGAGATGGAATACTTCAAGCATGTGGAGAGTAGCCTCATGGATTTGGTAGATGCTTGTGAGGTCACTGTAAACCGAATATCTCAACAATGTGTCCTTGGCCAATAGGGGAATACGTGCTTGTGAGGTCATACTGACAGATCTGGAGCAGGCCGTGGACAGTGGAGGTTGTTGTGAGGTCACTGATTCCAGAACAGTTGACAGGACAAGAGAAGGCAGATGGTCTGTGTTGTGATGTCAGTGGTTCCCAAGTAGCTGATAGGTCAGACAAAGCCCAAAACTTGTGTAGAGCGTATCATTACTTCCTGAATAGTTGATAGGCTGGGAAAAGACCAATAGGCTGTGTGGGTTCTGAGGAAATATCTCTAGCCTGAGTCTAGGACCAGGCTTATGGACAGTATAGGTCCTTCTGAGGCTACTGGTAGCTGGACGTATGATTGGCCAGGAACTGACAGATATCTTAGGAATCTCCTTGTGATGTCAGTGGTGCCAAAATACCTGACAAGCCAGGAATGGGGGCATGTCAGTGACAGATGCTGTGATATCACCTTTGCCTGAGTGGTGGACAGGCCAGGAGTGTGCACCTTGCTTGTATATGACATTGTGGTTTTATTGGTGCTTTGACGCCAAGAGAAGGCATGTGGCTGGTGTGGGTGTGGTGTTTTAGGCCTGGTGGGAGGCCAGACGCCCACCAAAGTTGGTCTATCACTCCCCTTTTTAGTTGGACAGGAGAGAAAATAGATATTAAGAGGCTCTGGAGTCAAGATAAGGACAGGGAGAGATCATCCTGTAATGAACGACCAGGGCAAAACAGACTCAACAGAGTGAAGGACAGAAAACTCTAGTTTATTACACTGCACACCCAGTGACACCAGAGTCAGGTGATGTGAAGCGTGACCAGATCTTAAAACAATGGGACCAGATCTTAAAGCACCTTCCCCCCCACCCCTCCCTTCTTAGCAGACTTACCTTTAGTTATGATTTTGCGCCCTTCTCCCCACCCCCATGGTGGCACAGGGAGGGGCAGGGACTGGGAGATGGGAGCTTCAGTCAATCCCTTGCAAGTTGGTTTCCTTCTTGGCCAGGGGAGGGGGGGGCATTCATTCCACACCCCCTTCCCCTGCTGCACCTTGGGGTCCCACCCACGGCAGACAGTCCTTCATGAACTGCAACGTGAGTCCTTTCCCACAGGGCTTCAGCTCTTCACCAGCTGCCCCAGTGTGGGTCACTGCTATGGCAGGCAGTAATAAATCACAAAATCTCTCAGCCCCAGTCCTCCACGGGGTCACCAGCCTCCCTCCAGAAAACCTGTTCTGGTGCAAATCTCTCCCTTGCTCATCTCTGTGTCTCTGTGTCTCGCCATGGGCTGCAGGTGCTGGCAGGGATTTGCTCCAACGTGGGTCACAGCATCTCCTGTCTGTCTCCCCCTGCTCCACTATGGGTTTCTCCACGGGCTGCAGGGTCATCGTTCTCTCCGACACCTTCAGCTCCTCATCCTCCCCTTCCCTGGCCTTGGTGCTGGCACAGCTTGTTACATCTTCTCACTCCCTTTTCTGGGGGCAAATTGCAGCTGCTTGCATTTTTTCTCTCTTATATGTGATTCCCCCCCTTTTCCAACAGAACCCAGGAACATAAAAATGCAACAACTGAAAAGGTAGTCAGGTATTGGAACAGGCTGCCCAGGGAAGTGGTGGACTCACAATCCCTAGAGATGTTTAAAAGGTGTGTAGATGTTATGCTTGAGAATATGGTCTAGAAGTGGACTAGGCAGGGTTAGGCTGTGGTTTGTCTCAGTGACCATAAAGGTCTCCAACTAAAGTGATTCTATGGTTCTATGGTACACTTCCAGGACATTCCAATTCTGTCATGGTGGGAAAGCACTGCCATTCCAGACAAGTAATCATGTGGCTCAGCTCATGAAGATGTGCTTGTAAATATTTTAGAAATATAAGAAAAAAAAAAACAAAACAAAAATCATTTCTAGACCAACAGCATATAAAGAGAGCACAGCTCATCATTATGCAGTGCCTGGGTCACAAAAGACCTGGAGATACTTTATTAGGAATGGGATAATTATGGACCATGTTACCATACCTTACATCAACTGGAAGGAAAAAAAAACAACCAAAAAGCTACTAAATAGAGATTGGTCCTAATGTGAGATCCATTGCAAGTGATATGCAAACATGGAGCAGTTTATTGCTGCTTAGAAACAACCAGTCATCAGTTTCCACAAGGCATCCTTGAGCTCCTGGTTCCTCATGCTGTAGATGAGGGGGTTCACTGCTGGTGGAAACACTGAGTAAAGAAATGCCACTAGCAGGTCCAGAAATGGGGAGGAGATGGAGGGGGGCTTCAGGTAGACAAAGATGCCAGTGCTGACAAACAGGGAGACCACAGCCAGGTGAGGGAGGCAGGTGGAAAAGGCTTTGTGCCGTCCCTGCTGCGAGGGGATCCTCAGCACAGCCCTGAAGATCTGCACATAGGACACCACAATGAACACAAAACACCCAAAAGATAAGCAGGATGCAACCATGGTGACTCCAATTTCCCTGAGGTAGGCATCTGAGCAGGAGAGCTTGAGGATCTGGGGGATTTCACAGAAGAACTGGTCAAGGGCATTGCCATGGCAGAGGGGCAGAGAGCCCTGGGAGCAGAATGATCAGGACAGGGAGAAATCATGCAGGGAGAAAGCACAGGGGCAGGTCATGCAGCTGTTACTCTCACTGGCAGTACAGACTTGACACCTACAATAAAATCAATCTAATTCATTACTCAATCCAAAGAGAGCAGAGCAATGAGAAAAAAACCTAGAGAAATGAAATTTTAAACACCCTCCTACAACCCTCCCTTCTTATCCCAGGGTCCACTTCACTCTTTAACTCTCTACTGTCTCCGACTGAGTGGCACAGGCGGACAGGGAATGGGGGGTGGTGTCAGTTAATCACACATCATCTCAACTGCTCCTTCCTGGTCAGGGGGAGGACTCCTCACTGTCTCCCCTTGCTCCAGCATTGGGTCCCACCCACAGGAGACAGTCCTGCATGAACCCCTCCAACGTGAGTCCTTCCCACATAACTTCAGATCATCACAGATTGCTCCAGCTTGGGTCCTCCACAGCCCTGCCAGCTAACCTGCTCCAGCACAGGCTTCCTATGAGGTCACAGCCTCCTTCAGTGTCCTCACATGCTCAACCTTGGGGACCTCTATTGGCTGCAAATAGAATCACTGTTCCACATCATCCAACACAGGCTGCAGTGAACAGCTTCAAGTCACCACGGTCTTCTCCACGGGCTGCAGGGGAATCTCTGCAATGAGGCTTGGAGGACCTTCTCCCCCTACTTCACTGACCTTGTTGTCTGCAAAGTCCTTTATACTTTCTCACTCCTTTCTCTGGTGGCAAAAAGCAGCTGCTGGGTTTTATTTCCCTTCTTATAAATACTGTCACAGTGTTGCTTTTCACAACGCTCTGCTCCACACGGCCAATACATTGTCACTGCCCCTCTGCAAGGGCAATGCCTGTGACCAGCTCTTCTGAGAAATCTCCCAGATCCTCGAGCTCTCTCACTCATGGTCCTACCTCAGTGAAATTGTAATCAGAGCATGTCTAGCTTTTGGGTGTTTTGTGTTCATTGTGGTGTCCTATGTGCAGATCTTCAGGGCCGTTCTGAGGATCCCCTCGCAGCAGGGACGGCACAAAGCCTTTTCCACCTGCCTCCCTCACCTGGCCGTGGTCTCCGTGTTCCTCATCACTGCCGTGTCCACCTACCCGAAGCTTCTCTCCATCATTTGCACCTGATAGTGACAATTTTTAGTCAGTGGTTCCTCCAGAAGTGAAATTCCTCATCTACAGCATGAGGAACCAGAAGCTCAATGATGCCGTTTGGAAAGTGATGACTGGATGTCTCTAAGCAGCAGCAAACTGCTCATTCTGCGTATCACTGGCCATGTAACTCACGTTAGGACCAGTCTGTATTTAGTAGGGTTTTTAGCTGTTGGGTTTGGTTTTTTTTCCCCCCTCCTAGTTTGTCTAAGCTTTAATAACACTGACCACCTTCATCCCATTGCTAATGCAGTATCTCCTGGTCTTGTGTGACCCAGACACTGCGTAATGATGAGCTGTGCTCTCTTTCCATCATCTTTGCCTGGAAAGGTGCACTTTTTCTTCCTTGTTTTCCCCCCTGACATTTATAAAAATTTGACAAGCATATTTCCAACAGCAGAACCACTCAACTATGTTTCTGAATGACAGTGCTTTCCCACCATGACAGAACAGGAATTTCCTGGAACTGAACCACAGAATCATAGAATCACTTAGACTGGAAGAGGCCTTTACGATCATTGAGTCCAACCAAAGCCTACCCCTGCCTAGTCCACCTCTAGGCCATGTCCTCAAGCACAACATCTATAGGAACCTTTTAAATCCCTCCAGGGATGGTGACTCCACCACTTTCCTGGGCAGCCTGTTCCAATACTTGACTAATGTTTCAGTAATGAAATTCTTCCTGATATCCAACCTAAATCTCCCCTGGTGCAATTTGAAACCATTCCCTCTCATCTTATCACATGTTACCTGAGAGAAGACACTGGCTCTCACCTCTCTACATTCCTCCTTGCAGGTAGCTGTAGAGAGCGGCAAGGTCTCCCCCTCAGCCTCCTTTTCTCAAGGCTAAAATGCCCCAGTTGCCTCAACTGCTCCTCACAGGACCTGTGCTTCAAATCCATCAGCTTTGTTGCCCTTTTCTGGACACACTCCAGCATCTCAGTGTCCTTCTTGTAGTGAGGGGCCCAAAACCGGACACAGTACTCGAGGTGCAGCCTCACCAGAGCTGAGGATAATGGAACAATCACTTCCCTACTCCTGCTGGTCACACTATTCCTGATCCAGGCCAGGATGCTGTTGGCCTTCTTGGCCTCCTGGGCACAGTGCTGGCTCATGTCCAGCCAAGGTATCCACGGACACCCCTAGATCCTTTTCCTCCGGGGAGCTCTCCAACCACTCTGACCCAGGCCTGTAGCGTTGCCAGGGGTTATTCTGATCAAAATGCAGGGCCTGGCACTTGGCCACAATAACCCAAGAACCTCATACAATTGGCCTCTGCCCATCGATCCACCCTGTCCAGATCACTCTTCAGAGCCTACATGTCGTCCAGAAAATTAATACTCCCACACAATTTGGTGTCATCTGCAAACTTACTGAGGGTGTCCAGATCATGAATAAAGATGTTAAAGAGGACAGGTCCCAGCACTGAGTCCTGGAGAATATACCTTGTGACCTGCCGCCAGCTGGATTTAACTCAGTTCACTACAACCCTTTGGGCTGTAGTGAACTGAGTTTCCAGCGGGGGAAATGCTTTGGGAGACAGTGATGAAGCCTTCACTGAAATCTAGATAGACCACATCTACAGCCTTCCCCTCATCTACTAAGCAGCAGGTCACCTTGTCATAGAAGGAGATTGGATTGGTCAAGAACCATCTGCCTTTCCTAAACCCATGCTGACTGGGCCTGATCACCTGAGTGTGCTGCATGTGCTGCATGATGGGACTCACGATGATTTGGTCTATCACATTCCCCAGCACCGAGGTCAGGCTGACAGGTCTGCAGTTCCCTGGGACCTCCCTCTGGCCACTCTTCAGGATGGGCGTTGCAGCTGCTTGTGGTTTTTTTCTCCTATATGTGATTCCCAGAGGCTCTATGACCATTGCCGATTCGCTTGGCCCTGGTCAGCAGCACCTATGGCCTTGAATTGGCTGATGTTTACTCTTCAGGACCTGCAGAGAGCTCTAGCTGTTCCTTACACCAGACATTTGCTGCAGCCCCAGTTCTCTCCCAGCACCCAGCTACACAAAACCGCGACACTCACAAAGTCCTTAACTCACAATCCACTTAACTCACAATCTGTCAAATTCCTTACCTCACAAACTATCTATCAGTCAATCTCTTTACCTCACAATCTGTTTCTCAGTCAATCTCTTTACCTGACAGTCTGTCTATGAATCAATCTCCTTACCTCACAAACTCCTTACCTCAAAATCCGCTTTCCTCACAATCCCCTTACCTCATTATCTATGTATCAATCTCCTTACCTCACAGCCAATATATCCATCAATCTACGTACCTTACATCTCTCTATCAGTCAATCCCATTACCTCACAATCCCCTTACCTCATAATCTATCAATCTCATTACCTCACATCTGTCTATCAGTCCATGTTCTTACCTCACAATCTATCAGTCAATCACCTTACATCACAATCTCCTTACCTCACAATCCCTTTATGTCACAATCAATCCCCTTACCTCACAATCTATATATCAGTCAATCCCCTTACCTCACAATCTATTAGTAATAATCTTTACCTCACATCTATCAATCTCCTTACCTCACAATCTGTTTATCTGTCTATCAGCTTACCTCATGATCTATATATCAGTCAATCTCTTTACCTCACATCTATCTATCAGTCAATCCCCTTACCTCATCTTTCAATGTATCAGTCAATCCCCTTGCCTCACAATCTATCAGTCACAGAGTCACAGAATCATAGGGGTTGGAAGGGACCTCAAGAGACCATAGGGTCCAACCCCCAGCCAAAATAGGTTCCCTAGGACAGGTCGCACAGGTCAGTTTCCAGAGGGGTCTTGAATATCTCCAGAGAGGGACACTTCACAACCCCACTGGGCAGCCTGTCCCAGGGCTCTGTCACCCTCACTGTGAAAAAGTTTTTCTGCATGTTGGTGCGGAACTTCCTGTGCTCCAACTTGAAACCATTGCCCCTTGTTCTGTTCCCATAGACCATTGATAAGAGGCTGGCCATTTCACCCTGTGTCCAACACTTCAGATACTTATAAACATTAATAAGATCCCCTCTTAACCTTTTTTTCTCAAGGCTGAATAGTCCCAGCTCACTCAGCCTTTCCTCACAGGGGAGATGCTCCAGGCCTTTAATCATCTTTGTAGCCCTTCTCTGGACTCTCTCCAGGAGATCCCTGGCTTTTTCGTCCTGGGGAGCCTAGAACTGGACACAACACTCCAGGTGGGGCCTGACCAGGGCAGAGTAAAGGGGGAGAATCACCTTCTTTGACCTGCTGGCTATACTCCTCCAGATGCACCCCAGGATCCCATTGGCTCTCTTAGCCACCAGGGCACACTACTGGCTCATGGCCAACTTGTCACCCACCAGGACCCCCAGGTCCTTCTCTGCAGAGCTCCTCTCCAACAGGTCAACCCCCAGCCTGTGCTGATTCCAGCAGTTATTCCTTCCCAGGTGATGATGTCAGGCACTGTTAGGAATGATCCCTTGGTAGGGACAAACATGAGTCCCAAGGTTACTGGGGCTGCTACTGGGCTACCTGGTATGGTTTCAGGACAGGAACATATTTCTGCCCTCAATCTTCTTGTTTGGGAGTTACTGCTGGACATTTATCAGTTTGAAATATGGACACTGTTAGCACACGGAATGACAGAGGCATCGTTAGGGCCATTCCCTTGCCAAGGAAAGCCCTGAGTGTCATGGTTTTACCCCAGCTGAGAGCTGAGATCCAGGCAGCTGCCTGCTCTTTAAAGGAAAAGAGGAGGGGGAGAAGTGATGACCAAAAGCCTCCCCATGTCACTGGGCACTGGACGACCACTGGGCCCTGTGGGGTGACAGGACACATCCAAGGGGGTCAATGACATGGGACGTCTGTATCTTTTCACTTTGTTATCCTGAAATTGTTCCCTCTGATTTCCTGCTCCAATCATCATTCAGGGAGGCACGTGTCAATGTTCTGAAGGAGTTTCATCACCCACAGCCCTTAGCAGCTTCTACTAAACCTCCAGGAATCTTCATTCCTGCCACGGGCCTCCACACTCAGTGACTTTCCCCTGGAAGCTTGTCAGTGTGCAGCCACTATCATCAGTTTGTTCTTGCCTCTCAACTTCTGTACAGTTGCAGGGGGACTTTAAGGAGACATTGTCTTCTAGAAAGAGTTTTACTAATGTGATGATGTCAGCTAACACAGGATACAGCACAAGTCCATTTCTTTCTCAGTCCTAACTCACTAATATTTTCAGCATCAACAAACATTTTCATTTGACTGTAAAATGTTGCCCCAAAAAACTCCAATTTCATTTTCTAAAGATGGTCCTGGGGTCAGGGGACACAAGTAGAAGTGACCATAGGAGGCTGGGCAGGGAGTTCACTAGGGTCATGAGTTGGTGACAAGGCTCTGGGCAGGAAATTTGGCCAGGAATAAGGCCAAAGTGGGTGCTGGAGCTCTGCCAGAAAAGCCTGATAAATTTCTTCACATTAAAAAGATACAAGCACATTTTCACTGACTGAGTATTTCCAAGCAAACAACTTTTGTTTTCCCCAAATCAGACTAAGTTAGGAGCTCTGGGGATATGCATTAAAAGTAGGAGAAGAAATAAACATCCTCCTGAGTCCTTGGGGTGTCAGGACACTGTCACACTGTGCACTGAAACTTGCCTTTTGGGTATTTCCACCTGCCCTGAGGAAATGGACTGTGTCTCAAGGCCCCTTTTCAGCAGACTCTCTGGCCATGTGCCCTGTCCTTTGCTTTTGGGATTTACTCCACCCCCTTACAGTTTTTTACTCATAGTTGGGGAATGTGTTTTATTTTTCTTTATAATTTTTTCAAAATGAGGAAGAATTCTGTTTCTATTCCCAGCCAGTCCTCAGGGTAAATGGGGTGGGAATTGTGGCAAAGAGGCTGCAACATTCAGCTGCAGACTCAGTGCAGAAGCCAGATGGAGGAAAAGAGAGCAACTCCCAAGCATCCCTTGGAGACATGGTGGGATTGGGGAGGTGTAGAGGAAAGGTATCTAAGCAGTGTGAGAACTCAGGAGACAGCTGTTGTGAGCTTTCCACACCTCCTTAGGAGATCCTCTGGTTCAGTATCAATTGGAGAAAGCTGCTGTCACTTCTGTAAATTGAAAGACTAAAAAGCCTGAAAATATTGAAACCTCTTCTTTTTTTTTTTTTTAAATTAAGTGCTCATTGAAATCTTCCACTTTAATTAGAGTCCTGAAACTTCTCCAATTACCTGTACAAGTCTTGAAAACCTGAAGAAAAGACACAGCTCGTTAGGGCTTTTTCAATTTTAATGAGCCCCATGGGGTATTTGGTGCTGATTCCATGAACTGCAGATACTGTGAGGAGATTGAAGCAGTCTCTCCAAGAGTTAAGGTCAGAAGAAAAACCTGAACTGCCGTAGAGTGTTAATTGGCCCCACTGAGGCCCATTACTGAGAAAGCCTCTCTCCTCATGAATGGGTTAGAGCAGAAAATTGGAGGCTGTGATTTAAGGTAGACTAAGGCACTGTGCAGGTGGATCTGATGCTGAGTAAAGCCTTGATGTATTTTATCAAGCAGAAGAGCCAGACCCACAGAAGTGGGATTCTGCCCCCTGCACTGCCTTGGGGCTCTTCCTGGGCCGTTGTCACATGGGGTGTGTGATGCAGAGTGTGGTACAAGTGTAGCAGAGCTCCCAGCATCCTGAGGGGGTGCAAGGAAGCAGTGAGGCCCCAGTTCTGTGGGATTAGTATGTGTGGTGGTTTACGCCTGGCTGGAGGCCAGATGCCCACCAAAATCGGTCTATCACTCCCCTTTTTAGTTGGACAGGGTACAAAACATATATTGAGAGGCTCAGGAGTCAAGATAAGCACAGGGAGAGATCATCCTGTAATCAACGACACGGCAAAACAGACTCAACACAGAGTGAAGGAAGGAAAACTCTGATTGATGACACTGCACTACACACACAGTGACACCAGAGTTGGGTAATGAGAAGTGTGACCAGGTCTTAAAGCACTTTTCCCCACCCCTCCCTTCTAGCAGACTTCACTTTAGTCAGGATTTTGCTCCCTTGTCCAGTGGCAAATGCAGCTGCTTGTGGGTTTCTTTCTCTTATATGTGATTCCCAGAGACGCTGTGACCATCGCCAATTGGCTCAGCCTTGGTCAGCAGCAGCTCTGGCCTTGAATCACCCAATGTTTACTCTTCAGGGCCTGCAGAGATCTTCAGGCTGCTTCTTACAGCAGCCATTTTCTGCAGCCCCCATTCTCTCCCAGCACCCAGCTACACAAAACTGTGACACTCCACCCCTGGCCTCTGCGAAACACATAGATGAGAATTGTTCTTTAAATCCCCATCCCAACAGAAATTCTCTACAATTGTTACACTACCCAGCTCTGTTCAGCCTGTTCTGCCCATTCCCTCAGCCAATTAGTGTCCTTATCTCAAATCCCTTAAGCCCCATGTTGGGTGCCAAAAAGGACTGTGGTGGTTTGACTCTGCTTAAAGGCCAAATGCCCACCAAGCCATTCACTCACTCCCCTTTTCAGCCAAAAAAAGGGAGAAAACATATATCTCGGGAGGCTTAGGATTCAAGATAAGGACAGAGGGATCACTTTCCAATTAGTGCAATGGGCAAAACAGACTCAACACAGAATAAAGGAAAGGGATTTATTACTACTACAACTACACACCCAGTGAACCAGAGTTGGGTAATGAGAAGCATGTCCAGGTCTTAAAGCACCTTCCCCCCACACACACCCCTCCCTTCTTAGCAGACTTAAACTTCATTCATGATTTTACTCCCTTCTTCCCCACTGCAAACATGGCAGGGAATGGGGAGTGGGGTTCTGGCGGTTCCTCACAAGCTGCTTTCCTTGCCCAGATCTTAACACTTCTACTTCCCCCCCCCACCCCTCCCTTCTTCGCAGACTTTAATCATAAAGGCTGTAGATGTCTCTGCTCCCCATCCATATCCATGGGCTGCAAGGGGACACCCACTCCACCATGGTCTTCTCCACGGGCTGCAGTGGAATCTCTCTTTCCGGCACCCAGAGTGCCTCATTCTTCCCCCCTTCTCCTTTGGGCCTGGTCTTGGTGTCATGCAGCTTGTTACATCTTCTCACTCCGTTGTCCGGTGGCAAAATGCACCTGGCTGCAGTTTTCTGTCTCCTATAAGTGATTCACAGATGTGCTGTGACCATCGCTGATTGGCTCAGCCCTGGTCAGCAGCAACTTTGGCCTTGAATCAAGCAATGTTTACTGTCTGGGGCCTGCAGAGAGCTTCTAGATGCTTTTTCCCCTCTGCCCCAGAGGAAGCGGAAGCCTAGAGTGAGGCGATCATCCACACGCCTCGACACTGCCTCTGTTAGGCAAGAGACAAAGGTAGTTGTAGTAGGGGATTCCCTTCTCAGAGGGACAGAAGGCCCTATATGTAGACCAGACCCTACACGCAGGGAGATGTGCTGCCTCCCTGGAGCCCGGGTCAGGGACATCACCAGAAGGCTCCCAGGGCTGGTAAGATCCACTATTATCCATTACTGATAGTTCAAGCAGGCAGGGAAGCAATCACAAAGTGTAGCCTGCGAGCTATCAAAAGGGAATTCTGGGACCTGGGGCGCTCAGTTGAGGGGGAGGGGGGGAGCCCAAATAATATTCTCCTCTATCCCCACTTGTGGGAGGAGGCGCTCAGAGCAGGACAGGAGAACCCTCGAGTTGAATGTGTGGTTGAAAGGCTGGTGCCGGCACAAGAACTTTGGGCTTTTTGACCAAGGGGTGGTGTATTCTGCTCCTGGCATAATGACCGCTGATGGGACTCACCTGTCCTATAAAGGAAAGTGGATCCTTGCCCAGGAGATAGCAGGGCTCATTGATTGGGCTTTAAACTAGTTAGGAAGGGGGAAGGGGATATTAAGAAGGCTGCTGGGGTTAGGCAAGTGCTTCGGGAGTCACAACGGGAGTTGATGGTGGAAAAAGGTAAATACCAACAGCACAGTGGTGGACTTGGGGACGTTTTTCCACGTGAGAGTAGGGAAAATTCTGTGGATTGCCCTGAGTACTCCTCAGTGGAGCCACTTTTGCCAGTCCCCTGTCAGAAATCTCGCTGTGGGCTGTTGAGATTACCTACATCTGCTGCCCCACTAA
Source organism: Gallinula chloropus (assembly GCF_964237585.1). Taxonomy (NCBI): domain Eukaryota; kingdom Metazoa; phylum Chordata; class Aves; order Gruiformes; family Rallidae; genus Gallinula; species Gallinula chloropus. The sequence continues at coordinate 3,365,419 of NC_140116.1, forward strand.
AATGCCTCTGTATGAATGCACGTAGCATGGGGAACAAACAAGAAGAATTAGAGATCTTTGTGTGGTCGCAGGGCCACGATCTCATTGCAATCACAGAGACGTGGTGGGACAGCCTGGACGACTGGCACGCTGTCATGGATGGCTTTGAGCTTTTTAGGAAAGATAGGCTAGGGAGACGAGGTGGAGGAGTTACTCTTTATGTTAGAGAGCACCTAGAATGTATTGACCTCCACCTGGGTAGGGATGAACCACTTGTCGAGAGCTTGTGGGTAAGAATTAAAAGGCAGGCCAGTATGTGTGATGTAGTCGTGGGCGTGTACTACAGGCCCCCTGATCAAGAGGAGTGGGTTGATAGTGCATTTTATAAGCAATTGGAAGTAGCCTCAAGATTGCAGGCGCTGGTCATTATGGGGGACTTCAATTACCCAGATATTTGCTGGGCAAGCAACACGGCCAGTCGTATGCAGTCCAGGCAATTTCTGCGGTATATGGAAGACAACTTCCTGACACAGATGGTGCAGGAACCTACGAGGAGAGGGCAGGTGCTGGACCTTGTTTTTACTAACAAGGATGGGCTCGTTAGGGAAGTGAAGGTCGGGGGCAGCTTAGGACAAAGCGACCATGAAATGATCGAGTTCAAGATCCTGAGTGGAAGAGGCAAGCCAAAAAGTAGGATAGCTACCCTGAATTTTGGAAGAGCTAACTTTGATCTCCTCCAAAATTAAATAGGGGCTATCCCTTGGGCTGCTCTGTTTGAAGGAATGGGAGCCTGCGAGAGCTGGCTAACATTCAAACAGCACTTATTCCAAGCACAGAATAGGTGCATCCCTCTGAGTAAGAAATCGGGAAGGAGAGGTAGAGGACCTGCGTGGATAAGCAGGGAGCTTTTGAGTAAACAAACAGGTTGGCTATGAGACAGCAGTGTGCACTGGTGGCTAAGAGAGCCAATGAGATCCTGGGATGCATCAGGAAGAGTGTGTCCAGCAGGTCGAAGGAAGTGATCCTCCCCCTCTACTCTGCGTTGGTCAGGCCCCACCTGGAGTACTGTGTCCAGTTCTGGGCTCCCTGGTATAAAAAAGACAGGGACCTTCTGGAGAGAGTCCAGAGAAGGGCAACGAAGATGATTAGGGGCCTGGAACATCTCCCCTATGAGGAAAGGCTGAGTGAGCTGGGTCTGTTCAGCCTGGAGAAAAGAAGGCTTAGGGGGGACCTAATTAGTGTTTATAAATATCTTAGACTTGGGATGCAGGGGGAATTGGCCAGCCCGTTTTCAGTGGTCTGTGGGGACAGGACTAGGGGCAATGGCTGTAAGCTGGAGCATAGGAAGTTCCGCACCAACATGCAGAAGAACTTTTTCACAGTATGGGTGACGGAGCAGTGGAATAGGCTGCCCAGGGAGGTGGTTGAGTCTCCTTCTCTGGAGATATTCAAGTCTCGTCTGGATGCCTATCTGTGTAATATGAGATAGGGAGCCTGCTTTGGCAGGGGGGTTGGACCCGATGATCTCTTGAGGTCCCTTCCAACCCCTAAGATTCTGTGATTCTGTGATTCCCACTCTAAAAGGTCAGAGTCATCCAATAATATTCTGTTGCTGTTTCACTGAGACAGGATATGTGTTTCAGGTGAAATGGTAATACTTGAGCAAAACTCCTTTGTCTGGCTCAAGAATGCCACAAACAGGTTTTGGCAATGTTAAGCCCATCTCAGCAGAGACAACCCATGTGGAGCTGTGTAGATAGCTCAGTCTTGAGTTGTCCTGTAAAACGAGATTAATCAGGGCACTGCTGCATAATTCAATGGACAGAAACCTGGGTTGGGCCTTGAGTTCCTTCAGCAAATAATATGCCCTGAGTCCCAGTCAAGCCCCACTATTCATCTGCCTAAGCAGTGAGATAAGCAGAGAGGGGATGGATGCCTTGTCCCTGGAGGTATTCAAGGCCAGGCTGGATGGGGCCCTGGGCAACCTTGTGTAGCTCCAGGCCCGGAGGTTGGTGTCCCTGCCTGTGGCAGGGGGTTGGAGCTCTGTGACCCTTGGGGTCCCTTCCAACCCAGAGCACTCTATGGTTCTATAAGGGCAGCATTTGAGGGTCCCCATTTGGCTTCAATGGGCCCAGACAAAACAAATATGCAACAATTAAGGGCTATGTAAGATAATTTAGTGAGCTAATAAATATTAATGGGAAGCAGGAACTTGCCAGACATGCAATGTGTGAATAAGGTGCTTCAGTTGAGCCTGTAAACCTTGGAAGTACCTCAGGCACATCCACACCCACTTTAGGACCTTCCACATCTATTTAGGGCCTTTCAGATCTCGAGAGACCTTCAGGACCCCAAATATAAAGTAGAGGCCCTACATTAATTAGGAGATTCTGCCTTTCAGAATTACACAATATCTCTGTGAGAACAGTCAAAATCCATTAATAAATGTGTATTAGGGACCAGAGCTGAAGGTTTAGACTACCCCATACAAGCCTTTGGTCCTGGAAATTGGGTTTTTATTAAAATTTTTGAGGGAAAGTTGGGATGGACCATACCAGGTGTTGCTAACTTCCACAGCCATTGAGGTATGAGCGCGACCTACCTGAGTGAAAAGAGTCCCAGAAGAGCAATGGACTTCTGAACCCCAAGGGTTTTTTGAAGTAGAAAAAGGGGGAATTGGGATAAAGAAATTGGCAAAGCCTAAATTAAGTGATTTTATACAACCTTAAAGTTATTTAATAAAAATAAATAAGTAAAAAAAATAAGTAAATAAGTAAATAATAATAAAAAAAGTAAAAAAAAAAGTAAATAAATAATAAAAATAAGTAAATAAGTAAAAATAAGTAACAGCCTCTGGCTCTTCTGCTGCTCCATGTCTGGCTCCCTGTCCCTTATCCCTCCCTCACCCCTTCCCCTCTGTCCCTCTGGCCTGCTCCCTGGCCCATGTCCCTCTTGCTCTGCTCTCTTCCCCCTTTTCTCTCACATTGCCCCCCGTGCCGCTTCCTTGCTCTGCCTGTTTCTCTCTGCCCTTTCCTGCCCTTGGCCCTTTCCCTTTCCTTTCCTTCTCTTCCTCTCTTTCTCCCTCTCTTCCTCTCCTCCACTCTTCTGATACTTTCTCCTCCTGTCAGTGTAGTGCTTCATCCATGTTCTCTTCCTCTACCTTCTCCTCCTCCTCTTTGCCCCACTGTTCCTTTTCCCCTCCCATTTCTTTTTCCAACTCAGCATCCTAGAAACCCTTTTTCTGAAGCAGTGGCATGTGTGTGATGACAGAGATCTTTTTCCATTCACATACACAGAGGGACAAGACTGAGATTACACAGAGAGATTGTTAAGAAAAGCTTTATGGAGAACATTTGGGAAGAAAGGACCAGTCACTGTCGTCTGAACAGTCTCCAATGTCATCAGGTGGTGCCTCATCGGAGACTTCTTCAACAAGGTTGGAGGGGACGAATCCTCTGGTGCCGTCTGTCAGCTCGCCCACATACCACCCGTCTTCGTCCACATCTCCGTAGATGTAAACATACTGTCCAGCAACAAGAGGAAGCTCCAGCTCAGGCCGCTGGTTGGGACCCTGGAAAGGGTCGTAGCTGTATCGAGCTAGGAAGGCTCGAAGCTTGAACGGTTGTTTTCTCATGGCCTCCAGGAGGATGGACTCCTTGTCGCAGGGAGCCTGGTGCTGCCTGGAACTGATACAGCTGGATGTTTCCAGCTGTTCCTGTTCCTGATACACCTTCTGGTGTCCATTTGGCTTCTCCAACAGGACCTTCAAGTCAAACAAGCAGGCTTGAAAGCCCTGCAGGATTTTTCTGTACTGCCTGAGTAGCTCATACTCAGACCTCCACAAACGCCTGCCTTTCCTCGGGAGCACGAACATTGTCCCCTTTGGCTCCTTCTCCAGCTGTGGGCTCCTCTCCACCACTTCTCTCTCGGCTTCCAGTTTACACTCTGCCTCTTCCAGCTGGGTTGGAACACAGATGTTTCCTTGGGTGGCAGAGTCTGGCTCCCCTGACACTGGTGTGAGTTGCCCAGGCTCTCCCATTTCTCCATCCTGCTGCTGAGGAACTGGTGCCGTGCAGAGTTCCTCAGCAGAGCTGTGGATGGACCGTGGCACTGGAGTATTGCCCAGGTGATCCATGATCTGCTCCAGGTGCCTGGACTTTTCATCCAGCTTCATGGCAATGGCAACGAGTTTAGCCCTTATCCGCTGCAGCTTCTCTGCCTCCTTGCCGGCTTCTGGATAGCCTTCCTTTCTTAGCTGGGTGGTCTTCATCTCAATGGCCCCCCCTTCCTTCTCCAGGTCTTGGAGAAGTCGCTGCAGGCAGCTCTTCTTCTCCAGGAGCTGGCTGTGTATGCTGCCAGGCAGCACCAGCTCTTCCCCCTCCGGCACCTGGATCTGAGCATCTGCCACAGCCTTGCCTGGTGTGAGGTGTCCAGGGATCTGGCTTTCCAGCAGACTCTTCTGTGGGGCTGCCAGGGCCTGGGGCTCCTTTCTGCCAGAGGAGCAGGAGCTCTGCTCCTCCGCATCTCCCTGCTGCCCAGAAGGGTCTTTGGGCTGGGCTGTGCCAGGGGAGGTGGGCACCTCACCCTCCAAGCGCTGCAGGAATAACATGAAGAGCTCCCTCTCCAGCCGCAGCTGGTTCTGGAGGATGCGGATACGGGCGGGCTGGTTGCCATCCCTCTCCCAGTGGAGCTGGCTGATGACATCCCGCAGCTTGCTGAGGGCCTCCCTCCTGCCCCTGATGGGCCTCACCATCTCCTCAGCCAGGGCCTGCTGCATGTGGCGAGCCTGGCGAGTGGCAGTGCTGCACTCCTGCTGCAGCAGCGCCTGTGTCTGGCGGAGCTCAGCCTCCTTCCAGCGCTGCAGCTGGCGGGTCTCTGCCACCCGCTGCTGCTCGTTCAGCTCCTGCAGCTGGTGCTCCGCCAGAACCCGTCGCTGCTCCCACTGGGACTCGAGCCGTTCCACCAGCACCTGCCGCTCCCTGGCCAAAGCCGCCTTCAGCTCCCGGGTTTCGGCAGCGAAGCGGCGGCGCTGCTCTTGGTTGTGGAGACGCTCCTGCTTCAGCTCAGCCTTCAGAGCCTCCAGCTCCCTCCTCTGCTGTTCCTCGTTCTGCGCAAGGCTGCCGGGGGCTTGCGCTGGGCTGCGGCGGGCCGAGGCACAGCTTCGTGCCACCAGCCCCTGGCCCACGGCTTTGCGTGTCATGGTGTTGGCTCCCAAAGGCTACTGCCAAAGGTCACCTACAGCTGTGTGTGCTGGGTCTGCGAGGGGCTGCAGCCCCCTGACCCTGCGGCTGCCACTGCTTCTGTCACGGTGCAGAAGCAGAGACTGACTCTGCCTGAGCCGGGGTGGCCTGTATATAAGTGTCCTGGTGCTGAGGTCACAATGAAGGGGCGGGGCAGTATGCCCTTATATGGTCTGTCCTCACTGTGATGTCGTATATGGTCTGTCCAATAAGGACAGTATCGCCTTATATGGTCTGCCCATGTAAGGCCATCCTGCCCCGCCCCTCAGCACACCGAGGGGGCATGGCCTCCTACAGAAGGGATGGCTTCCACCACATGCCCAAGAGAACTTGACCAAGGCACCTCTTGGGTACCGGTGGCTTTGCTGCCAGATGAAACCAGACCAAGCTGGCTGGAAGTGCCATTCTCTCCTCTTCACCTGGGTTTGTTGTGGGGTTTTTGGGAGGGGTGTTTCTGTTGTCACACGGGTACAAACCCTGCAGGAGTCGTGGCGTGTACCCTCTCTAGTCTCCCTCTCAAGCAGAGAGATGCTTTGTCCTTGGAGCTGGGATACTGCTCTGTAGAGGTGAGGAGTAGGACAGGTTGTCTTTGGAGTTGCTGGACCAGTTTCTCCACTGGTGAGGTGAGGAAAGAAGCAAGATTCTTTTCCTGTTGTTGGAGTCTGACTGCCAGTTCATTCCATGCTGGTGTTGCTTCGCTTTCCAGTCTGTTCTTGCCAGTGCCTTGGCGTACAGAGATGGTGGCTGCGTACACCCTCACACCCCGTGGCTTGGGTCCATTGGGCTTCATCAGGATGGGTGGGAAACTGCGCCTTGTCCAGGTTGTAATAAAGCATTTCTGGCACAGCTCATTGTCTCAGGTACTGGATGGCTTTCTCGGGCCATTGAATTGGCTGACACAGAAGTCTCCTCCAAAGGCTGAAGAGATTTTGACTTTTTCCCAGTCACCTTGTTGGTGCCTCCTTCCTTATCCAGGGATCCCAGCTGCTTGGCTTTCCCTGGCGGATGGTTCCAGGCTACTGGCCTCCGTATCTCAACATTGGAGCAGCCAAGTGAGAATGTCCTCACCTGAAAGGCGGAAGGAATCCTCTCAGATATTGATTCAATGAAATGCAGTAATTCTGAGTAGACTGATAGAGATGTAGCTTAGGAGACAATTAATTAATATCACTTTAATATGAGAAGACTTGGCGTGTTTTGAGAATAGATCTGGTTTGGATGTTAGTAGAATGTGGCTGTAGCTGTGTGAGCTGTTTTGTGAGAGCAGCTACAGAATTTAACCTGAACAGTGTAACAGCCTTGAAGATAAAGAAGTAAAGACAGGGGAGTCATAAATGAGACCAACAACCAATTTTCAGCTAAAAAGGGCTACTAAGGAGTATGTGCAGGAATGAGTTTTAGAAACTATGGAGAAAACCGTAAAGAACATGTGCTGAGAGAGAGGAAGACATCCATCCTTCATCCCTGAAGACCACCAGGAGACCTCCTGAGTGTCCCTGAGCATGCTCTATCTGGGAGGAGTGAATGTAAATTACTTCCTGGAAATAATTTGCATAACCCTGCCTTTTGTTAGAAATTCTAATGAATATGTATAAATAGGAGAAATTTGGCTTTAAACGGTGCACACATGAGGAGGAGTGATGCCCCACCAACAGCCCGTGGAGAGGCCCCACGCTGGATGGACAGGAGATGCTGTGACCCCCGTTAGAGTAAGCCTCTGCCAGCACTTGCAGCATGTAGGGAGAGACAGAGACAGAGAGAGCGAGGGAGAGATCCATGTCTGAGCAGGTTAACTGGGGGGAGGCTGGTGACCCCATGGGAAAGGACTCTTGATGGAGAACTTTGTGGAGGACTGTCTGCTATGTGGGGGACCCCACAGTGCAGTAGGGGAAGGAGTAGAGGAATGTCCCCCCCAGCCAAGGAGGACAGCATCTCATGAGGAACTGACCAAAACCCCCATACTCCCAGTCCCGCTGGATCAGAGGAGAAAAAACTTGGCTGAAGCAAAAAAGAAAAAAAGGCCTGTGCAGCACATCCTGTGTACCAGATGGCCCTGGTATCCCAAAGGGAAATGATCATGGGTTTGGGGAGGGTGGTGGAGATGGAGGCCAGCAGCCAGGCTGAGTGCTGACCCTGGCAGCAGCAGAGTCCCTGCCCCAGCACACCCCCATGTACTTCTTCCTCCTCAACCTCTCTGTTACTGACCTTGCCTACGTCTCCACCACAGTTCCCAAAGCCATGGCCAATTCCTTCTGGGACACCAGGGCCATTTCCTACACAGGATGTGTGGCTCAACTCTTTTTCTTTGTATGTTTGATCTCAACAGAGATCTTTCTTCTCACTGTCATGGCCTATGACCGCTACGTTGCCATCTGCCACCCCCTGCACTACAGGACCCTCCTGGGCAGCAGAGCTTGTGTCCACATGGCAGCAGCTGCCTGGGGCAGTGGGTTTCTCTATTCTGTGCTGCACACGTGCAATACATTTTCACTGCCCCTCTGCCATGACAATGCTGTTGACCAGTTCTTCTGTGAAATCCCCCAGATCCTCAAGCTCTCCTGCTCAGACACCTACCTCAGGGAAACTGGACTCATTGTGGTCAGTGTCTCTTTCGGTTTTGGGTGTTTTGTGTTCATTGTGGTGTCCTATGTGCAGATCTTCAGGGCTGTGCTGAGGATCCCCTTGCAGCAGGAACGGCACAAAGCCTTTTCCACCTGCCTCCCTCACCTGAGCGTGATCTCCCTGTTTGTCAGCACTGCCCTCTTTGCCTACCTGAAGCCCCCCTCCATCTCCTCCCTACTTCTGGACCTGTTGGCATCATTTCTTTACTCAGTGTTTCCACCAGCACTGAACCCCCTCATCTACAGCCTGAGGAACCAGGAGCTCAAGGATGCCTTGTGGAAACTCAGGACTGGGTGTTTCTGAGCAGCAGTCTTCTCCGTATCACTGGCCATGTAACTCACGTTAGGACCAGTCTGTATTTAGGAGGTTTTGATTTGTTGGATTGTTTTTTCATTCTGTATTGTCTAAGCTGTAATAACATGGGCTACATTCCTACCACTCCTCATGACATATCTCCAGGTATTGTGTGACCCAGACACTGCAAAATAATGAACTTTACTCTCTTTTCATCTTGTCTGCCTGCAAAGGGACACAATTTTTCTTTTTTTTCTTCCATCTCTATAAATTTGCCAGCACATTTTCATCAGCTGAATCACTTGACTACTTGAATCATTTCACTACTTGAGCATTTCCAGGATATGTACCAATGGCAATAGAATAAATACTCACTTTCCTCTGTACCTGCATTACTGCTAGTGTGTCTCTTTCATGTTCCTCATCACTGAGGTGTTTCCACCTCTCCTGTTGATACGGCCATGCCTAAGGACATATTTTCTTCAGACTGACTGGAGGTGTGCACTTGACTTTGTTCACTGTATTCCACCTCCATTTGCTCTTTGGTCCTTCAGATGCTTCTCAACTCTCTGGTTTATGCTTTGAGCTTCAGAGAGTTGGAAAACATCTCATCTTTCAGAAGTACAATGAACTGATCTGTTCAGTGTGTTGATAAGTGACCTTTCTGTGTGTCTGAATAAAACTGTTCTGGGAGAGAATCTCCTCTGGAAGCTGACCCCCTTCACACGCTGCTTGGCCGTAGCAGGCAGCTGAGGAGAGAGATATCATGGTTATTAAACTGGATTGTGTTGAACTGCTGTTTGTTGTCAGAGACATCTGTCCGTGCCTGTGAGCACAGATGATGTCAGGAAAAGTGTTGGGAGTCCCAGGAGGCCAGCAAGGGAACTGCTGGGCTTGGGGAAGAGCAAGGTTCTCCACAGAAGGTTGGATGTCAAGAGGCTGCTCTCCCATCCTGTCCAGAACTCTTTAGGAGACCTCTGTACAAACATCCACTGTAGAATGATGCTGAAACATCTTCCATTGACTGAAAAATGACAGAAACTTTTTTTTTTTTAATGAAAAAAATCCTCCATTGTGAAATTCCTTCAAAATTTTCATCACCCAATTAAAACCTCTCCAATTACTTACACAAGTGTTAATTTTGTAGAGAGAATCACCTGAGGAGATATGCTTGTAAGGGCTTTCTGGATGTTAATGAGCCTCATGGTGCCTCTGGTGAGTCCAGAGACTTCAGATACCAAGAGGAGAGTGAAGAAACTTCTCAAGAAGTTCAAGTCAGGGGTAATGCCCAAAGTACCTTGAAGCACTAACAGGCCCCACTGGGAGCCATTCCTGACAAAGCCTCCCCATGGGCTCCTTAGAGCGGACAACTGGAGGCCATGAGGACAAACACAGGCAAAGCACAAGCAGCTCTGATGCTGAGGAAACCCTGGCTTGGTCTGATGAAGGAGCAATGGCAAGTGCTGAGCCCCAGCCCCTGGACAGGGAGATCCTGACCCTCACCTGTGTCTCCAGGGTCTTCCTTGGGATATGGCAAGTGTGATGCCAAGGGAAGGACAGGGGAAGGACACATGGTGTCCCCCTGTGGGGTGTGTGCAAGGAGTCAGCCATGCTCCTTTGCCATGAGGACAATGTGTCTCCACTGAAGCTTCTGTGGCAGGGACATCAGCAATAGCCAAGGAGGCAAAGACCTTATTTCTATCAGGCCCTTTCAGCCTGGCTGGCACCTTGGCCATCTGCACCACAGCCCATCCCACACTGCCTCACAGCTCTTCCTGTTTCTCTGCAGGCACCCAACACTCTCACCCACCTTGTTCTCACCCCGTGTCCTTGCCTGTTCTGCTGTCTGTCCGTCCTCACCAGCTGTTCCCACAAGCACAAAGCCACCATCTCAATCACACTTCCTCCCAGTGACTTCTTGCACCACAGCACTACCCTGACCTTCAAAGCTGAAGTTTTATGAGGAGTTTCTTATGTTTCCCTGTAGCACAAAGAGGGCTTCCCTGAACCTCCCCTTCCCCAGGCTAAAGAAGCACGGGTCTCTCAGCCTCTCCACACAAGACCCCTAACCATATCTTGGCAGACTTTCTCTGACCACATAAGTATTCCTCCTCATTTCTCCAGCCTGAGGAGCCCCACACTGGGACTGACTGCTCCAGAGGTGGCCACATGGACCAGAAGGGCCCTTGTCTGTGCAGCCACACTCCTCCCAGTGCAGCCCAGTGTGCTCATGGCCAGATCCCTGTTCAGCACCTCTGGCTGCTATGGCATCCCCTGCAATGCCCAAATTCTCCTCCTTGTGGCTGGTTCTCTACCCTTCATGTCTGGTCCTGCCTTGATGTGGGGGTGTTGTGCTGGAACCTTTGGTCCTGGTTTCACCCCAGCCAAGAGCCGAGCACCACGCAGCCGCTCTCTCTCTAAGAGGGGGTGTGTGTAGGGGGGGATTGGGGAAGGGGGGAAGGGAGGGAAAAGGGAACCAAAAAAACCTAAACCTCACTGACTGGGATAAGGACAGTTTTTTGGGACAGCAGAGAGAGAAACAACAACAGGACTTTGTAGCAAAATACACACAACTGGTGATGCACAATGCAGTTTCTCTCTGAACCCCACAGCTCTGGCTGCACAGCTCACAGCCATCCTGAAAACACATGTGTCCTGGACCTGAGTTCTCCTGCCTCCACCAGATTCCCTTTATGCTGATCATGGTGTAATTTGAATGGAATATGCTTCTTGGGCAGTTTGTGTCACTTGTCCTGGCTGTGTCCCCTCCCAGGCCCCTGGGTGCCTCCCACCTTCTCATTAGTAGTGGAATATGAACAGAAAAGTCTTTGATTGCTTGGACACCACTAAAGCCTCCCTGCTATCAGCACTGCTCTCATCCTGACACCCAAACATGGCACCACACTGGCTGCTAGAAAGAGAATCAACTGTATTCCTCCCAAAACCAGGCCACCTTTGTAGACAACCAGTGCAACACAATGGTGGCCTCAGTCTTGTTTGGGCTTAAATAAAACAAAAGAGGGGGGGCTGGAGACAGCTAAAACAATAGTGGCTCTGGTGATTTATCAGGGCTGGGGGTGCAGTGGGAAGCCCTATCTTTTTCAGTTATTAAGGACCTGTGTCGTGCAGTCACTGAGCGTGGGCTTTGCTCCCCCTATTTTGCGAGCCCGTTGTCTTCCGTATCCGATACATATGTTATGACTCCTCACGATCTAAAGTCTCTACTCAGTTGTTATTAACTCCTACTCAGTACTTCACTATGGGAGTCACACTGGAGAAGGGGACTTCAAGCACTCCTCCTCACATCTGTGGGTCATAATAACGCTGCATTAGCTGTGCTGACCATAGAGCACCTTGCTGGTACAGGTCAGCACTCAAATGCGGCATCTCAAGCTCGAGGCTGCCCCGTGAAGCTCTAGAGGTGATCTGTGAAGAGGTGAAAAAGGCTTTTCATAAAACTCCTGATTCACAGAAACTGCAGAAAGCCTTTACTACTGTCAATCAGGAACCCTGAGAGCCTCACATGCAGTTTATTGATAGACTGAAACAGGCTTTGAAGCGTCAAAGAGACAACACGGAGGCTCAGGAAATGCTGTTGTTGAAGCTGGCTGTTGAAAATGCTAATGCAGATTGTAAAGAACTGTTGAAATCTCTTCCTAATCCGGATCCCACATTGATTGAAATGGTGGAAGCTTGCAACAGGATCGGCACTGTAGATCATAAATTCCAGGCCATGGCTGCTGCCTTTGTGGCCATGAAAGATCTGTCAGGTGTGGGAAATTGTTATGGTTGTGGTAAGCCAGGCTATTTGAAAAAGAATTGCCTGGCTACAAACGGAGGGGCTGAGATTCAAGCCCCAGGGCTTTGCCCTAGATGCTGAAATGGATGTCATTATATTAAACAATACTGGTCTAAGTATGATTTCCAGGGTCAACTGCTACAGGGAAACTGATCACAGAGTGTGGGGCAGCACAGACACAAGTACTGCAGACGACATTTCAACCCCAGCTGAGGGAAGCAGCAGTGCCTCAAGTCTTTGCCCAGCAACAGCTGGCAGCGCCGGGTTGGATCTGGCAACCTCCCACACAGTAAAGTTACTCAATCCTCAGTTTGCCTATTGTCAACAAATATCTGGGGGCCCTTACCAAGCACTATTGTTAGGAAGATCATCTACAACATTGTCAGGGCTTTTTGTATTACCAGGGGTCGTTGACTCTGACAGTGCTGATGAAATACTAATACCTACAGGTATTGAGCCGGAAGAGGTTCAAAAGATACCCCCATGGAGATACTCATGTTGGCACATCAGAGCCAAGGCTGTAGTTCCTCAACCTTTACAGATACAGACAAACACAGAAAAACTTGCACGATGTACAGAAATTGTTGGGAACAAGCAATTGGGTTCGACCGCTGTGAGGAATTTCTAATGTGGACTTAGGTCCTTTATTTGAGCTGCTTCAGGGAGATCCTGACTTGCACTCCCCCTGCAGTCTTGGTCCTGAAGCAATTGACTCTGCAAAAGATTGCTGCAGCGATCACTCTTGGATGAGTACACTGGTGGGCTCCTGAGTTACCTCTATATCTAATTATCTTGAACCCCACTCGACAGCCTCATGCACTAATATTTCAATGGGACCCTCAGAAACCAGACCCACTGCTGATTCTCGAATGGGTTTTCTTGCCCAATCAATCTACAGCACAAGTATTGCCAGATCGTGTAGCACAGGCTAAACTCAGCCATTCCTTCTTTCATCACAATGCTGGAGGTGTCAAACTGCACCTTGGGCTCACCTCCCAACAAGTGACTAATATTACCAGCATATATCCTGACTGCCAAAGGCATACTTTCCCGTTGATAGCTGGAGGGGTTAATCCCAGAGGGCTACAGAGTTTACAACTATGGCAAATGGATGTCACACATTATCAGGAGTTTGGTAAATTGAAATATGTCCATTCCTCTACTGACACCTTTTCAGGCACTTCCTGCCACACAGGGGAGAAGGCACGTGACACCCGCAGACACCTGATGCATGCTTTTGCCACCTTGGGCATCCCCTCTCAAATGAAAACAGAAAATGGGCCTGCATATGTCTCAACTGCAACAAAGGCCTTTTTTGACTCACATTGCTGGAATCATTTCTGGCTACACCAGCATCCACCTTTGAACCTGCTAAATGCCCAGCAATACATCCCAAACAAAAGGTGCGAGGGATGATAAAGTGTTCATGGTCTTACTTCATAGAATCATAGAATCATCATAGAATGGTCTGGGTTGGAAGGGACCCCAAGGATCACAGAGATCCAACCCTCCTACCACAGGCAGGGACACCAACCTCCAGGCCTGGATCTACACAAGGCTGCCCAGGGCCCCAGCCAACCTGGCCTTGAACACCTCCAGGGACAGGGAATGCACCACCTCTCTGGGCAGCCTGTTCCAGCCCCTCACCACTCTTTCTGTAAAAAACTTCCCCCTAATATCTAATCTAGAACTTCCCTCCTTTAGCTTTAGTCCATTCCCCCTTGTCCTGCCTTTATCTGCTCTTTTAAAAAGTCGAATCCCCTCCTGCCTATAAGCTCCCTTCAGGGACTGGAAGGCTGCAATGAGGTCTCCCCACAGCCTTCTCTTCTCCAGGCTGAACAAGCCCAGTTCCCTCAGCCTCTCTTTGTAGGGCAGGTGCTCCAGCCCTCTAATCATCCTTGTGGCCCTCCTCTGAACCCTCTCCAACAGTTCCACATCCTTCTTGTATTGAGGGCCCCAGATCTGGACACAGGACTCCAGATGGGGCCTCACGAGGGCAGAGTAGAGAGGGACAATCACCTCCCTGTCCCTGCTGGCCACTCCTCTCCTGATGGAGCCCAGGATACCATTGGCCCTACAAGCTGCAAGAGCACACTGCTGGCTCATGTCAAGCTTCTCATCCACCAGGTGTCCCACTAGCAGCCCCAGGAAATGGGGGTCAGGGCTTTTGTAGCCATGGGAGTGGATGTAACTCTACCCGACATGATTTTCCAGCTTTAACAGTGTCCACCTTTGAAACTGCTCAATGTCCAGCACCAGCTCCATGGAAAAGGTGCGAGGGCGGAAAAAGGTTTCTGGCCTGAAACCTCCCCAGTAGCCCACCAACAGCCCCAGTAACCTTGGGGCTCAGGGCATTCCTACCCACAGGAACAGTCCTAACAATGTCATTTTCAGGCTCTACCATCATCCCCTTTTGAACATGCTAGATGTCCAGCAATAGAGTCCCAGGTTCTTTAGCACCTATTGCTGTCCTTTTGTTAGCAGCACCGTAAATTGGAGAGCCATCTGCAAGCACATGTGAACCATTAGTGAAATGGAGCTTCCCTTAAAAGAGACCTTGAGAAACTCTGGCATTTGGTGAACAGGAACATCAAGAAGATTTCCAACCAGAAGAGATCTCCTCCTCCTGACCATATTTTCTTTGGGCTGAAATTAATTCTCATGTTGGTGTGGCCCCCATAGTTCTGGTGTTTGGATTTGCAAGCAAAAAGTCTAAATAAACATGTTTGGTCCTTGCTGAGCAGTGCTTGCACAGCATCAAAGGCTTTTTTTCTAATTTTTCTCCAGAAATGAGTCAACTGGGAGTGCACAAGTGCCTGGAAGGGGACAGAACAGGCCCAGCTGTCCATCACTGACCAAGGGGATTATCCGTACTGTATGACTTCAGGAGTGAGCCCACCGTTGTGTTGCCCTTGTTGTCTACAAAGGTGGCCTGGTTTTGGGAGGAATACAGTTGATTCTCTTTCTAGCAGCCCGTGTGGTGCCACGTTTGGGTGTCAGGATGAGAGCAGTGCTGATAGCAGGGAGGCTTTAGTTGTGTCAAAGCAATCAGACCTTTCTGTTGCTTATACTTCACTACTGATGAGAAGGTGGGGGGGGACCCCAGGGAGCTGGGAGGGGCCACAGCCAGGACAGGTGACCCAAACTGCCCAAAAAAGCATATTCCATTCAAATTACACCATGACCAGCATAAAGGGAATCTGGTGGAGGCAGGAGAACTCAGCTCCAGGATGCACTTGTTTTCTGGATGGCTGTGAGCTGTGTGGCCAGAGCTGTGGGGTTCAGAGAGAAACTGCATTGTGCATCACCTGTTGTGTGTATTTTGCTACAAAGTCCTGTTGTTGTTTCTCTCTCTGCTGTCCCAAAAAACTGTCCTTATCCCAGCCTGTGATGTTTAGGGTTTTTGGTTTCCTTTTCCCCCACTACCCCCCACCCCCAATTCTCCCCCCTACACACACCCCCTCTTAGAGAGAGAGAGGCTGCGTGGTGCTCGGCTTTCAGCTGGGTGAAACCAGGACAAAAGGTTAGTGCTTCAAGGTACTTTGGTCATCACTCCTGACTTGAACTTCTTGAGAAGTTTCTTCACTCTCCTCTTTGTAGCTGAAGTCTCTGAACTCACCAGAGGCACCATGAGGCTCATTAACATCCAGAAAGCCCTTACAAGCATATCTCCTCAGGTAATTCTCTCTACAAAATTAACACTTGTGTAAGTAATTGGAGAGGTTTTAATTGGGTGATGAAAATTTTGAAGGAATTTCACAATGGAGGATTTTTTCATAGAAAAAAAAAATGTTTCTGTCATTTTTCAGTCAATGGAAGATGTTTCAGCATCATTCTACAGTGGATGTTTGTACAGAGGTCCCCTAAAGAGTTCTGGACAGGATGGGAAAGCAGCCTCTTGACATCCAACCTTCTGTGGAGAACCTTCCTGTTCCCCAAGAACAGCAGTTCCCTCACTGGCCTCCTGGGACTCCCAACACTTTTCCTGACATCATCTGTGCTCACAGGCACGGACAGATGTCTCTGACAACAAACAGCAGTTCAACACAATCCAGTTTAATAACCATGATATCTCTCTGCTCAGCTGCCTGCTACGGACAAGCAGCATGTGAAGGGGGTCAGCTTCCAGATGAGATTCTCTCCCAGAACAGTTTTATTCAGACACACAGAAAGGTCACTTATCAACACTCTGAACTTCTGACAGAACAGTTCATTAGACTTATGTGAGATGGGACATTTTCCAACTCTCTGAAGCTCAAAGCAGACAGCAGAGAGCTGAGCAGCATCTGAAGGACCAAAGAGCAAATGGAGGTGGAATACAGTGAACAAAGTCAAGTGCACACCTCCAGTCAGTCTGAAGAAAATATGTCCTTAGGCATGGCCGTATCAACAGGAGAGGTGGAAACACCTCAGTGATGAGGAACATGAAAGAGACACACTAGCAGTAATGCAGGTACAGAGGAAAGTGAGTATTTATTCTATTGCCATTGGTACATATCCTGGAAATGCTCAAGTAGTGAAATGATTCAAGTAGTCAAGTGATTCAGCTGATGAAAATGTGCTGGCAAATTTATAGAGATGGAAGAAAAAAAAGAAAAATTGTGTCCCTTTGCAGGCAGACAAGATGAAAAGAGAGTAAAGTTCATTATTTTGCAGTGTCTGGGTCACACAATACCTGGAGATATGTCATGAGGAGTGGTAGGAATGTAGCCCATGTTATTACAGCTTAGACAATACAGAATGAAAAAACAATCCAACAAATCAAAACCTCCTAAATACAGACTGGTCCTAACGTGAGTTACATGGCCAGTGATACGGAGAAGACTGCTGCTCAGAAACACCCAGTCCTGAGTTTCCACAAGGCATCCTTGAGCTCCTGGTTCCTCAGGCTGTAGATGAGGGGGTTCAGTGCTGGTGGAAACACTGAGCAAAGAAATGACGCCAACGGGTCCAGAAATAGGGAGGAGATGGAGGGGGGCTTCAGGTAGGCAACCATGGCAGTGCTGACAAACAAGGAGACCACGGCCAGGTGAGGGAGGCAGGTGGAAAAGGCTTTGTGCTGTCCCTGCTGCGAGGGGATCCTCAGAACGGCCCTGAAGATCTGCACATAGGACACCACAATGAACACAAAACAGCCAAAACCTAAACAGGTAGTCACCAAAATGAGTCCAGTTTCCCTGAGGTAGGTGTCTGAGCAGGAGAGTTTGAGGATCTGGGGGATTTCACAGAAGAACTGGTCAACAGCATTGCCCTTGCAGAGGGGCACTGAAAATGTATTGCACGTGTGCAGCACAGAATAGAGAAACCCACTGCCCCAGGCAGCTGCTGCCATGTGGACACAAGCTCTGCTGCCCAGGAGGGTCCTGTAGTGCAGGGGGTGGCAGATGGCAACGTAGCGGTCATAGGCCATGACAGTGAGAAGAAAGAGCTCTGTTGAGATCAAACATACAAAGAAAAAGAGTTGAGCCACACATCCTGTGTAGGAAATGGCCCTGGTGTCCCAGAAGGAATTGGCCATGGCTTTGGGAACCGTAGTGGAAATGTAGCCAAGGTCAACAATAGAGAGGTTGAGGAGGAAGAAGTACATGGGGGTGTGGAGGCTGTTGTAACAGGCTATGGTGATGATGATGAGGCCATTTCCAAGAAAAGAAACCAGGACACCCCTACGTCTTCACATTCCCTGTGTTCTGTTACTTTAGAACAGCCTTGGATTTTCTCACTGGCAACTGCAGCAAGTTGCACTGGGCACGAGGTATCGCCAGGCTGAACCCCAGACTCAAACCCAACAAGGGTTCTGGGGATCTAACACCTCCAATCAAACCAGTTTCCTTCTGGCCAGCTGGCAGCAGCCGTATCGCAGCTGGAGCTGGCTGCATCCAAGGCAGCTCCGGGACTGAGATGCCGAGTAAAACGCCCGGCCCTGACCCAGCAGCAGCGCAGGGATACAGGGAAGAGACTGAGTTCCCACTCCAGCACTGCCAGACGCTACCGCGGGGCGATGCCGCCACAGCCCGTCCGTGAGCCGAGGGGGAGAGTTGCACCACACGCCAGGAAGAGCGCAGGAGAAACAAGCTCATGACTTCACATCAGCCTTACCAGTCTGCACCAGTTCTTCCTCCAGCACAGAACTTCTGGGTCTTTTCACTGCAGGCTCAGCAGAAAGGGCCTGAGTCTGGAACAGAAACAAACAAAGCACCACCCTGAGTTTAACCTGAACACCAGCCCAAGCCAGCGGAAACTTCCAGAAATGGAGGCAGCTCTGGTCTGACTTGGGGACCGGGATGTGCTGGCTCAGATTGCAGGAGAAGGATCTTTGCAGGGTCTCTGACCAGCACGCTGCCCTTTGGGTTTGATTGTTAATAGGGGCTCTCTTATGTGCAGTGATTAAACCCCCTCAGGCTTCCTGCCCAGTGCCCCTCGGGCAGCTCCTCAGCCCTGACTCTGGCTCGGGGAGAGCTGAGCCCCTCAGAAAGGGGTTTTGTACAAACAAAGAGTCAATGGTGCTCTCAGGGACAAATAATAGAGCACGAGGGTTTCTTACTCCTCTCACCCTATGGGGGAGTAAGAAACACACTGCACCTCCCAACCAAACTAAGGGGTCAAGCAGCTCAGGATTTGTTTATACAGAGCCAAAGTCCTATGGGAATCCTCTCCCAGGCCGGTGGACACCAAACCCAGCAGAGAGGGCTTTATCCAGAGGAAGCAGGTGATTGTTCTCACAAGATCATGTGTTTTGGGTGCTCCCTCCTCAGCTCCACGTGCCAGAGCAGAGCAGGCAAACCTGAGCGAGGCAAACCCAGCACACAAGAGGCACCTGCTGTCAAGGGAAAAGAAGAGCCTGAGGCTGCACAGGTTCAGGAAAGTCTCTGCTAACCTCTCCTGCAGACTCTGCTCCTGGAGTGCCATTGCTGAGGGAAGCCTGGCGTTTCCTTGCTGCCCTGGCTAGTACCTTCACCGCAGCAGCAAAAACCTCTTCAGTCTTCTCCTCACACCCAGGGATGGCAGCATCTAAACAACAAAGGCAGGCCACATGAGAGTGTGACTTAAGAGGGGTTAGGATTGCCATTTGCATGGCAGCCCAGCTCCTCGATCCCACCCAAAGCAGTGGGATTCATTCCAAGCTGCACACCCTTCTGCAGTTTCAGAAACCCCTCAGTTTTCCAAGGGATGCCAAACCCCAGAAGAACCAGGGCTGTGAACAACCTTTGTCATGGGCAGCACCTGCTTGTAGCTTTGGAGGTTCCTGCCCATCAGGATGTTCCGCAGGCTGCTGAGGGCTGAGGAAAGAACACACAGAACAGGGATTTACAACTATGGGTGAGCTTCACACAAGCAAAACTTCCAGAGCTAATTGCTTTAGTTCCCATTCCAAGCCCCATCAGGATCATCTCAGACACACACACAGCCACTGCAGGGCATCCCCCGCCTCTCCCAGCCACGACACTGCTAATTATCCCACTACAGTGGGGTAATTCCCTTCTCTTAATGCTTCTTCACTTGTTATGCTTGTTCCCAGCACCAAACACATGGCTTTGGCTAACATGGAACAGGGTTTTATCTACTCTGCACAGGTTAACACCCCCGCCCCCCCCAAGCCACACACTGCCCTTCAGCGAGGCAATGCCCCTGTGTACAACGCTGATTTTCTCTCCACAGGGGTCTCACCACCCACACCCACAGTTTTTCCTCTTTCTACCCTGGGAAAACCTCAAGGGGCAGAAATAACGACCAGCCTGTGGCTGAGAGCTCCATGCAAGGACTCCCACAGGGGACCTGGGAACACCTTTGCCACCTTACAGCCCGTCCCAGCCAGCGCTGCTGGAAAACCCCTTTGCAGCGGGAGAGCAGCTGGAGCACCTGACGCGGCTTCCCTGGCACCGCTTCGCCCGCCATTCCCAGCGAGGGGTCGCTGAGGGAAACCGGGTCTCCCGCTCCCATCCTGCCAGGACAGCCAGCAGCGCCTGCACAGGCACCTTCCTGCCCTGGCACTGGGAACTACTACTGGTGCAGCCGGTGTCTCTCTCCACAAGACGCTCCTTCGCCTCAGGGACACAGAAGCCACAGGCACGGCATGGCCAACGCTGCCCATAGCAGGGGGCTGGAACAAGACGGATGTCTAAGGTCCCTTCCAACGCCGCCACCACCCACCATCTGTGACTGGGAGCTTGGGGATGCTGGTACCGTTAACACCCGGGAAGGCATCCCCGTGTCTCCACACGCCCTTCACCGGGACTCCCCCCCAGCCGCTGCTCCCCCCCACACTCACACACACAGAGCCCTCTGCTCCTGCCCCACGCACGCTCCCAGGGCCCGTTTCTTTCCCAACTCCCCGCTTCCCAGATGGAAAAGCCACCGGGGGGGAAGGAGGGGGGCGGGTTCGCCAGGGGCCTTCTCGGGGCGGGGGGACCCGCAGCTCCGCTCCCGCCCTGGGCTCGAACGCCGAGGAGAGGTCCCGCAGGCCGCACCCGGGAGGCCGCGGGGCCTCAGGGACGGGGCGAGGCCCTCGGGCGGCCGTACGGCCCGGGGCGGATCGCTCACCTGGGGGGCGGCCTCTGCAGCGGCGGCGCGGCCGGGGACGGTGCGGGGGGCGCGGCGGACGGAGGCGAAGAGGCCGCGGGGGGTCCGCAGCAGCCATCGGCACAGAGGCACCGGCAGCCCGCGGCCGGAACGCGCCCGTCCTGCGCCGCGACCGGCACGGCACGACCCGGCCCCTCCCACCAGCGTGCAGAGCAGCCCCGCCATTGGCTCCGACCGCTGCCTGTCTGGGCGGAGCTGGGCCGGGCTGGGCCGTCCCTCCCCGGCTCTGCCCCCCGCTTGCCCGGCCCGGCCCTGCCCGGCCGCCCCTCCCAGGGCTGTGCGGGGCAGCCCCGCCATTGGCTCCTCCCGCCGCCTGTCTGGGGAGGCAGAGCCCGGGCAGGAGAGGGGCGGCTCTCTCCTCTCCTCTCTCTCTCTCCGCCCCCCCACCGCAGCCTCCGCGGCCCGGGGGACGCAGGTGGGTGGGAGCGGCCGGCGGCCCGGCCCCTGGGCAGGTTCCCCCTCCGGTCTCCTCCCCCCGGCTGGGGAGGGAAAGGGCTCGGTCCCCCCCACTCCTAACCCCAAATCCCAGCCCTGAGAAGTGTCCTGCTTGAAACTCCCCAGGTCTCCCCTCCCTGCATCCCCACACACACATAGCTGGGGGCTACCAGAACCCAAACAGGGGCTACCAGTGCACCATGAATCCCTTGACCATGACCCCCAAACTCCCCTTGACACCACCTTCACCCTGGCCCCCTCCAGGCCCCCTGTACATACCTCAGCGGGGACCACCCAGCCACCAATTTGGCCCCAAACCACTCCACCCCACCCCGCCCCAGCTCCCTCCCTTCCCCCCTCCATGTTTTTCAATCTCCCTCCCTCAGTGGGGAAGGGGGAGGGGGGGCTCCTCCAGCCAACTTTCCCCCCGGGATTCAGCAGCCAGTCCCAGGACTCTTGGCAGAGGCTGAGGATTTTGGGGTGTGGAAGGAAATTGGGGAGTGTGGGGAGCAGAACAAGGGGGAAGGGGCATGGAAAATTGGCACCAGCCCCAGGGATGTGGGGGGCCCCCAAAACAGCTTCAGGAAAGGGGGGGCGCTGGCTTTTTTGGGGAGTAGAGGGGGAGGGTGGGAATGGCCAGAGCGACAAATGTCTGAGAGGGGGTGTGGGGGAAATACAGGGAGGGGGATTGTGGGCCTCCTCACACCCCCCTTATCCCTGGAGAGGCGCTGCTTGGCCCCCAAAAGGATCCGTGTGGGGGGTCAATGAGGCTGATACTCTGCAGGACCTGGCTGGGGATGTGGGTGCACATGAACCTGTGGGGGGAGTCGTGTTAGTCCCCCCGCAACCGATACACCCCCACCACAGATATAACCACCACATCCCACTAATACACCTCCCATCCCAGATCACTTTCCCACCTGCCACTTCCCAGCCCTGGACACATCAGTGCAGGTCCAGAGGGGTTTTGGAGGGTTCAGGGGATCCCAGAAAGGCCCCTCGTCAGTGGAGAAAAACCAAATCACTCATCTGGGATTAAACGACAAGGGATTAAGCGATCCAGGATGAAGAGATGTGGGATTGAAGCAATCTGGGATTAAAACATTCCGGGATTTATCTGCCTGGGATTTCTGGATCCGGGATTTATTGGTGTGGGGTTTAAACGATCTGGGGTTTATCAATCTGGGATTAAAGGAGACGGGATTAAAGGATCCCACGAATGCACCGGGGGGTGGGAACGAGACTTGGGGATGGGGGTGGGGGTGTGCGTAGCGGGGGGTCCAGCAACGCATCCACGTTTTCCGGGTAGGGTTTCAGAAGCAGGAGGCAGCAGTAGGTCAGGCCAGGTTTTGTCTCAGGGGAAGATGGAGCCCCGTGAGCCACGTGCCGTTCATCTGCCTGCTGGCGCCAGAGCCGTGGGGACGGGTCCCTTGGTGAGGCGGCGCCTGGCGGGGCGCTGGTACACGGGGTACACCACGGTGCTGTGCACCACCTTGATGTGCCCGGCTTCTTGCCTGACCTTCAGGTTGAGGCGGATGCAACTCTGCGCCTCAGGGGGGGTCTTGATGGGGGGTTTGCTCCGCGATGGAAGAGCGTCCCCATCCCCGCTGTCCGGCACTGGGGAGGCTTTGGCCCCAGTGAGGGATGGAGAACCCCCACTGTGCTTGATCAGCACTTTGGTTGGGTGGATGGGGGGAGGCGGCTGCGGCAACGGATGTTTCCGGCTCTGCGAGGGCAGCAGGATGCTGGAAGAGGCTGGGACCACCAAGGAGGAGGAGGAGGAGGATGAGGAGGAGGAAGAAGAAGAGGAGCAGAGGCTCTGTGAGCAGAACAAGGAGGAGATGTGTTCGTCTGCAAGGGAAACACCATGTCAATCTTTGGGATGCACACCCCACCCCCTCTTCCCCGCTTTCCAACGCCATCCACCATCGTTAACTGAACCGTTGTGATGCCCTGTTCACTCCTCAACCTTTCACCCTTCACTCTCACAACCGCGTCTTTCCTGCCCACCCTCCTCCCCAAAACCTGGATAATAAGTAATGACATCCAAGAATTCACCCCTTCTCCCCTCCCTATCTGCCCCCTCCCCAAAAATAGCCGGAGCTTTAGCAAAATAAAATTAGTGGCCATTTGACCACACACGGGTCTGACGGGCTTCACCCCACTGCCGCGAGCTCCTGGTGAACATGTGCCGTTTGGGATACCCTCCCCAGCTTGGGTACCAACCTGCGGTGGAAGGCGGGAGGGCGGTGGGCGCCTGGCCATGCTCGGGGGTTGGCGTCGGCGTTACCCTCACCGCTTGTCCTTGGCCGCTCACCAGGATGGAGGAGCACGGGCTGGTGAACTGGCAGAGCGCCGCGGAAGCCTGGCTGGTGGGAGGCTGCTGCAGGATGATCCCTTGTGGCACCTACATGGGATTAATTAAAAGAAAATTTGGAAAAAAACAAGAAGTTGGGAAAACCAAAAAATAACTGGGCCTTAAACTCTGGGTGATCCGGCGCACGAGCACAGGGAGGGGAGGGATCGGTCGTGCGCTCGTGGCAGCGCCTCTCCATCCAAGCAGATGTTAATGCCACGGGCGGCACAGGCACTTTTTTCACTAGAGCTGGGAAAGAGATGAAAAAAACCTGAGGAATTAAAAAAAAAAGGGGGGAAGGGAAATATAAAACAAAAGGGGTGGAGGAAGAGGGAAAATATAAAAGGGAAAGGTTTCTAAGCCGTCATTCCTCAAGTATAAATTAAAAATACATACCCCAGCACCTTCAAAAAAGGCACTGGCTGCATCTCCTCTGCTGTCCAGGAGATCATCACTGTCAATCTGTAATTAAAAAAATAAGATTTACTTTCTTCTGAGGGAACAGAGCCAAAAAAAATGCGGGAAAAACCCCGATTTAAAAATATATCTAAACAAGGGAAAACAAAAAATCCACCACACAAAAAGGGGAAGGCAGGGGAAGAGCCCCTGTGCGCAGTGCTGCCGGGTAGCTGAGCTCTGGCTCACTGCTCTGAACTCGGCTCTGAGCTTGGGGTTTGCTTTCTGGTTTTGGTGGGGTAAGGGGAGGAAAAAACCCAACCCCCGCTCCTCATTGGTTGAGAAGAAAGGAGGTGGGATAGGGATAAAAAGGGGTCTCGGGGCAGAGAACCAAGCCACCACTCACCTTTTCAGATCCATGTAAGAAGTCGTTCAAGGCCTGAGGGTCGCTGCAAGACACAAGAGCAGGAGGAAAAGGGTTGTGGAGGGACACGAGGCACACGCCGTGCTGGGAGCATCGCGCCCGGGTCTAATTAAGCTCCCTTCATTAATGGAACCCAAGGGCGTAGGCAGGTTGGGAAGGCAGCGGCTCTGTCGCAAGCCTGAGGTATGGCAGGGAAGGTAAATGCTCTTCCCAAGGCTGCCATCGCCTCCCTCTTCCCAGGGAGCTCCGGCCATCAACTCTGAAGGAAAAGGAGGCGGCGATGGGGTAGGCGACAAGTGCCAAACCTCCTCTGGTACAGCCCGGAGCCCTCTGAGGGATGCCAACCATCCATCAGGAAGGGTTTGTAGGGCTGGGACCCCTTTGGAACGCGCCTCAGAGGATTTCTGGCTGCGGGAGACCTAATGCTGCACCGGGGAAGCGGCAGAACCCCCTTCCCACCCTCCCGCCTTCCTGAGCCCATGGCGTTTCGCTTACCAAATGACATCCAGCAGGCACCGGGCGTCTTCATCATCCATGTCAACTGCAAAGAAAAAGGGGTGTGGGGGGGTTACGGTCAGGAGAGCAGAGGGGCTGGGAGCCCCTGAGCGCTGCGCTTCCTTTTCCTCTCAAGAGAAGATGAGGATGATGGTGGGGATGGACACCCACTGGTCAAGAGGGATGTCAAGCGGCTGCCAGAAAGCAAAGTCTGGTTTTAAAATGTCCCAATTTAGTTAGTTTTGTCCCTAAAGTTCCACTGCAGTGCAAGGGATCGGGAAGAGACTCGGAATTGAGGAGTTTTCCAATGATAAACCTGAGATGTGGCACGGGGCAGGGCTGGGACACGGAGAGAGGTCGGAGGGAGTAGAGGAGGGGTTGGTTTGGGGTGTTTTCCTCAGATCCCAGTCAGGTCCCAGAGGGGTTTGGTGGGTTGCAACTCCCCAAGAAGAGTCAGGGAATGAAAACTGGAGAGGAGGAGAGCAATAAAAGGTGGGGAAAAGTTAAAAAGAGAGAGAGAGAAGTCAGCTACCTTGGCAGATGAAAAGGAGAAGCTCGGTGGCAGAGAAACACCTTCCCTGGGCTGCAGTTCAAGGATTCCAGGACCTGGCTTCTGAGCTGTCTGGCAGCTGTAATTCTTTTTGGGATCAGCAAATGACTGAGCTGTATGGGGCCAGCGAGGCTGGGCTAATGACCCCGGAGAAGCTCCCAAAGAGGAGCTGAAGAGAGCGAACTCCCACGTTGGACAGCGTATCCCACGGCACCACAACTGACACTACTGGCTGCTACCCGCAAAGGATGCTGGGAAGAAACTGGCCACCCCTGGGCCAGCCCGTTGCTACAGGGACAGGAACACACGTGATGTCACACGCGGTGAGGCGGGTTGGGGGGAAAGAGACGGGCTGGGGGCATCTCAAATCCTTCAAAAAAGCAACGAATTAAAACTCACAGAGGGGGACAGATGCCCTTCGGGCTCAGAACACCACTTCTCCGTGTGGAAGAGAGACGGTTTTCTCCTCCCTGGCCGATGTCTGATGAGTGTTGGGCTAGTGGGATGAGGAGACAAGGCCATCTGGGGAACGGGAGAAGAATTCCTGGGCCCTGGATCTATCCCCAACCCCTGACCTCGTCCTGGCACTCAACGCTCGTGTGCTTTTCAAGCCAAACCATCTTGAACCCGCTTCACTCTTTAAGCAGCAGAACACGCGGCAATGTTGTCAGAGTCACCTCACCTCAGGGCAAAGAGCATCATCCCTTCATGATGGCAAAACGAGGGGGGAGGGAGGGGAGGAAAAAACCCACCCCAAATCACCCCAACCCCCCAACCCATCGTGTCGTCATCCCGTGATCGTTTTCATTCTCCCTCAACGTTAAAATCCACCTCAACAGGGGCGGCCAGAAATCGTCGCTCCTCACAGCACGATCTCTGCCAAACACGCCAAATAACCCTCAGGAAGAACAAATCCCGATCCAGCAGCAAGGAGACATTTCCAGGTTGGAAGATGGTGTTTCCCAGGCCCATTTTACACTGGATGGGATGGGAGGGGATGGGGGTTTTCCCCATTTTGTCGGTGGGAATCCAAGAGGAACAGATTTTTGGCCTAAGCTGTGTTTAAAGTGTGAGGGGAACAGCTGTCACACTTTAACCCAGTGTTGCAGTTACTTGAAGAAACTGCCTGTGGTTAGGAAAGACCAGCCAAAGACAAAGTGAACTTGGGCAAGGATGGGGTTCAATCACGGACACAGTGAGACAGAGTATTGATGACCACCAGAGGACCCCGCTCAACACAACTACACATGTTTGGAGGGGATTTACATATGATAATGATTTCCAGGAAGTAACATGAATATGCTAATCATCACCCTCCCCTCTTTGTATTTAAAACAATCAGTGTAGTTTACCAATGACTTTTATTGGCCTTCTGGGGACTATTCTGTGACACCATTGCAGAAAGTGAGCAGCAAGATGGGAAAAATGGGAGTATTTCACCTGACCTGGGATGACAAGGAGTGGGAAATGAAAGAATAGCTCTTGGCCTGGCACATGCCAAAAGGCCACCAGTCGAGTGGTTCCTCAGAGGTGGTGTAGGAGATACGGTGTGCAGCACATCAGCTGCCGATGTCACAGTAGTGACTGAATTCAAAAGTCATCTCAGGAAAAAGGAACTTGAATGTTCTTTGAGACCAGGAGCATTAACAACAGGGACAGAGGCCACAGGGAAGAATTTACAGGATTTGCACACAGTGCTGGAAAAATAACATCTGACACCATATCCCTCCCAAGAAACCCACCCAAACCTAAACCTAATTGAACTAAAACACCAAGGCAGTTTCCTTCAAGGGTTGTTTCTGCTTTAGAGCTCGTTTTTACCAGTTTGTATATTAATAGTGATAAAAGGATCCAGTTTGAGCAATGGATGTGATTTAGGGGGTGCTGTTGCACCTCTTTGGTGTCATTTTCTGGTGCTCCCTGCCCATCCCATGCAGACACAGAAAGGTTCTGAATAAATGGCTTTTAATGGAAAACCAGAACAAAACAGTCATCAATGGTACTAAATCCATAATCAACACCCTTCTTCCCTCCCTCCCTCCCTCCCTCCCTCCCACCATCCCAACCTGTCATGTCCCCCCCATCCCTGCAACAGATCTAAGAGCGATGGCACTGCCTAGCAAGCTGTCCTCTTCCATATATATGTCGCAGCCTATGACAGTGTCCACATCCATGGGCACAGGAGAGATGTCTCAGCTTGTGACACTGTCCACATCCATGGGGACAGGACCACCTGGGTGGCTGACAGTGCCCAGGGATGCCCCCAAGGGCTTATCAGTACAGGACTGGCTGGACTGGCTGCAGCGCCCTGTGAGGGGGTGGTATTGGGGAAAGGATGCCTGCAGACCTGCTGCTGACCCCTGATGTGTGTGGGGAAGGAACAGCTGTGGTTGTTCCTGGGTGGCTGTTGGTCTGAGCAGCCTGCTGGTCATCTGCAGCTGTGGGGTCCCTGAAGGGCACTGACTGATGGAGAAGCAGTGCCATGGCTGATCTTGGAGGTGGCTGACAGTGCAGCACATCTGGTGCTGATCCACTGGAGGTTGCAGAGGTGGAGGTTGAAGCAGCTGCCCCACAGGCCGTTTTGGGGATCTGCAAGGACAGACCTGCTGCTGGCCAAGGCTGAGCCAATCAGTGATGGTGGTTGTGCCTCTATGAAAACATATTTAAATGGCAGAAAAAGCTGTAAGCAGCTGCTTTTTACCAGCAGAGAAAGGAATGAGAACATGTGAGAAGCTCTGCAGCCCCCAAGGTCAGCGCAGAAGGAGGACAGGAGGTGCTCCATGTGCCAGAGGAGAGACCCCTCTGCAGCCTGTGGAGAAGACAGTGGTGAAGCAAGTTGTCCCCCAGCAGCCTATGGAGGATGAGGAGAAGCAAAGTTCCCCCCGTAGGCTGTGGAGGATCCCACGCTCGAGTGGGTGGAGACATATGGAAGATGCTGTGACCCAGTGGGGAGCCCATCCTGGAGCAATGTCCTGACAGCACCAGCAGCCCATGGAGAGGGAGGCCCACACCAGAGCAGGATTGCTGTGGGGACGTGTGACCCCGTGAGTGACGAAGCTGAAGCAGTCTGGGCCCAAGAGACTGACCCCATGGAAGGGACCCACACTGGGGCTGTTTTACTGATATAAAATGCCAAGGCAGTTTCCTGAGAGGGATGTTTCTGCTTTACAGCTCGATTTTACCAGATTATAAATTAATAGTGACAAATGGATACGATTTCAGCAATGGATGTGATTTGGGGGGTGCTCTTGCACCTCTCTGGTGTCATTTTCTGGTGCCCCCTGCACTCCCTGATTATCACATGCAGACACAGAAAGGTTCTCAATAAATGACTTTTAATGGAAAAGCAGAACAAAAGAGTCAACAAAGGTACTAAATCCATCATCAAAAACTTTCTTCCTTTCTTCCCACCCACCACCCTTCCCTCTCATGTTCCCCCATCCCTGCAACAGAGCTGAGTAAGATGGCAGTGCCTGGCAGGCTGTCCTATTCCATGGGGACATCGGTGTCCAGCAAGATGTCACAGCCTGTGACAGTGTCCACATCCATGGGACTGGGGTGGTGTTGAAGTCCAGTGTGTCCACATCCATGGGCACAGGCGAGATGTCACAGCCCACTTCCAACCCCGCCACCACCCACCATCTGTGACTGGGAGCTCCGGGACGCCGGCACCGGTTCACACCCGGGAAGGCATCCCCGTGTCTCCAAAACCCTACGCCGGGAATGGCCCTTCTTCATCATCTGGCAAGAGACAGCAGCTGGAAAGGAAAAGGCCCAATCCCCCCCAACCACCCCCGGGAATCAGACCAAAGGGAGACTTGTCACCGGTAAAGGATTTATTGCTCTGTGCTCCCCAGCACTACAGACGGGATCAGGACTGTGCACATCCAGGGAAGTTCAAGGACTTTGTTTAGATTTCCCTGTCTGGAAGAGAAATACATTATTTTTTTTTTCTGGTCTTACTAGGTGACTAAAATCACACAAGAAACCTGACCTACTCACATGGGAAAGAGATCAGTCAGCCACTAATTAGCAGAAAGAGACTGCATTCCCATTATTGGTCACTCTATCTGCCCATTTCTCCCTTTTTTTTTTTTATGTGAAGTGGTTGGTAGTGCAAAACCTAAGGAGACACTCCATATGGCTTTTCAAAATGATATAGATATTTTGTTCCCTAACTTTTGCCTTTTGACAGGGTCTGAATAGCCCTTCAAACCCTCATTATTTCTTCTATAAGGAAACTGATCTCTGGGCTTAAAGGTATCCATCAGCTCCTTCAGTGCAGTTAGCCCTTGATAGGATTGACACTGTCATAGGAATGATAGCTGATAGGAAGATCAGTCTGACCCGTTACAGTGACACAAGCCAGGCAAGAGAGAGCTACACAAAACCAGCCTGGCTGTGAGGGCCTCTGTGAACCAGCCACCTGCATTGAGCATTCTGCGACAGCGGTGACCAACAGCAGCCTTTGCCCCCGACATCAGCGCAGCCAGAGAGCTGGGACTTACCCAGCAAGTCGTCGGGAGAAAACGAGGCGTTGGTGGTGTTGGTGGAGGTGGAGTGTGGACGTTGGTGAGGCGCAGACTTCTGAACTTCTGGCCAATCAGGCTCAGTGCTTTTTCTACTTGCTGAGGGAAGCCTGGAAGATAAACGTCCCGTAGAAAGTCTGTGGCACAGCTATGCTGAGGACACCCCCCACCCCGTGAAGAAACAGAGCTGCCAAAAGTTGTCTGCACCACATCAACAGCTTCAGGTTCCACAGACCGGCCGTGTAGGTGGCTGTCAGACCAACGTGAGACACTCAAGACCACCAGGCCCCAATCGCACCGCTTTAGCTTCCAGGATGAACCCAGTTCACTGGCAGGTAGTTTTCACCCACAATTAATGTAACATCCTTCACAGGCAAGGCTTGCATTTGCAGATACAAGCTGTTTAATTCCTTGCCCATCTCATTCTGGCCCCCGAGATACATATTGGACCACAAACACAGAGACGATTCGCTTACCTTCAATGTGACAGACTTGAGAGTCACGCAGATGAGGTGGTGAGGAGACATAAATTTTGGCCCCAGATGTTTGCTTTAGGAAGTTCATGAATCTTCCTTGTTTGCCAATCAAGAGGCCAACTAAACCCTTTGCGAAAGAGAGGAAAGCAGCAGTCAAGAGAAGGAATGGAGGTCAAACCACACTCCCTGCTGGGGCTTATTTCACCCATGTGCCCAGTTCCTGTAGCGCAGGGCCAGGCAGGATAAGTAAAGGCCATGCTGGACCAGTGCAGAGCTGCTCTGGGATAAGTCAGGCTAGATACAGGCCAGTAAATACCGCTCATTTTCATAGATTCATCTTCACATCTTGGAGAACAACATGGATGGAAGATAACAGGGAACAATGAGCCAGTGATACCCTGAACGCAGCCCTCAGACACCTCTTGCTTACAGCTGGGACTGGCTCTTCACCCCTGTTGAGTCTAACGCTATGCAAAACACTTCAATCCTTGTTATTTGCTGCTGATCTCCCTGGGATGGATCTGAGCCAGCACCAGCCTGGAAGAAGCAGGAGATGGGTAGGGAGCGCAGGGCAGGATGTGCGAGCAGGCCAGCGGCTGCTTACCCTTGGGACCTCTATTTCCCAGCTGACCAGGTCGGGCTCGGTGGAGGTTTCTTCAGGCCTTGACTTCTGGCCTGTCACCATCTTCCCCATGGCACAGCCACTGCCCACAGAGTCCATGGTTTTGACATCCAAGTCTACGAGACATGCACACGTGTCAGCGTTCAGACAGCCCTCCTGAGCCAGCTACCAGACACCTGGCCAGGAAAATGCAGCGTTTCACAGAGCTTCTCCTCTGCACTCAGCCAGGAGGCTCCTGTATTGGGGTCTGGGGTATTTCAGAGAGGGGAAAGTCCTGCTGCACGTTACCTACCCAAAGTTTCCTTTTAGACCTGAAGAAAAGGCTGCACAGCTCTAGGAATGCAGCAGAGGCCTGAGTTCAGCAGGACTCCTTCCAAACAGCACCACGGTGCACAAAGTCAAGCCAAGACACAAAGTCAAAGCTACCAGCG
Source organism: Gallinula chloropus (assembly GCF_964237585.1). Taxonomy (NCBI): domain Eukaryota; kingdom Metazoa; phylum Chordata; class Aves; order Gruiformes; family Rallidae; genus Gallinula; species Gallinula chloropus. The sequence goes on from NC_140116.1 coordinate 3,396,644, forward strand.
TGAGGAGAGCCACGCTAACAGAGCTGCTGCAGAGAGGGACTCTGCAGTTCCCCATGGCTTCTTCAGGGCTCTTCACAGGGAGTTCAGCACGTGGGGGGCCATGCCAGCTCTTCACACGGAACTGACAGGGTTCAGGGCACTTGGTCTGCAACCGACTGACTCAACCACAGCTCCTCAGAGCACAACTCTGCCTCGCCCAGCAGCACCTCAGAAACCTGCTGCCATCCAGCTTCCATTCAGCAGCAGCCTATAAAGACAGAAGGACCCCGTGCTTACTGGAGGCTGCCTCAACAGAAGCAGAAACCATTCGCATGAGCAGGTCTCAAACCAGCGGGGTGTTCAGCACCCAGACACGGCCCATTTCACTGCGCTACTCAAGCACATGCTTCACTTTGGACAGCAAACTCCGTGCTGAAAGGGGACCAGCCCATTCACCCCTTTGCAGCAGACCCTGAAATTCACCCAGCTAACACCGGAGCCAACAGCGATGGGAATTCCGAGAGCAAATGCAAACCCACCCGTACAAGGGCTGAATCTTCCGCTACTGAGGAAGTTAAACATGGAGAGGATAGATATGGACATGTTCTGAAGCAGAAGGGGTACAGCACATAAAACTCTTGGTCCCCATGTATTTGTAGGAGGATTTTGAAATCCCTTACCTCCTGAGGGACCTTCACCCATCCCTGCTGCCCTGCTACCGCCACGATGCAAGGCCAGTTCATCCTCTTTCTGCAGGCCTTCACTGTGGGGCACGATGCTGCCTTCAGGCAGAGCCAGGGCGGGAGGTTTTTCTGTTGGTGCTGAGCTCTGCTCAGCAGGCACATCTTGGCTTTCAGGTGCCTTCAGCAAGTCCAGCTGCTGGCCTGATGCATCAGACCACAACATCTTCTCCAACGGGGCCTCCGCACTCGTCCCACCTTCAGATGCAGGTGCACAGCCAGAGGAAGCAACGCTTGCCAACTCCAGGGGCAGGGAGGCTGAGGTTTCATCCCCTGGGCACTGCTCTTCCTTGGAGGCTGCCTCTCTGGCCTCAGTGATCGCTGCTGGTGCTTCTTTCTGCTGCTCTTCAGCAGCTCTTTCTTCCTGACTAGAGCTGGCAGACTTCTTCCTTTGGCAGTACAGCCACCAGCAGCCAACAAGTGCCACCACTCCAGGTATGGCACACAGCAGGACTCTCTGGAAGCGCCCAGCCATTTTACACAGCCTCAGGGATTACAGCTGGGAGGAGAAACAAGAAAGCACCTTACAGTCATCACTGGCAAAGTAACACAAAGGCTGAAGCTACATAAATGCCTGAAGGTGTTTCTGTGAGCACCAACAGGGTTGTTTTCCAGCCACTCCTTAAATTCACGTCCCTACCAGAGAGCACACAACACGTTCCTACCTAAGACTGGGGATATATGGACATTTTGCACCAAGACTTCTGGATTTCACCTTATTTCACCTTTATACTTCAAACAATTTCACCAGGCAGAAACAAGGCAGACCAGAGAGCCCTGGGGGTGTGACTGGAAAACACTGGTGCCCAAGTTGGCTTTTCCTCCTTCTACTGAACGGGCTGGGAAATCTCACGCCTCTCAACTCCTGGCTACACAGCTGGTACTAAGGCCAGGGGTTTGTCTTGGACGACAAGGGGCTGTTCTTTGGTGACTCCAACCTGTTGGAGAGGGACAGGATCCACCTGTCTAAAAGGGGCCCTCAGGAACCCCAGAACCAGGAGGTAGGATAAAGTCTGGAGAAAGGGCAGACTGAGTAAATACCAGTTGCCTCTGCCGTGTCCTGTGTTTGACGTTTAAGTCTGCTGAGAAGGGGAGAGGTGGGGGGAAGGTGCTTTAAGTCCAGGCTGTGCTCCTCATCACCTGACTCTGGTTCCCTGGGTGTGTAGTTGTAGTGTAATAAATTAGTTTTCTTTCTTTTATTCTGTGCTGAGTCTGTTTTGCCCATTGCACTAATTGGACAGTGATCCCTCTGTCCTTATCTCCACTCCTAAGCCTCCCAGTATATATTTTCTCCCGTTTGACTGAAAAGGGGAGTGAGCGAGCGGCTTTGGTGGGCATTTGGTCTCTAGCCAGGGCCAAACCAGCACAGAAAGCTGAATGCTGGAGCTGTGTATAAATGTGAGTGAATGAGATGTGCACGAAGCCAGTGTGGAGCTTTGATCCACGGTTCTGTTATCCCCTGAATGGTACAGCTGGAGAGAAGCAAAGCATAAAAAAAAGCCCCACAACCCAACCCCCCTGTGGGTGCCTGGGTAAAGGTAAGAAGTTAAAAGGGTTTTATAAAAAAAGCATTTTTAAAAAAGAGATAAAAGGAAAAGAAAAAACCCACCAACAAAAACCCCATCCAAAAACCATTGTTGAAATATTGTTTATGTGTTTGATGTGGAATATAATTGGGCATCACTCAGGAGTTAAGGTCAGCCACCCATTATGAGAAAGGGCAAAACCAGTGAGGATTAACAATAGGATTAAACAATGCCCTGTTAAACCTGAGGCAAAACAGGGAATTAAAAGGTTGATCAACAAATTTTTGGAAGATAAGATTTTAGAAGGGTATGAATCAAGTTCTAACACACCCATTGTACCAGTGTGAAAGCCAAGTGGTGGGTATAGATTGGTACAGGATCTAAGAGCAGCTGGACCTTGCACCCAGTAGTGACAAATCCTCACACAGTGTTGACTGCCCTGAAGGAACATTATCAGTGGTTTACAGTGCTTGATTGAAAAGATGCTTTTTTGCATAAACCTGGAAAAAGAGTCATAAATGATTTGCTTTTGAGGGGGAGGGTCCACACACAGGGCACAAGGTACAGCTGACCTGGACACGGCTGCACCAAGGGTTTCAAAACAGCCTGACCAACTTTGGCAGCCAATTAGCAAAGGAACTGGAGATCTGAACAAACGAGGAGACAGCGACTCTGCGACCAGAACAGCTGCTCTTGCAACACCTGGATGGTATTCTAACAGCTACCCAAGAGAAGTCAGCATGGATACAGGGAACCATTGGACTGCTAAACTTTGGGGGACTTCATAGGTACAAGGTATCCAAGAAGAAAGCTCAACCTGCAAGTCAAACTGTAATATATTTGGGCTTGGAGATTTCACAAGGACAACAAATGCTGAGGACAGACCGAAAAGAGGGAATTTGTGGTGTTCCAGAGCCTTGGACTGTACTGAGAGCCTTTCTGGGAGTGGCAGGATGGTGTCGGCTCTGGACGAGGCATTATGGCCAAACAGCCAAACCACTGTGTGAAGACCAGGAGTCTCCCCCTTTTATATGTAATAGAAACCAACAAAAGGCTTTTTGGAAACATAAACCAGCCTTGATGACAGCACCAGCCTTGGGATTAACGGGCTTAACTAAAGACTTCCACTTCCTTGTCCATGAACGGCAACATCTGGCTATGGGAGTTCTGATCCAGAGAATGGGAAGCTGGGAAAGACCAGTGGGATGCTTTTCCAGGCAACTGGACTTGGTAAGCAAAGGATGAGCCTCTTGCCTACAGGAGGGACAAGAGCCATCACGGGCGGTGTTCAACATATGGTGGTCCCAGTGTTGGAACAAAAGGGGACACACTGGCTATCCCCTAGAAGGAGGATGAAATACCAGGTAGCTCTTACATAACATGATGATGTAACCTTGAAAAGTCCATGTCCATGGAGCACTATGGAAAGAAGGAGGACTACTGTCCTCCCAGGGCCAAATATTTAGCATCTAAAGGAAATTTTACAGTTCTTGTTGGTTCAAGAACCACTCCAAGCAGCAATCCTGCCCTGTAAAGCACATCAGACTGGAAACATAAAAATAGCAAAAGGAAAGATTCAGAAGGATGGTGGACAGCTCTCGAGAGTCAGGTCATATTGCCTCCCTTAATCATGGGAGAAATATTGCAGATAAGACATGAAGAATGCCACTGGGGTGCAGACACCCTGGTGATGTTCCCAAAGAGGCACCTAGTGTCAGTGTGAATGCTGGAAATGGCCAGGTCAGTAACAGCAAAGTGTGAGGGGTGTTTAAAAATCCAGTAGTACAAAAGAGAATTCAAATGGGTCAGTTAAAAACAGGGATGAATCTGGGAAATGATTGGCATCTTGATTATATTTATAGTTACCTAAATACTAGAAGTATGTTTTGGTTGAGGTTGACACTTTTTCTGGACGGCCAGGAACCTTTCCCTGTCGTACAAATCAAGCCAAGGAAACAGTTAACTGGCTCCTACAGGAGATTAGCCCTAGATTTGCAATACCTTTTGGGATGTCATCTGACAGAGGACCACATTTTGTGGCCACAGTGGTGCAGAACATGTGCAAAATCCTAGGAGTGCCCTGGGATTTGCATGCCTCCTGAAGACCACAGGCAAGTGGGAAAGTGGAAAAGACAAATCAAGTTAGTAAAATCTGTCAGGAAGCCAAATTGAAAGGGCCTCAGCAACTCCCACTGGTATTGTTATGAGGAAAACCCTGGAGTGGAGTGTCAGTGAGTCCTGAGAATGTGTGGAAAGCCATGTGAAACTCCCAGTCCAAACGTGCATATGACAGAAAAACAAGATGTGTAATTATTTGCTTTCTCTTGGAAAAGCTCTAGCTAGACTCCACAGAGTGTAGTGGTGCAGAATCAACCCCTGACACTGCAGAATCTGGTACACGGTTTTCAACCTGAAGATGAGGTCTATATAAAGACCTGGAATGAAAAACCTCTACAAGGAAAGTGGAACAGACCCTACCAGGTGCTGTTAACCACCTCTACTGCAATCAAGATTGCTGAATCAGAGGCTTGGATCCACCACACCAGAGGGAAGAAGGCAACACCCATTAGCTGGAGAGTGGTTGGAGATCCAGAGACTTTAAAGTTACCTTTGAAACACGATTAACAAATCTGTTTTTCTGTTTGCTCTGCAGTCTGTGAAGGTGGAAACATGAATAAAAGAGAAACTGTTGCCACACCCAGCGCAGGTAACAAGTAGTACTCAGAGACAAACCTGTAACTTGGCAAGTAAAAGCAAGTGAACAAGCTTGGATAAGAAAATAAATACAAACCAAGTATCAATAGCAGGTAAAACTAAAGTATCATTTGATGAAAGAATTTGCAAATTGGCAAAATATATCCCAAATGAATTCAGGATGGTTTACACTATGCTCAATTGGAAGAAATCTCCCTTTAAAGGAAATCAAAGTTTGCATTTGGCACAAGTGAAAAGATCCACCAGCATGTGACAATTTGACATTCAGTGAAGCCACAATTTGAGTATGTGAAAGTATTGAGTATAATTATCAATACATTCAAAGGGGGAAATGTTACAGTCACCCTAATAAAATAGCTTCACTTCTAGGTTATTTTGGTTTTAGTGTAGGATTTGGTTTTGATTTTAAAGGAGTTAGAGCAGCTGTGAGAATATAAGGAAAAGAAAGAAAAACCCCCCTCCAAAATGATTGTTGAAATACTGTTTATTGGGTCAACACCGCTCTGTTCCCAAAGAGCTTCACACCAGAATGGCTTTTTCCCATCAGCCCCCCTTTATACTGGGCAGGATGTAATTGGCATGGAATACTCTCTTTGGCCAGTTTGGGTCACCTGTCCTGGCTTCGCCCCTCCTTTCTCATGAATAGAGAAATAGGAAGAGCTGAGAAAGTCCTTGACTGTCTGACAGCAACTAAAACCATCAGGGTGTTATCAGCACTGCTTTCATTTTAACACCCAAACACAGCATTCCATCTGCTGCTACAAAAGAAGTTAACTCCATCCTGACTGAAACCAGGACATCCCCATGTCCCCACATTCCCTGTGTTCTGTTACTTTAGAACAGCCTTGGATTTTCTCACTGGCAACTGCAGCAAGCTGCACTGGGCATGAGGTATCGCCAGGCTGAACCCCAGACTCAAACCCAACAAGGGTTCTGGGGATCTAACACCTCCAATCAAACCAGTTTCCTTCTGGCCAGCTGGCAGCAGCCGTATCGCAGCTGGAGCTGGCTGCATCCAAGGCAGCTCCGGGACTGAGATGCCGAGCGAAACGCCCGGCCCTGACCCAGCAGCAGCGCAGGGATACAGGGAAGAGACTGAGTTCCCACCCCAGCACTGCCAGACGCTACCGCGGGGCGATGCCGCCACAGCCCGTCCGTGAGCCGAGGGGGAGAGTTGCACCACACGCCAGGAAGAGCGCAGGAGAAACAAGCTCATGACTTCACATCAGCCTTACCAGTCTGCACCAGTTCTTCCTCCAGCACAGAACTTCTGGGTCTTTTCACTGCAGGCTCAGCAGAAAGGGCCTGAGTCTGGAACAGAAACAAACAAAGCACCACCCTGAGTTTAACCTGAACACCAGCCCAAGCCAGCGGAAACTTCCAGAAACGGAGGCAGCTCTGGTCTGACTTGGGGACCGGGATGTGCTGGCTCAGAGTGCAGGAGAAGGATCTTTGCAGGATCTCTGACCAGCACGCTGCCCTTTGGGTTTGATTGGTAATAGGGGCTCTCTTATGTGCAGTGATTAAACCCCCTCAGGCTTCCTGCCCAGTGCCCCTCGGGCAGCTCCTCAGCATTCCGGAGTTCAGCCCTGACTCTGGCTCGGGGACAGCTGAGCCCCTCAGAAAGGGGTTTTGTACAAACAAAGAGTCAATGGTGCTCTCAGGGCTTTATCCAGAGGAAGCGGGTGATTGTTCTCACAAGGTCATGTGTTTTGGGTGCTCCTTCCTCAGCTCCACGTGCCAGAGCAGAGCAGGCAAACCTGAGCGAGGCAAACCCAGCACACAAGAGGCATCTGCTGTCAAGGGAAAAGAAGAGCCTGAGGCTGCACAGGTTCAGGAAAGTCTCTGCTAACCTCTCCTGTAGACTCTGCTCCTGGAGTGCCATTGCTGAGGGAAGCCTGGCGTTTCCTTGCTGCCCTGGCTGGTACCTTCACCGCAGCAGCAAAAACCTCTTCAGCCTTCTCCTCACACCCAGGGATGGCATCATCTAAACAACAAAGGCAGGCCACGTGAGAGTGTGAATTAAGAGGGGTTAGGATTGCCATTTGCATGGCAGCCCAGCTCCTCGATCCCACCCAAAGAAGTGGGATTCATTCCAAGCTGCACACCCTTCTGCAGTTTCAGAAACCCCTCAGTTTTCCAAGGGATGCCAAACCCCAGAAGAACCAGGGCTGTGAACTACCTTTGTCATGGGCAGCACCTGCTTGTAGCTTTGGAGGTTCCTGCCCATCAGGATGTTCCGCAGGCTGCTGAGGGCTGAGGAAAGAACACACAGAACAGGGATTTACAACTGTGGGTGAGCTTCACACAAGCAAAACTTCCAGAGCTAATCGCTGTAGTTCCCCTTCCAAGCCCCATCAGGATCATCTCAGACACACACACAGCCACCGCAGGGCATCCCCCGCCTCTCCCAGCCACGGCACTGCTAATTATCCCACTACAGTGGGGTAATTCCCTTCTCTTAATGCTTCTTCACTTGTTATGCTTGTTCCCCCCATCCACCCAACCAAAGTGCTGATCAAGCACAGTGGGGGTTCTCCATCCCTCACTGGGGCCAAAGCCTCCCCAGTGCCGGACAGCGGGGATGGGGACGCTCTTCCATCGCGGAGCAAACCCCCCATCAAGACCCCCCCTGAGGCGCAGAGCTGCATCCGCCTCAACCTGAAGGTCAGGCAAGAAGCCGGGCGCATCAAGGTGGTGCACAGCACCGTGGTGTACCCCGTGTACCAGCGCCCCGCCAGGCGCCGCCTCACCAAGGGACCCGTCCCCACGGCTCTGGCGCCGGCAGGCAGATGAACGGCACGTGGCTCACGGGGCTCCATCTTCCCCTGAGACAAAACCTGGCCTGACCTACTGCTGCCTCCTGCTTCTGAAACCCTACCCGGAAAACGTGGATGCGTTGCTGGACCCCCCGCTACGCACACCCCCACCCCCTACTCCTCACCCCCAAGTCTCCTTCCCACCCCCCGGTGCATTTGTGGGATCCCTTAATCCCGTCTCCTTCACTCCTGGATTGATAAACCCCACACCAATAAATCCCGGATCCAGAAATCCCAGGTTGATAAATCCCAGAATGTTTTAATCCCAGATTGCTTCAATCCCACATCTCTTCATCCTGGATCGCTTAATCCCTGGTCGTTTAATCCCAGATTGGTGATTTGGTGTTTCTCTGCTGCCAAGGGGCCTTTCCTGGAACCCCTCTTACTTTCCAAAACCCCTCTGGACCTGCACTGATGTGTCCAGGGCTGGGAAGTGGCAGGTGGGAAAGTGATCTGGGATGGGAGGTGTATTAGTGGGATGTGGTGGTTATATCTGTGGTGGGGGTGTATCGGTTGCGGGGGGACTAACACGACTCCCCCCACAGGTTCATGTGCACCCACATCCCCAGCCAGGTATGTACAGGGGGCCTGGAGGGGGCCAGGGTAAAGCGGTTATCAAGGGGGGGTTTGGGGGTCATGGTCAAGGGATTCATGGTGCACTGGTAGCCCCTGTTTGGGTTCTGGTAGCCCCCAGCTATGTGTGTGTGGGGATGCAGGGAGGGGAGACCTGGGGAGTTTCAAGCAGGACACTTCTCAGGGCTGGGATTTGGGGTTAGGAGTGGGGGGGACCGAGCCCTTTCCCCCCCGAGCCGGGGGGAGGAGACCGGAGGGGGAACCTGCCCAGGAGCCGGGCCGCCGGCCGCTCCCGCCCACCTGCGTCCCCCGGGCCGCGGAGGCTGCGGTGGGGGGCGGGTAGAGAGAGAGGAGAGGAGAGAGCCGCCCCTCTCCTGCCCGGGCTCTGCCTCCCCAGACAGGCGGCGGGAGGAGCCAATGGCGGGGCTGCCCCGCACAGCCCTGGGAGGGGCGGCCGGGCAGGGCCGGGCCGGGCAAGCGGGGGGCAGAGCCGGGGAGGGACGGCCCAGCCCGGCCCAGCCCCGCCCAGACAGGCAGCGGTCGGAGCCAATGGCGGGGCTGCTCTGCACACTGGTGGGAGGGGCCGTGCCGTGCCGTGCCGGGCGCGGCGCAGGACGGGCGCGTTCCGGCCGCGGGCTGCCGGTGCCTCTGTGCCGATGGCTGCTGCGGACCCCCCGCGGCCTCTTCGCCTCCGTCCGCCGCGCCCCCCGCACCGTCCCCGGCCGCGCCGCCGCTGCAGAGGCCGCCCCCCAGGTGAGCGATCCGCCCCGGGCCGTACGGCCGCCCGAGGGCCTCGCCCCGTCCCTGAGGCCCCGCGGCCTCCCGGGTGCGGCCTGCGGGACCTCTCCTCGGCGTTCGAGCCCAGGGCGGGAGCGGAGCTGCGGGTCCCCCCGCCCCGAGAAGGCCCCTGGCGAACCCGCCCCCCTCCTTCCCCCCCGGTGGCTTTTCCGTCTGGGAAGCGGGGAGTTGGGAAAGAAACGGGCCCTGGGAGCGTGCGTGGGGCAGGAGCAGAGGGCTCTGTGTGTGTGAGTGTGGGGGGGAGCAGCGGCTGGGGGGGAGTCCCGGCATAGGGCGTGTGGAGACACGGGGATGCCTTCCCGGGGCTGAACCCCGGTGCCGGCGTCCCGGAGCTCCCAGTCACAGATGGTGGGTGGTGGTGGGTTCGAAGGGACCTGAGAGACCCATCTTGTTCCAGCCCCCCTGCTATGGGCAGCGGTGGCCATGGCGTGCCTGTGGCTTCTGTGTCCCTGAGGAGTAGGAGCGTCTTGTGGAGAGAGACACCGGCTGCACCAGTAGTAGTTCCCAGTGCCAGGGCAGGAAGGTGCCTGTGCAGGTGCTGCTGGCTGTCCTGGCAGGATGGGAGCGGGAGACCCGGTTTCCCTCAGCGACCCCTCGCTGGGAATGGCGGGCGAAGCGGTGCCAGGGAAGCCGCGTCAGGTGCTCCAGCTGCTCTCCCGCTGCAAAGGGTTTTTCCAGCAGCGCTGGCTGGGACGGGCTGTAAGGTGGCAAAGGTGTTCCCAGGTCCCCTGTGGGAGTCCTTGCACGGAGCTCTCAGCCACAGGCTGGTCGTTATTTCTGCCCCTTGAGGTTTTCCCAGGGTAGAAAGAGGAAAAACTGTGGGTGTGGGTAGTGAGACCCCTGGGGAGAGAAACTCAGCGTTGTACACAGGGGCATTGCCTCGCTGAAGGGCAGTGTGTGGCTTGGGGGGGGGCGGGGGTGTTAACCTGTGCAGAGTAGATAAAACCCTGTTCCATGTTAGCCAAAGCCATGTGTTTGGTGCTGGGAACAAGCATAACAAGTGAAGAAGCATTAAGAGAAGGGAATTACCCCACTGTAGTGGGATAATTAGCAGTGCCGTGGCTGGGAGAGGCGGGGGATACCCTGCGGTGGCTGTGTGTGTGTCTGAGATGATCCTGATGGGGCTTGGAAGGGGAACTACAGCGATTAGCTCTGGAAGTTTTGCTTGTGTGAAGCTCACCCATAGTTGTAAATCCCTGTTCTGTGTGTTCTTTCCTCAGCCCTCAGCAGCCTGCGGAACATCTTGATGGGCAGGAACCTCCAAAGCTACAAGCAGGTGCCACCCATGACAAAGGTTGTTCACAACCCTGGTTCTTCTGGGGTTTGGCATCCCTTGGAAAACTGAGGGGTTTCTGAAACTGCAGAAGGGTGTGCAGCTTGGAATGAATCCCACTGCTTTGGGTGGGATCGAGGAGCTGGGCTGCCATGCAAATGGCAATCCTAACCCCTCTTAAGTCACACTCTCACGTGGCCTGCCTTTGTTGTTTAGATGCTGCCATCCCTGGGTGTGAAGAGAAGGCTGAAGAGGTTTTTGCTGCTGCGGTGAAGGTACCAGCCAGGGCAGCAAGGAAACGCCAGGCTTCCCTCAGCAATGGCACTCCAGGAGCAGAGTCTACAGGAGAGGTTAGCAGAGACTTTCCTGAACCTGTGCAGCCTCAGGCTCTTCTTTTCCCTTGACAGCAGGTGCCTCTTGCGTGCTGGGTTTGCCTCGCTCAGGTTTGCCTGCTCTGCTCTGGCACGTGGAGCTGAGGAAGGAGCACCCAAAACACATGATCTTGTGAGAACAATCACCCGCTTCCTCTGGATAAAGCCCTCTCTGCTGGGTTTGGTGTCCACCGGCCTGGGAGAGGATTCCCATAGGACTTTGGCTCTGTATAAACAAATCCTGAGCTGCTTGACCCCTTAGTTTGGTTGGGAGGTGCAGTGTTTTTCTTACTGCCCCATAGGGTGAGAGGAGTAAGAAACCCTCGTGCTCTATTATTTGTCCCTGAGAGCACCATTGACTCTTTGTTTGTACAAAACCCCTTTCTGAGGGGCTCAGCTGTCCCCGAGCCAGAGTCAGGGCTGAACTCCGGAATGCTGAGGAGCTGCCCGAGGGGCACTGGGCAGGAAGCCTGAGGGGGTTTAATCACTGCACATAAGAGAGCCCCTATTACCAATCAAACCCAAAGGGCAGCGTGCTGGTCAGAGATCCTGCAAAGATCCTTCTCCTGCACTCTGAGCCAGCACATCCCGGTCCCCAAGTCAGACCAGAGCTGCCTCCATTTCTGGAAGTTTCCGCTGGCTTGGGCTGGTGTTCAGGTTAAACTCAGGGTGGTGCTTTGTTTGTTTCTGTTCCAGACTCAGGCCCTTTCTGCTGAGCCTGCAGTGAAAAGACCCAGAAGTTCTGTGCTGGAGGAAGAACTGGTGCAGACTGGTAAGGCTGATGTGAAGTCATGAGCTTGTTTCTCCTGCGCTCTTCCTGGCGTGTGGTGCAACTCTCCCCCTCGGCTCACGGACGGGCTGTGGCGGCATCGCCCCGCGGTAGCGTCTGGCAGTGCTGGAGTGGGAACTCAGTCTCTTCCCTGTATCCCTGCGCTGCTGCTGGGTCAGGGCCGGGCGTTTTACTCGGCATCTCAGTCCCGGAGCTGCCTTGGATGCAGCCAGCTCCAGCTGCGATACGGCTGCTGCCAGCTGGCCAGAAGGAAACTGGTTTGATTGGAGGTGTTAGATCCCCAGAACCCTTGTTGGGTTTGAGTCTGGGGTTCAGCCTGGCGATACCTCGTGCCCAGTGCAACTTGCTGCAGTTGCCAGTGAGAAAATCCAAGGCTGTTCTAAAGTAACAGAACACAGGGAATGTGAAGACGTAGGGGTGTCCTGGTTTCTTTTCTTGGAAATGGCCTCATCATCATCACCATAGCCTGTTACAACAGCCTCCACACCCCCATGTACTTCTTCCTCCTCAACCTCTCTATTGTTGACCTTGGCTACATTTCCACTACGGTTCCCAAAGCCATGGCCAATTCCTTCTGGGACACCAGGGCCATTTCCTACACAGGATGTGTGGCTCAACTCTTTTTCTTTGTATGTTTGATCTCAACAGAGCTCTTTCTTCTCACTGTCATGGCCTATGACCGCTACGTTGCCATCTGCCACCCCCTGCACTACAGAACCCTCCTGGGCAGCAGAGCTTGTGTCCACATGGCAGCAGCTGCCTGGGGCAGTGGGTTTCTCTATTCTGTGCTGCACACGTGCAATACATTTTCAGTGCCCCTCTGCAAGGGCAATGCTGTTGACCAGTTCTTCTGTGAAATCCCCCAGATCCTCAAGCTCTCCTGCTCAGATGCCTACCTCAGGGAAACTGGACTCATTTTGGTGACTACCTGTTTAGGTTTTGGCTGTTTTGTGTTCATTGTGGTGTCCTATGTGCAGATCATCAGGGCCGTTCTGAGGATCCCCTCGCAGCAGGGACAGCACAAAGCCTTTTCCACCTGCCTCCCTCACCTGGCCGTGGTCTCCTTGTTCCTTAGCACTGCCGTCTTTTTTCCCACCTGAAGCCCCCCTCCATGTCCTCCCTATTTCTGGACCTGTTAGCATCATTTCTTTGCTCAGTGTTTCCACCAGCACTGAACCCCCTCATCTACAGCATGAGGAACCAGGAGCTTAAGGATGCCATGTGGAAACTGAGGACTGGATGTTTCTAAGCAGCTTAACTTTGGCATATTACTGGCCATGGAACTCACATTAGGACCAGTCTGTATTTAGTATGAATTTTGGTGGTTGTTTTGTCTTCTCAGTAGCCTAGATACATGTATGCACTTCACTTTTCTCAGCAGGTTTCCACCTCTGCTTGCTCTTTGGTCATTTTGATGCTGCTCAGCTCTCCAGTGTCTTCCGAGACTTGGAAACTTCCCGTCTTTCAGATGTCTAATAAGCGGTTTTCTCAGAAGTTCAGTGTGTTGATAAGTGACCTTTCTATGTATCTGAGCAAAAGTTGGTTTGGAGAGAATCTCCTCTGAAAGCTGACCCCCTTCATATGCTGCAGGATGAGCATGAGCCAGCAATGTGCCCTCCTGGCTAAGAAGGGCAATGGCATCCTGGGGTGTATTAGAAGGGGTGTGTTCAGTAGTGTCCTGGTTTTGGTCAGGATGGAGTTAACTTCTTTTGTAGCAGCAGATGGAATGCTGTGTTTGGGTGTTAAAATGAAAGCAGTGCTGATAACACCCTGATGGTTTTAGTTGCTGTCAGACAGTCAAGGACTTTCTCAGCTCTTCCTATTTCTCTATTCATGAGAAAGGAGGGGCGAAGCCAGGACAGGTGACCCAAACTGGCCAAAGAGAGTATTCCATACCAATTACATCCTGCCCAGTATAAAGGGGGGCTGATGGGAAAAAGCTATTCTGGTGTGAAGCTCTTTGGGAACAGAGCGGCGTTGACCCAATAAACAGTATTTCAACAATCATTTTGGAGTGGGGTTTTTTCTTTCTTTTCCTTATATTCTCACAGCTGCTCTAACTCCTTTAAAATCAAAATCAAATCCTACACTAAAACCAAAATAACCTAGAAGTGAAGCTATTTTATTAGGGTGACTGTAACATTTCCCCCTTTGAATGTATTGATAATTATACTCAATACTTTCACATACTCAAATTGTGGCTTCACTGAATGTCAAATTGTCACATGCTGGTGGATCTTTTCACTTGTGCCAAATGCAAACTTTTATTTCCTTTAAAGGGAGATTTCTTCCAATTGAGCATAGTGTAAACCATCCTGAATTCATTTGGGATATATTTTGCCAATTTGCAAATTCTTTCATCAAATGATACTTTAGTTTTACCTGCTATTGATATTTGGTTTGTATTTATTTTCTTATCCAAGCTTGTTCACTTGCTTTTGCTTGCCAAGTTACAGGTTTGTCTCTGAGTACTACTTGTTACCTGCGCTGGGTGTGGCAACAGTTTCTCTTTTATTCATGTTTCCACCTTCACAGACTGCAGAGCAAACAGAAAAACAGATTTGTTAATCGTGTTTCAAAGGTAACTTTAAAGTCTCTGGATCTCCAACCACTCTCCAGCTAGTGGGTGTTGCCTTCTTCCCTCTGGTGTGGTGGATCCAAGCCTCTGATTCAGCAATCTTAATGGCAGTAGAGGTGGTTAACAGCACCTGGTAGGGTCTGTTCCACTTTCCTTGTAGAGGTTTTTCATTCCAGGTCTTTATATAGACCTCATCTTCAGGTTGCAAACTGTGTACCAGATTCTGCAGTGTCAGGGGTTGATTCTGCACCACTACACTCTGTGGAGTCTAGCTAGAGCTTTTCCAAGAGAAAGCAAATAATTACACATCTTGTTTTTCTGTCATATGCACGTTTGGACTGGGAGTTTCACATGGCTTTCCACACATTCTCAGGACTCACTGACACTCCACTCCAGGGTTTTCCTCATAACAATACCAGTGGGAGTTGCTGAGGCCCTTTCAATTTGGCTTCCTGACAGATTTTACTAACTTGATTTGTCTTTTCCACTTTCCCACTTGCCTGTGGTCTTCAGGAGGCATGCAAATCCCAGGGCACTCCTAGGATTTTGCACATGTTCTGCACCACTGTGGCCACAAAATGTGGTCCTCTGTCAGATGACATCCCAAAAGGTATTGCAAATCTAGGGCTAATCTCCTGTAGGAGCCAGTTAACTGTTTCCTTGGCTTGATTTGTACGACAGGGAAAGGTTCCTGGCCGTCCAGAAAAAGTGTCAACCTCAACCAAAACATACTTCTAGTATTTAGGTAACTATAAATATAATCAAGTTGCCAATAATTTCCCAGATTCATCCCTGTTTTTAACTGACCCATTTGAATTCTCTTTTGTACTACTGGATTTTTAAACACCCCTCACACTTTGCTGTTACTGACCTGGCCATTTCCAGCATTCACACTGACACTAGGTGCCTCTTTGGGAACATCACCAGGGTGTCTGCACCCCAGTGGCATTCTTCATGTCTTATCTGCAATATTTCTCCCATGATTAAGGGAGGCAATATGACCTGACTCTCGAGAGATGTCCACCATCCTTCTGAATCTTTCCTTTTGCTATTTTTATGTTTCCAGTCTGATGTACTTTACAGGGCAGGATTGCTGCTTGGAGTGGTTCTTGAACCAACAAGAACTGTAAAATTTCCTTTAGATGCTAAATATTTGGCCCTGGGAGCACAGTAGTCCTCCTTCTTTCCATAGTGCTCCATGGACATGGACTTTTCAAGGTTACATCATCATGTTATGTAAGAGCTACCTGGTATTTCATCCTCCTTCTAGGGGATAGCCAGTGTGTCCCCTTTTGTTCCAACACTGGGACCACCATATGTTGAACACCGCCCGTGATGGCTCTTGTCCCTCCTGTAGGCAAGAGGCTCATCCTTTGCTTACCAAGTCCAGTTGCCTGGAAAAGCATCCCACTGGTCTTTCCCAGCTTCCCATTCTCTGGATCAGAACTCCCATAGCCAGATGTTGCCGTTCGTGGACAAGGAAGTGGAAGTCTTTAGTTAAGCCCGGTAATCCCAAGGCTGGTGCTGTCACCAAGGCTGGTTTTAAGTTTCCAAAAAGCCTTTTGTTGGTTTCTATTACATATAAAAGGGGGAGACTCCTGGTCTTCACACAGTGGTTTGGCTGTTTGGCCATAATGCCTGATCCAGAGCCGACACCATCCTGCCACTCCCAGAAAGGCTCTCAGTACAGTCCAAGGCTCTGGAACACCACAAATTCCCTCTTTTCGGTCTGTCCCCAGCATTTGTTGTCCTTGTGAAATCTCCAAGCCCAAATATATTACAGTTTGACTTGCAGGTTGAGCTTTCTTCTTGGATACCTTGTACCTATGAAGTCCCCCAAAGTTTAGCAGTCCAATGGTTCCCTGTATCCAGGCTGACTTCTCTTGGGTAGCTGTTAGAATACCATCCAGGTGTTGCAAGAGCAGCTGTTCTGGTCGCAGAGTCGCTGTCTCCTCGTTTGTTCAGATCTCCAGTTCCTTTGCTAATTGGCTGCCAAAGTTGGTCAGGCTGTTTTGAAACCCTTGGGGCAGCCGTGTCCAGGTCAGCTGTACCTTGTGCCCTGTGTGTGGACCCTCCCCCTCAAAAGCAAATCATTTATGACTCTTTTTCCAGGTTTATGCAAAAAAGCATCTTTTCAATCAAGCACTGTAAACCACTGATAATGTTCCTTCAGGGCAGTCAACACTGTGTGAGGATTTGTCACTACTGGGTGCAAGGTCCAGCTGCTCTTAGATCCTGTACCAATCTATACCCACCACTTGGCTTTCACACTGGTACAATGGGTGTGTTAGAACTTGATTCATACCCTTGTAAAATCTTATCTTCCAAAAATTTGTTGATCAACCTTTTAATTCCCTGTTTTGCCTCAGGTTTAACAGGGCATTGTTTAATCCTATTGTTAATCCTCACTGGTTTTGCCCTTTCTCATAATGGGTGGCTGACCTTAACTCCTGAGTGAGGCCCAATTATATTCCACATCAAACACATAAACAATATTTCAACAATGGTTTTTGGATGGGGTTTTTGTTGGTGGGTTTTTTCTTTTCCTTTTATCTCTTTTTTAAAAATACTTTTTTTTATAAACCCCTTTTCACTTCTTACCTTTACCCAGGCACCCACAGGGGGGTTGGGTTGTGGGGCTTTTTTTTATGCTTTGCTTCTCTCCAGCTGTACCCCTCAGGGGATAACAGAACCGTGGATCAAAGCTCCACACTTGCTTCGTGCACATCTCATTCACTCACATTTATACACAGCTCCAGCATTCAGCTTTCTGTGCTGGTTTGGCCCTGGCTAGAGCCCAAATGCCCACCAAAGCCACTCTCTCACTCCCCTTTTCAGTCAAACGGGAGAAAATATATACTGGGAGGCTTAGGAGTGGAGATAAGGACAGAGGGATCACTGTCCAATTAGTGCAATGGGCAAAACAGACTCAGCGCAGAATAAAAGAAAGAAAACTAATTTATTACACTACAGCTACACACCCAGGGAACCAGAGTCAGGTGATGAGGAGCGCAGCCTGGACTTTAAGCACCTTCCCCCCACCTCTCCCCTTCTCAGCAGACTTAAACGTCATCATGATTTTACTCCCTTCTCCCCCCTTCCCCCTGCCAACATGGCATGGGTAAGGGCAGGGACTGGGGAGTGGGCTTCTGGCAATTCTTCACAAGCTGCTTTCCTCCTCCAGATCTTAAAGCACCTTCCCCCCATCCCTCCCTTCTTTGCAGACTTTACTCATGAATTTACTCCCTTCCTCCCCCCATCTCAGCACAGGGAGGGGCATTCCACCTGCTGCTAGAAAGAAACTTGACTCTATCCTGGCGTGAAACCAGGACTGTCCCCCACCTAGGGGAAATCACCCCCTCCTGAAAGGTCAGTGTGCTTACTGCAAGCAAATGGGCTTTGGAACAAGGACGGCCTGAGGCTGGGCAAGCCCGTGATGGGAACTGACGTTACAAAAATGCATCATGGAAGACCAGCCATCCTTTATCCCCACGAATGAAAAAAGCATTTCTTACCACTGCATCATCAATCTGAGAGACGCTGCTGTGGCTCATACCCAAGGTTGTTCAAGTTCTCCAAGGTGGGATCACTGCTGTCACTGGGTGACTTGAAGTCGCACCCTCGGGCTCCCCCTGACCAAACTGGCAGCCCTTGGGCACCAGGATTTCCTGTCAAAGACAAGCCCACTGAAGTATCCTGCTTGCACCTTCGGTGAAAGCCCATAGTTTCAAAAACAATCCAAATGAGCTTCTGTAAGAAAGATCCCTAAGCTTTATAATCACCCAGATGACAGTGATGAGTCTTAAAGCGTGAGCTGACAGAGTCAGAATGATTTCACATCCACAGCGAGGGAGGGAGTCCCAACACTGAGAGCCAGCCCAGGCTGGGGAATGGGAAGGAATAGAGGGACTGTGGAAATTACACTCCTGATACCCCTTGCCAAATCACAGCCCAGAGAACAGAAGATGACTTGTTCAGGTCTGGAGCAGTTAACGGAAGCACATTCCAACAAAAGCATCAGAAATATCCCTGTGAAAGGACACGTTTAGCCCCTTCTAGTTGAGCAACCAGGCTGGGGAAGGGGCTGGAGGGCAAATCATATGAGGAATGGCTGAGGGAGCTGGGGATGTTTAGCCTGGAGAAGAGGAGGCTGAGGGGAGACCTTATCACCACCTACAACTACCTGAAGGGAGGTTGTAGACAGGTGGGTGATGGTCTCTTCAGCCAGGGGACAGGAGATAGAAGAAGGGGAAATGGCATGAAGCTGTGCCAGGACAGGGTTAGATTGGATATTGGAAAAAAATTTGTTACTGAAAGAGTTGTCAGGGCTGGAACAGGCTGCCCAGGGAGGGGGTTGAGTCACCATCCCTGGATGTGTTCAAAAAAAGGGTAGATGAGGTGCTCAGGGATCTGGTTTAGCACAGGATGGGAATGGTTGGACTCAATGATCTTCAAAGGTCTCTTCCAACCTGGTGATTCTTGTGATTCTTGTTATTCCTGATTCTAAGAGACCAGCAAACCCTTTCAGCTTCACAGCTTTAGGAGCAGAACGTGCAACAGGCGGGACAGAAAAGTACCAGAGCTCCAAATGGGGATTCCTCCACCCCCACGTGATTCTCGCACGCGCTTTGAACGCCCATCAGAAGAACTCCCTGTCACCTGCCCTGATGTTGCTGAAAACCCAACACTCATTGTGGCCATTGCATGTTTTGATGAGGTCAGCCCTTCGATAGGCTTTCCCCCACCATGACTGATCTACTGGAAAAACATGACACAGCCAG
Organism: Gallinula chloropus; assembly: GCF_964237585.1. Classification (NCBI taxonomy): domain Eukaryota; kingdom Metazoa; phylum Chordata; class Aves; order Gruiformes; family Rallidae; genus Gallinula; species Gallinula chloropus. The sequence continues at coordinate 3,415,587 of NC_140116.1, forward strand.
AAATGCCAGAACAAACACAGGACACGGCAGAGGCAACTGGTATTTATTCAGTCTGCCCTTTCTCCAGACTTTATCCTACCTCCTGGGTCTGGGGTTCCTGAGGGCCCCTTTCAGACGGGTGGATCCTGTCCCTCTCCAACAGGTTGGAGTCACCAAAGAACATCCCCTTGTTGTCCAGGCCAAACCCCTGGCCTTAGTCCCAGCTGCGTAGCCAGGAGTTGAGAGGCGTGAGATTTCCCAGCCCGTTCAGTAGAAGGAGGAAAAGCCAACTTGGGCACCAGTGTTTTCCAGTCACACCCCCAGGGCTCTCTGGTCTGCCTTGATTCTGCCTGGTGAAATTGTTTGAAGTATAAAGGTGAAATAAGGTGAAATCCAGAAGTCTTGGTGCAAAATGTCCATATATCCCCAGTCTTAGGTAGGAACGTGTTGTGTGCTCTCTGGTAGGGACGTGAATTTAAGGAGCGGCTGGAAAACAACCCTGTTGGTGCTCACAGAAACACCTTCAGGCATTTATGTAGCTTCAGCCTTTGTGTTACTTTGCCAGTGATGACTGTAAGGTGCTTTCTTGTTTCTCCTCCCAGCTGTAATCCCTGAGGCTGTGTAAAATGGCTGGGCGCTTCCAGAGAGTCCTGCTGTGTGCCATACCTGGAGTGGTGGCACTTGCTGGCTGCTGGTGGCTGTACTGCCAAAGGAAGAAGTCTGCCAGCTCTAGTCAGGAAGAAAGAGCTGCTGAAGAGCAGCAGAAAGAAGTGCCAGCAGCGATCACTGAGGCCAGAGAGGCAGCCTCCAAGGAAGAGCAGTGCCCAGGGGATGAAACCTCAGCCTCCCTGCCCCTGGAGTTGGCAAGCGTTGCTTCCTCTGGCTGTGCACCTGCATCTGAAGGTGGGACGAGTGCGGAGGCCCCGTTGGAGAAGATGTTGTGGTCTGATGCATCAGGCCAGCAGCTGGACTTGCTGAAGGCACCTGAAAGCCAAGATGTGCCTGCTGAGCAGAGCTCAGCACCAACAGAAAAACCTCCCGCCCTGGCTCTGCCTGAAGGCAGCATCGTGCCCCACAGTGAAGGCCTGCAGAAAGAGGATGAACTGGCCTTGCATCGTGGCGGTAGCAGGGCAGCAGGGATGGGTGAAGGTCCCTCAGGAGGTAAGGGATTTCAAAATCCTCCTACAAATACATGGGGACCAAGAGTTTTATGTGCTGTACCCCTTCTGCTTCAGAACATGTCCAGATCTATCCTCTCCTCAGTAGAGGAAGATTTAGCCCTTGTACGGGTGGGTTTGCATTTGCTCTCGGAATTCCCATCGCTGTTGGCTCCGGTGTTAGCTGGGTGAATTTCAGGGTCTGCTGCAAAGGGGTGAATGGGCTGGTCCCCTTTCAGCATGGAGTTTGCTGTCCAAAGTGAAGCATGTGCTTGAGTAGCGCAGTGAAATGGGCCGTGTCTGGGTGCTGAACACCCCGCTGTTTTGAGACCTGCTCATGCGAATGGTTTCTGCTTCTGTTGAGGCAGCCTCCAGTAAGCACGGGGTCCTTCTGTCTTTATGGGCTGCTGCTGAATGGAAGCTGGATGGCAGCAGGATTCTGAGGTGCTGCTGGGCGAGGCAGAGTTGTGCTCTGAGGAGCTGTGGTTGAGTCAGTCAGTTGCAGACCAAGTGCCCTGAACCCTGTCAGTTCCGTGTGAAGAGCTGGCATGGCCCCCCCACGTGCTGAACTCCCTGTGAAGAGCCCTGATGAAGCCATGGGGAACTGCAGAGTCCCTCTCTGCAGCAGCTCTGTTAGCGTGGCTCTCCTCACGCTGGTAGCTTTGACTTTGTGTCTTGGCTTGACTTTGTGCACCGTGGCACTGTTTGGAAGGAGTCCTGCTGAACTCAGGCCTCTGCTGCATTCCTAGAGCTGTGCAGCCTTTTCTTCAGGTCTAAAAGGAAACTTTGGGTAGGTGACGTGCAGCAGGACTTTCCCCTCTCTGAAATACCCCAGACCCCAGTACAGGAGCCTCCTGGCTGAGTGCAGAGGAGAAGCTCTGTGAAACGCTGCATTTTCCTGGCCTGGTGTCTGGTAGCTGGCTCAGGAGGGCTGTCTGAACTCTGACACGTGTGCATGTCTCGTAGACTTGGATGTCAAAACCATGGACTCTGTGGGCAGTGGCTGTGCCATGGGGAAGATGGTGACAGGCCAGAAGTCAAGGCCTGAAGAAACCTCCACCGAGCCCGACCTGGTCAGCTGGGAAATAGAGGTCCCAAGGGTAAGCAGCCGCTGGCCTGCTCGCACATCCTGCCCTGCGCTCCCTACCCATCTCCTGCTTCTTCCAGGCTGGTGCTGGCTCAGAGCCATCCCAGGGAGATCAACAGCAAATAACAAGGACTGAAGTGTTTTGCATAGCGTTAGACTCAACAGGGGTGAAGAGCCAGTCCCAGCTGTAAGCATGAGGCGTCTCAGGGCTGTGTTCAGGGTATCACTGGCTCATTGTTCCCTGTTATCTTCCATCCATGTTGTTCTCCAAGATGTGAAGATGAATCTATGAAAATGAGCGGTATTTACTGGCCTGTATCTAGCCTGACTTATCCCAGACCAGCTCTGCACTGGTCCAGCATGGCCTTTACTTATCCTGCCTGGCCCTGCGCTACAGGAACTGGGCACATGGGTGAAATAAGCCCCAGCAGGGAGTGTGGTTTGACCTCCATTCCTTCTCTTGACTGCTGCTTTCCTCTCTTTCGCAAAGGGTTTAGTTGGCCGCTTGATTGGCAAACAAGGAAGATTCATGAACTTCCTAAAGCAAACATCTGGGGCCAAAATTTATGTCTCCTCACCACCTCATCTGCGTGACTCTCAAGTCTGTCACATTGAAGGTAAGCGAATCGTCTCTGTGTTTGTGGTCCAATATGTAGCTCGGGGGCCAGAATGAGATGGGCAAGGAATTAAACAGCACGTATCTGCAAATGCAAGCCTTGCCTGTGAAGGATGTTACATTAATTGTGGGTGAAAACTACCTGCCAGTGAACTGGGTTCATCCTGGAAGCTAAAGCGGTGCGATTGGGGCCTGGTGGTCTTGAGTGTCTCACGTTGGTCTGACAGCCACCTACACGGCCGGTCTGTGGAACCTGAAGCTGTTGATGTGGTGCAGACAACTTTTGGCAGCTCTGTTTCTTCACGGGGTGGGGGGTGTCCTCAGCATAGCTGTGCCACAGACTTTCTACGGGACGTTTATCTTCCAGGCTTCCCTCAGCAAGTAGAAAAAGCACTGAGCCTGATTGGCCAGAAGTTCAGAAGTCTGCGCCTCACCAACGTCCACACTCCACCTCCACCAACACCACCAACGCCTCGTTTTCTCCCGACGACTTGCTGGGTAAGTCCCAGCTCTCTGGCTGCGCTGATGTCGGGGGCAAAGGCTGCTGTTGGTCACCGCTGTCGCAGTACACTCCATGCAGGTGGCTGGTTCACAGAGGCCCTCACAGCCAGGCTGGTTTTGTGTAGCTCTCTCTTGCCTGGCTTGTGTCACTGTAACGGGTCAGACTGATCTTCCTGTTGGAAGGTGGCCTTGCCCCAAGTCTGATGTCCTTGAGAGCAGCATGGAGTAACTTTATGCTCCTGATCCAGAGCAGCCTTTGGAAGTCAAATGCTGGAGTGGCAGGGATTTTGCACCCATGGCTGTCAGCCTCAGGCCACGCTGGTGGACCATGGAGTGGCTGTGAATGAAGCTTGTGTTGCAGTGAACTCTAACAAGATTTTCTTTCTTCCACGTGACAGCTGTGCCTCCCAGAGGGAACTGCTGTAGAAGTGGTGGTGTCAAACCAAGTCAATGCTGGCCACATGTTTTTACAGCAGTATACACACCCCACTTTCTGTGTCCTGCGTAGACTTGGCCAGCACATGAATGTCTGCTACTCCCAACCGGATATTCCCACTCTGCCAACTCCAATAGAAGGCAAGTAACTCAATTGCTGAGACGCTGTTCACTTGAGAAACTTGTAGGGTTGTGCAAGAGCCTGATGCCCCTGAGCATGGTGGTGGCAGACAGACTTGAGAGTCCAAGGCAGCTCTGCTGAGTCGCAGCTGCAGGCGGGTCTGATGGAGGGGCAGGGGTGTGGAAGGGAGATGGGAGTAGCAGAAGGAATGCTGTTGGTGCTCAGGAGGTCGCTGCGCAGCGTGGCTGATCCACCCGAAGGGCTCGTTTCTGGGCATCCACTCACCCTGAGCTCTTGTGCTTTGCAGTTGGCACGATCTGCGCGGCTCCGGCTCTGGATGGGGTGTGGTTACGGGCTCAAGTCAATAGGTACTTTGAGGAGACAGGTGAAGTGGAGCTCCGCTACGTGGACTACGGAGGCTATGAGAGAGTGAAGATCCACCAGCTCAGGAAGATCAGGTCTGTAGCTCCTGCTGCTGCCACCGCTTGGATTGCTGGGAGCGTGGTCTGGGGTCTTTGGAGGGTCGTTACTTTTAAACTGAATTCCTGCTAAAGCAATTGATTAATTGCTGTAACCTTCAAGGACACAGGAGAAACTTAAATCCAACTTCTTTGGGTTTGTTCCCTTTTCTTTCAGGTCTGACTTCTTATCGCTGCCTTTCCAAGCAGCAGAAGTTTTACTGGATAACGTGGTCCCACTGGCAGGTAACGGAGCTCTCGAGACGTACCCTGGGTGGTGCTCCGGCAGGTTTCCCTGGGTGCCAGCTGTGTACCAGCCATGATTCTGTCTCAGCCTTCTCCCTCCCCTGGCGAGCGCAGCCTCTGGAGGGACTGGAGTGAGGGCTGGAGAAACATATTTTCTTCCAAATGTGCGAGCGAGTGTGGCACAACCTGTCAGGCTCCAGGGGAGGGATGGGGAAGGGCCAGGCTTTCTCCTGTGTGGAGGGAGGAGAGAAGGAATGACTTTACTGAGGAGCAGGTTGGCAGGATGGGCAGGGTATAGGTGAAGTAGCTGGAGCTACTCTGCCACCTTCTGTCCCGCAGGAGTTCCCAAGGCAAACTTAGCTTTTAATCTGCTAGACAAACACCTGAGATTTTCCTACTAGTCAGAGTCAAAACAGCAATGGCAGATGAAAAGTCTGCTCTTCTGCCTTTCAAGCCTCCCAATTCACCCGCTGCTGGTGTTCACATGAAGGTGGCTTTAGAAAGCGCTCGGTCCTTTCCCTTCGGCAGCACAGCAGGGATAATACTTGTGTGACCTCCAGCTCGATAGGCTGGGTCCAGCAAATGCCTCGAGCGGTGGCAGGGGAGGGTTCTCTGGCTGGGCTGCAGTCGGAGGTCAGGCAGGGTTGGTTGCATAGTCCCTCCTGGCCTGTGAAGCCTGGCCCCATCTCATCTGCTGTCTCCCGCTCTGCTCTCTCCACAGACGAGGACCACTTCTCATCCCAAGCAGACGCTGCTGTTGTGGAGATGACCAGAGGCGCAGTCCTGCTGGCGCAGGTCAGTGGGAGCTGTCTGGGAAAGCCTTGCTGCTGCTTTGAGTGCTGCTGTTGTCCCCTCTCCCCCAGCATCCTGTGTGTGCTCCAGGCCAGAACAAAGGCCCAGCTTGGACGCCCGGCTGCTGGGCAGGGCTCTGTTGGAGAAACCTTGGTGCTGAGACCTTCCTGGTGCAGCATCGGCAGCGCTGTGGCTGACGCTGGCCGTGCCAACTCTGTGGCTCAGGGCAGGGCACTGCTGAGAATCGCTCAGGCTCGCGACCAGGACTGGTGTCTGTCTGCACGCTGATGTCGGTCTGTCTTTTCCAGGTCACAAATTATGACAGTGCAACAGGTCTGCCACTGGTAGAGCTCTGGAACTCGATGGGAGATGAGGTGCGTCTGGCCACATGCCTGTTTATTCAACACTGTTAGAGTTGACGATGGTGATGCAGAGGGTGGCATAGCAACTGGCTGATGGTTCTTCCCAGTGGCCTGTTCACCTTTCTACTTCTTTTCCCCCCCTTTAGATGCTGTCAGTGAACAGAGCTCTAGTAGAAAGAGGACTGGCTCAGCAAAACAGACTCAGCACAGAATAAAAGTGATTTATTACTACTACAACTACACACCCAGTGAACCGGAGTCAAGATAATGAGAAGCACAGCCAGGTCTTAAAGCACCTTCCCCTCACCCCTCTCTTCTTAGCAGCCTAAAGTACTTTCACAATCTTATTCCCTTCTTCCCCCCCTAACATGGTGTGTGGTGGGGCAGGGAATGGGCGTTTTCAGTCTGTTCCTCCTGAGTTCCTTCTTAGCTGGGGGGGCATTCCACACATCCACCCTCTTCACCTGCGGCACTGTGGTGTCCCACCCACAGGGGACAGTCCTCCAACTTCTCCAGCATGAGTCCTCTCTACTGGGGAGTCATCTCCTCACCACAGGCCTCTCAGTAGGACTCCTTTCCATGGGTGCTTACCTTCGGGCCCAGACTGCTCCAGCCTGGTCCCCCACAGAGTCACAAGTCCCCCAGCAAACCTGCCTATGCATGGATCAACCTCTCCACAGGCCATAGATGGTCTCTGCTCCCCATCCTTATCCATGGGCTGTGAGGGGACACCCGCTCCACCATGGTCTTCTCCACAGGCTGCAGGGGAATCTCTCTCTCCGGCACCTGGAGGGCCTCATTCTCCTTCCCCCTCCCTCCTTCCTCCCTGGCTTCTTACATCTTCTCACTCCCTTCTCTGGTGGAAAAATCCACCTGCCTGTGGGGTTTTTCTCCTCACTGTGATTCCCAGAGGTGCTGTGACCATCACCGACTGGCTCAGCCCTGGTCAGCAGCAGCTCTGGCCTTGAATTGGCCGATGTTTCCTCTCTAAGTCCTGCAGAGAGCTTCTGGCTGCTGCTTGCAGGAGCCATCTCAGCAGCACAGCTACACAAAACTGCAACAGCTGTGAATCTGTAAATAGAAAGGAGATTGAGGGGGGCTTCAGGTAGGCAAACGTGGCAGTGCTAACAAACAGGGAGACCACCTCCAGGTAAGGGAGGCATGTGGAAAAGGCTTTGTGCCATCCCTACTCCGAGGGGATCCTCAGCACCGACCTGAAGATCTGAACACAGGACACCATGATGAACACAAACCACCCAAAACCTAAACAATCTCTGACCACAGTTTCACTGAGATAGGGCCGTGAGCAAGAGAGCTTGAGGATCTGGGGGATGTCACAGAAGAACTGGTCAGCAGCATTGCCTTGGCAGAGGGACACTGAAAATGGATTGGCAGTGTGGAGCAGAGCATTGTGAAGAGCAGCTCTGTGACAAGGAGCTGGCTGGAGGGCCGGGCTCAGAGAGTGGTAGTAAATGGAGTTAAATCCAGCTGGTGACCGGTCACGAGTGGTGTTCCCCAGGGGTCGGTGCTGGGGCCTGTCCTCTTCAATATCTTTATTGATGACCTAGATGAGGGCATTGAGTGCACCCTCAGTCAGTTTGCAGATGACACTAAATTGGCTGGGAGTGTGGATCTGCCTGGGGGTAGCGAGGCCCCACAGAGGGATCTGGACAGGCTGGAGAGCTGGGCTGAAGCCAATGGCATGAGGTTCAACAAGAGCAAATGCCGAGTCCTGCACTTTGGCCACAACAACCCCAGGCAGCGCTATAGGCTTGGGGCGGAGTGGCTGGAGGACTGTGTGGAGGAAATGGACCTGGGGGTACTGATTGATGCCCGGCTGAACATGAGCCGACAGTGTGCGCGGGTGGCCAAGAAGGCCAACGGCATCCTGGCTTGCATCAAAAATAGTGTTACTAGTAGGAACAGGGAGGTCATTGTCCCCCTGTACTCAGCACTTGCGAGGCCGCATCTCGAGTACTGTGTTCAGTTTTGGGCCCCTCACTACAGGAAAGACATGGAGGCCCTGGAACGCGTTCAGAGGAGGGCTACTAAGCTGGTGAGGGGTCTGGAACACAGGCCTTACGAGGAGTGGCTGAGGGAGCTGGGATTGTTCAGCCTGGAGAAGAGGAGGCTCAGGGGAGACCTTATAGCTCTCTATATCTTCCTGAAGGGAGGTTGTAGTGAGCTGGGGGTCGGCCTCTTCTCCCGTGTAGACAGCGACAGAACTAGAGGGAATGGTATCAAGCTGCGCCAGGGGAGATTCAGGCTGGACATTAGGAAGCACTACTTCTCTGAAAGGGTAGTCAGGCACTGGAATGCACTGCCCAGGGAGGTGGTGGAGTCACCGACCCTGGGGGTGTTCAAGGAAAGACTAGATGTTGTATTGAGGGACATGGTTTAGTGGGAGCTAGTAGTAATAGGTGAATGGTTGGACTAGATGATCTTTTAGGTCTTTTCCAACCTTGATAATTCTGTGATTCTGTGATTCTGTGACAATATTTTTAAGTGGAAAAATAAAAATTAGCATCAGCTTTTTTTCTGCCAGAGAATGGAGCGAGAAAGTGTAAGGAACTTTGCAGAATACAAGGTCAGTGAAGAAGGTCCTCCAAGCCCTGTAGCTGAGTTTCACCCACAGCCCGTGGAGAAGACCATGGTGACTGAGGCTGTTCCCCCGCAGCCCATGCTGGATGATGTAGAACAGTGATTCTACTCACAGAGTGTAGAGGTCCCCACGCCTGAGCAGATGCAGACACTGAAGGAGGCTGTGACCTCCTAGGAAGCCTGTGCTGCAGCAGGTTTGCTGGCAGGGCTGTGGAGGCCCCATGCTGGCACAGTCTGTTGCTGAAGGACGGCACCCCATTCAGGTGACCCACACTGGAAAAGCTGGTGATGATCAGAAGCTATGTGGGAAGGGCTCATGTGGGAAGGTTCATGGATGACCGTCTCCCATGGGTGGGACCCAAAACTGGAGCAAGGGGAGACTGTGAGGAGTCCTCCTTCTGAGGAGGAAGGAGCGGCCGAGACAATGTGTGATGAACTGACCCCAATGCCCATTCCCTGTCCCTCTGTGCTGCTGAATCGGAGGAAGGAGAAAATGAGAGAGTGACGTGGATCCTGGGAAAAAGAGGGTGGGATGTGAGTAGGTGCTTTAATATTTATTTTTTTTTCTGTCTCTGCCTTTCTCTCCCATTGCTCCTGCCCCTGCTCCCCATCCTGAAGCGAAGTGACACTGTCACCCTTCAGGCACTCGCTGGCAGAGAAGCTGCGATGGGCAAGGTGGAAGAACATTAGACGTAGAGGGGCTCTTTCCAGTGTTGATTGTAATAAAAATGTAAAAGCTCAACAGGCCTTATTCGTTCTCACCACCAGAAATGTTTCTGATGGAAATGTTTTTGAAATATGCTAGGGGAAAGCTTGGCTTGCCCTGTGAGCAGTCAGGAGTTGGGCTCCATGATCCCTAAGGGTCCCTTCCCACTCAGTGTAGTCTAGGATTCCAGGATTTTATTTGGTCACAAGCATCATCACGACAGTTGCCTCCTGACAGCACCACACACGGCCCTGGTGTCTCTGTTGCCCTTATCAGTAACACGGCCGTTGTGCCTCTCTCCCCCTCCATGACAAGTGCCGGGCTCTGGCACTCTTGGCAGCCCAAGGCCTGGACAACCACGTCTGCACGGCACCTCTGATTTCTGGGCGGCCACATTCCTTCTGGTGACAGCTTTGCCCAGTTTGCAGCCATGAATGGCCAAGCCCGTAGGACCGACTGCTCAGACCGGGGTGCCAGGCCCAGGTGCCTCACTCTGCCCCCTTTGCTGGGTCTAGCTCAGTGCACAGGGGTCTGAGAAGCCTCCCTGAGGGTGGGGGTGCAGAGGGGTCGAGTCGAGGGGCCTGTGGGGCCTTGGACCCTCGTTAGGATCAGCCGCAGGTGATGCTGGCTCACCCCGTGCCACCTCAGCAGGCCGCCAGCAAGCGGCTGGCTCCTGGAACAGTCCTGCAGCTTCTCTGGGCCTCAAGAAGCCCCAAAGAGCGCTCTTTGCTGGCCCTTTTTTGCTGCAGATCACTTCCCAGTGCGGGCATCCCGGCATTGGAGCTGGTTTCCTCAGTGAGGAGGAGACTGCAGCTTCTGCTCCCACTTGCCTTTTGTGAAGCCTATACGGGTAACCAGTGTCAGTGGGCTCCTGTGCCTCCCCAAAAGCCATCCCAAGCAGACTCCTCGGGCCAGGCCTATACATAAAACTCCAGGGATGGGGATTGACGAGGAGGGGACCTGGGGGGCAGGCCCTCTGCCCAAGGGGCAGCAAAATAGCACAGGGTAGTCATCCACAGGAAAAGGACGCTCCCCTCACCACAAAACCTCATTATTCTCTCCCATTAAATTGATTAAAGGGGGAATCAAGCAGCTATCATTCCTATGACAGTGTCAATCCTATCAAGGGCTAATTGCACTGAAGGAGCTGATGGATACCTTTAAGCCTGGAGATCAGTTTCCTTTTAGAAGAAATAATGAGGGTTTGAAGGGCTATTCAGACCCTGTCAAAAGGCAAAAGTTAGGGAACAAAATATCTATATCATTTTGAAAAGCCATATAGAATGTCTCCTTAGGTTTTGCACTACCAACCACTTCACATAAAAAAAAAATTGGGAGAAATGGGCAGATAGAGTGACCAATAATGGGAATGCAGTCTCTTTCTGCTAATTAGTGGCTGACTGATCTCTTTCCCATGTGAGTAGGTCAGGTTTCTTGTGTGATTTTAGTCACCTAGTAAGACCAGAAAAAAAAATAATGCATTCCTCTTCCAGACAGGTAAATCTAAACAAAGTCCTTGAGCTTCCCTGGATGTGCACAGTCCTGATCCCGTCTGTAGTGCTGGGGAGCACAGAGCAATAAATCCTTTACCAGTGACAAGTCTCCCTTTGGTCTGATTCCCGGGGTGGGGGGGGGGGGTGGGGGGGTGGGGGGTTGGAGGGTTGGGCCTTTTCCTTTCCAGCTGCTGTCTCTTGCCAGATGAAGAAGGGCCATTCCTTACCGCCCTGGAGGAACCTTTATTTGAATTCCATGGGCTCCCAAGGAGTCATTCCTGGTCTTCAGTTTTGGGTACGGATGAATGGAGGTGACACACAGTTTCCATCACATGAAATCCACACTCATGGAGAAGGGGATCTTGGCAACTCTCCTCCACCCCCAGTAATTCCCATGGGAGCTGGGACCAGCAGCTCCCAGGAAGAAGGTGCCTATTTTGTGCCCACCAGGACTGGGGTAAGAGGAATCCCATCTCTGGTGGGTTTGTGAAAGCCATAGGCCAGAGCTGCATCCCCTTCCAGCCCCAGGGCTGCAAAGCAAAGATGAGGTGCCTGGAGTGGCTCGCCTGAACCCCTTCCTTTCACAGGGGTAGAGTCCCCTCCCTGTCCCTGCCTGGAGGTCCTGCCTCATGCGGAGACAAGGAAAGATGATTATCCTGCCCAGCTCTGGTTTGATCGGGAGAAAGGACTCTGCTGGAGAGAAGGATTTCTCCCTAGCTGAGGGAGATGGGGATGGGATGGGATCACAGAATGATCCCCATGAGGCCTGAGGCACCAGGAGGGAGCCTAGAAGAACTGGTCTTCTCCTGCTGAGCTGGGCCAGGCTCCTGGGATGGAGGGAGCTCATGGCAACCCAGCAGCACTGCAGAGAGACAGCTCTGCCCAGGAGCAGCTCCTCTGCCCAGCGCACTGGCCTTATTCTCGAAGCTTTAAGGATGCTGAGAATCAGTATTTCTGCCTGGGAAAAGGGGAGGTTTGTGGTTAGCCTGGCCTTGGGAGCAGCCAAACGCAACGTACGTAAACATCCAGTTGTACTTAGGGGCCCATTGAGAGTGATAAAATCTGTATTAGCTGGGACACCACCCCCTGACGGGGTGGCACCAAGAAACTCGAATGGAGCGCTTGGATAGAATGTTACTGTAATAGCTATACAGTTTCAGAGGGTGCAGCCAAAACCCTGGCTCTTCAGGAAAGAGCTGCTTTAGAAACTGAAACCAGTACAACTTCCCCTGGGCTGCAAATCCGCCCCCCCCCCCACCCCCCCCCCATTTTCAGAACAGTTACTGAATGCTTGGATACGGATGATGCTGCTAAAAGAGAGGGCAAAACATGGGAACATCGAGCTGTTGCCTTGCAAATAAAGACCAAACAAAAAATCATCGCTGAAGGGGAGGGTAGTGCTCAAGTAGGAGAACTGGTAGTAGTATGGAGTGTGTTTCAACACGAGGCATAATCTCCTTCTCCTGTCCGTATCTACACTGACTCTTTCGCTGCCTTCAAGGGATGTACGGAATCGCTTCCATTGGGAACACAATGGGTGGGAAGTCAACCAAGTACCTGTCTGGCCAAAGGGAAATGGCAAGATATCTGAACTATTGCAAAGCAAGGGAATTGGGCAGTGGCATAGGTCCCTGGCAGCAGCCCAGCCCAGCCCAGACTGAGAAGGAAGAGTGGGAACAAAGGGGAGTGGGGCTCAGGGCAGGGCCCACAGAATGCGGCCCATGGAACATGAGTGATGCAACGAACAGGAGGGCAGGCGGAGTGAACGGGCAGGAAAGGGCTCTCCTCCCATTGGCTCCACGGGCTGCCCATCCAGAGGGTGGAACGCCCCTTTCCCTCGGTTGCGGAGTGCCCGCGTCACCATGCCCCATGGCTCCAGCCGCCGAGCAGCCTCTCGCCCTCATTCCCTGTGTGCCCTGGGCAGAGGCGCCACAGCCGTGCAGCTGTCTGCGTGGTGGAGCTCCTGAGAGAGAGCAAGGAGCAGTATTGCCAGTGCAATTAGAGACATGTTCCGATCAATATGGGATGCCCTGATGGGCTGGGGGTGGCTGTGGCAGGCCGGGCTTCCTCCTCACGCTCCAGAGGGTTATTTTCTGGCACCTCTTGAGGCGGCTCGGGACCCAAATTCAAGAGAGGGTGCCGGTAAAATGGTGAGGGGTGAGAGCAGTGGCCAGGCCGGGTCTTCTGGAGAATCCAGGGCGGGTTCCAGGGTTGGTACCAGGGCCGGTAGGAGGCTGAGGACGAGTGCAGCAGTGGGGCGGCCTGGGCAAGGCATTCAGCGCTGGCCCGGAGGTGACAGGGCTCTCCGGGGGAAGGCTGGAGCTGCCACTGTCAGTGAGGAGCTGTGGTCGGGGTCGTGTGGCGCTGCAGCTCCGCTTGGCGAGGGGTCAGAGCTGCTGCGGGGATGGGGGGGACACTGGAACAACAGGCAGGTCCAGTGACGGGCTCCTGTCACCAATCCGTGACCTTGGTCACAGCGCCATACCCTGCCCTTCCCAAGGGACTCCCTGGGAGCCTTCCCTTGATGGGACACTTGGAAGCGAGCCTAAAACCGCTCCCTGTCCCCCTTCCCCCATTCCCCTCGTGCTCCCCAGGGCTGCCCTCGCTGTGGAACCGAAATGTCTCGCCGGCACTGGCGAGCCCATCCCGGAGAGGATGTGTGCCACTCCCCGACAGCCCTGAACCCTGCCAGGGATCCAGGGGCAGCCACAGCTTCTCTGGGCACCCTGTGCCAGGGCCTCCTCCCCCCGGCCCTTCACCCAGGAAGGATTTCTTCCAAAGAGCTCAGCTAAATGTACCCTCTTTCAGCTTGAAGCCGTCGCCCCTTGGCCTGTCCCTGCACTCCCTGGGGACCAGTCCCTCTCCCACTTCACTGTAGGACCCCAGAGCAGGGTAGAGGGGCAGAATCCCCCCTCCTCATCCTGCAGGCCACAGTGTCTTTGATGCAGCCCAGGGCCCGGTTGGCCTTCTGGGGACTATTCTGTGACACCATTGCAGGAAGTGAGCAGCAAGATGGTAAAAATGGGAGTATTTCACCTGACCTGGGATGACAAGCAGTGGGAAATGAAAGAATAGCTCTTGGCCTGGCACATGCCAAAAGGCCACCAGTCGAGTGGTTCCTCAGGGGTGGTGTAGGAGATACGGTGTGCAGCACATCAGCTGCCGATGTCACAGTACTGACTGAATTCAAAAGTCATCTCAGGAAAAAGGAACTTGATTGTTCTTTGAGACCAGGAGCATTAACAACAAGGACAGAAGCAACAGGGAAGAGTTTACAGGATTTGCACACAGTGCTGGAAAAATAACACCTAAATAACCTAAAATAACACCTAAAATAAGACCTAAAATAACACCTAAAAATAGCACCCATACCCCCCTAAAAAAACCCCAACCAAACCTAAACCTAATTGAACTAAAACGCCATGGCAGTTTCCTTAAGAGTTGTTTCTGCTTTAGAGCTCGTTTTTACCAGTTTGTAAATTAATAGTTGTAAATGGATCCAGTTTGAGCAATGGATGTGATTTAGGGGGTGATGTTGCACCTCTTTGGTGTCATTTTCTGGTGCTCCCTGCCCATCCCATGCAGACACAGAAAGGTTCTGAATAAATGGCTTTTAATGGAAAAAGAGAACAAAACAGTCATCAATGGTACTAAATCTATAATCAACACCGTTCTTCCCTCCCTGCCTTCCAACTTCCCTCCCTCCCTTCCTCCCTCTCTCCCTTCCTTCATTCCAACCTGTCATACCCTACCCATCCCTGCAACAGAGCTAAGAGTGATGGCACTGCCTGGCAGGCTTTCCTCTTCCATTAGGACATCGATGTCCATATATATCTCGCAGCCTGTGACACTGTCCACATCCATGGGGACAGGAGAGATGTCAAAGACTTCCACACTGTCCACATCCATGGGCACAGGACCACCTGAGTGGCTGACGGTGCCCAGGGATGCCCCCAAGGGCTTACCAGCACAGGACTGGCTGGACTGGCTGCAGCGCCCTGGGAGGGGGTGGTATTAGGGAAGGGATGCTGGCAGTCCTGCTGCTGACCCCTGATGGGCGTGGGGCAGGAACAGCTGTGGTTGTCCCTGGGTGCCTGTTGGTCTGAGCAGCCTGCTGGTCATCTGCAGCTGTGGGGTCCCTGAAGGGCACTGACTGATGGAGAAGCAGTGCCATGGCTGATCTTGGAGGTGGCTGACAGTGCAGCATATCTGGTGCTGATCCACTGGAGGTTGCAGAGGTGGAGGTTGAAGCAGCTGCCCCACAGGCCGTTTTGGGGATCTGCAAGGACAGACCTGCTGCTGGTCAAAGCTGAGACAATCAGTGATGGTGTTTGTGCCTCTGTGAAAACATATTTAAATGGCAGAAAAAGCTGTAAGCAGCTGCTTTTTACCAGCAGAGAAAGGAATGAGAACATGTGAGAAGCTCTGCAGCCCCCAAGGTCAGTGCAGAAGGAGGACAGGAGGTGCTCCATGTGCCAGAGGAGAGACCCCTCTGCAGCCTGTGGAGAAGACCATGGTGAAGCAAGTTGTCCCCCAGCAGCCTACGGAGGATGAAGAGAAGCAAAGTTCCCCCCTGTAGGCTGTGGAGGATCCCACGCTGGAGTGGGTGGAGACATATGGAAGATGCTGTGACCCAGTGGGGAGCCCATCCTGGAGCAATGTCCTGTCAACACCTGCAGCCCATGGAGAGGGAGGCCCAAACCAGAGCAGGATTGCTGTGGGGACGTGTGACCCCGTGGGTGACGAGGCTGAAGCAGTCTGGGCCCAAGAGACTGACCCCATGGAAGGGACCCACACTGGGGCTGTTTTACTGATATAAAATGCCAAGGCAGTTTCCTGAGAGGGATGTTTCTGCTTTACAGCTCGATTTTACCAGATTATAAATTAATAGTGACAAATGGATCCGATTTCAGCAATGGATGCGATTTGGGGGGTGCTCTTGCACCTCTCTGGTGTCGTTTTCTGGTGCCCCCTGCACTCCCTGATTATCACATGCAGACACAGAAAGGTTCTCAATAAATGACTTTTAATGGAAAAGCAGAACAAAAGAGTCAACAAAGGTACTAAATCCATCATCAAAAACTTTCTTCCTTTCTTCCCACCCACCACCCTTCCCTCTCATGTTCTCCCAGCCCTGCAAGAGAGCTGAGTAAGATGGCAGTGCCTGGCAGGCTGTCCTATTCCATGGGGACATCGGTGTCCACAGAGATGTCACAGCCTGTGACACTGTCCACATCCATGGGGACTGGATGGTCTGGGTGCCTGCCAGTGCAGCTGCTCTGGTGTTGATCCACTTGGAATTGAAGCCGTGGCGGTTGAATCAGCTGTCCCACGGGCCGTTTTGGAGATCTGCAGGGGGGAGAGGGAGATGCATCAGGCTGGGGGCTGGAGGGAGTCCCCCAGGCACCCGCCGAGCAGGCCCCAAGCGTGGACGTACCTCAGCTCTGTTGCAGGGCAGCAGGAGGGTGCAGGTAACGGCTGCTGCTGCTGCCCAGGCAGTTAGTGGCGGTTGGTGGGTCCTGAAAGAGAGACATGAACACGCGCTGGTGATCATATCCCCGGCTGGGACAGCAGCGTGCGCGAGGGCACTGAGAGGGAGGAGGAAGAGGTGCGATGGAGGAGGGGCTGTGGAGTTCCCCAGAGTGGGTCCCTGAGCAGACAGGAGTGGGGTCAGGCCTTACCTCCCAGGTAGTGGTTCGGTAACACAAATGGCATCATGGTGGGGGCAGAGGGACCCCACGATGTGTGCCACAGAGGTGGGAGCGCCATGGTCGCTGGATGGTCAGTTGCCAACCAACGTCTGGATGCTTCTGTTTGAGTGTATCCTTGGTAGCAACAGGGGCCCTCCCAGAGTTCTTTGCTGTCCCCAGCAGCTTTGCCAGCTCTCCATGGGGATGGAAAGGGTTAACAAGAAGGTTAAAGGAAGAGTTACCCTCCATGGCTCAATGTCCAAGTGGAAACCACTACAAAGTGCTGCCCCTCCAAGGTTCATCCTGCCACCCATCCTATAGAATATTTCCACCCGTGACATGCAGAGTGGGATCGAGTGCACCCTCAGCAAGGTGTGGGTGACACTGAGCTGTGTGGTGCACTTGACACACTGGAGGGAAGGGATGCTGTCCAGAGGGACCTTGACACGTGTTGTGGTTGTGTGTGGCAGGGGTTTGGTGGTGGGGTGGGGGAGCTGCATGTGTGGCTTCTGCAAGGCGCAGCGAGAAGCTTTCCCCAGGCCTGACAGAGCAAACACCAGCCGGCTCAAGGCCGGAGTCTCAGCATCACAGAATTACAAGACTGGAAAACACCAACAAAAGATCTTGATGTCCAACCGTTCCTGTCCTATGCTAAACCATATCCCTAAATTAACACATCTACCCTTTTTTTAAACACATCCAGGGATGGTGACTCAAATCCTGCCCTGGGTGGCCTGTTCCACATCCCCACAACACTTGCAGCGATAAATTTTCTCCTAACATCTGATCTGACCCTGCTCTGGTGCAGCTTGAGGCCCTGTCCACTTGTCCTATTTCCTGTCACCAGGACTCCTTGCTGACCAAGGCTGAGCCCATCAGCGATGGTCACAGATCCTCTGGGAATCACACTGAGGAGATAAAACCGCCAGCAGCCGCTTGTTGACCCCAGAGAAGGGAGTGAGAAGATGTTAGATACTGTGCAGGAACCAAGGCCAGGGAAATGGGGAGGAGGCGCCCAAGGTGCCAGAGATAAAGATGCCCCTGCAGCCCCTGGAGAAACCCATGGTGGAGCGGGTGTCCCCCCGCATCCCATGGAAAAGGCCCAGACCCCACCTGCAGCCCGTGGAGAAGCCCCACACTGGAGCAGGGGAAGACAGACAGGAGATTTGGTGACCCACGTTACAACAAACCCCTGCCAGCACTTACAGCCCATGAAGAGAGACGGAGACACAGAGATTGTCGCGACGGAGGGACGACATGGATACGCTCAGTATGAGCAATCAGCAGGCTTCGATTTATGATGGCCAACGGCTTTCTTTTATGCTATCGTTAATACATATTAATTGCTACTAATGCATATTATAATTGTCACAACTTGATTGGTTCTTGGTTAAAGGTTACATCACTCATCTTGCGGTCTGGGAACAGTGTTTCTCATTCTCAGGAACAGCAGATCCTTGAAACATACATCTTGTTTCCACACCTTGTTACTGTGTTAACATTGCTATCAAAAATACTGACCGTCCTCTCTGTCGTTTGCGTCGGGATGGTGCAACGCCTACTCATACTATTAAGTTACACAGGAGACTGCTCGAACAATGGCTCCATAGAGCCATGGCCTTGCTTCTCACACAGCCACTCTTCCACAAGAAACATTCGTTTAGGAAATCATTTTTTGGTACCAAGATGGGTTTCGCTTCTTCCAAGAAAGTTTTTCTCTGTTGTCCCTTCAGAAGCATCTTAAAGAACTGGAGTAAATCTGGAGGGATGCCCCTGCCTAGGGATAGATTAAAATGGTATTGTAATGTGTGGTGTCCCCAGTATCACTTGGTCAGTGGTGAAAATGGCCAGAAAATGGGACCTTGAAATATCCTACTCTGTTTCAGGTGCTGTTGTTTTGTCCCAGAAATGAGAAATGGAAAGAGAGCGCATATGCGGGCTTGCTCTTGGCATTGCAGTGATTTGGATATTGGACAGAGATATGGTTGATGGATTTGGAACACCAGAAGAGAACCTGCACTTGAAGTGAGGAAAAAAATAAAAGGAAAAGGTCTGTTTGTGTTGTGCTGCTCGTAAGCTCAGAAAGGATGGGGTGTGTTGTGAGGATTCTAAGATGAAAACCGAGTGTGTTTATTGTAGTGACTGCGAGATGAGAAACACTGAAGCATCAGAGTAAACTACTTTGGAAAAGAAGGATTATTGCAACTTCTAGTGTCTTTAGAGCTAGATTGGCTTTTTTTTTGGTATATGGGGTATTTTACTCACATGAAAGCAGCTGATCTCAGTAAAAGAATATTCCTATTTCTAAGAAAAGGATAAAGTAGGCAATGTAACGGTTGTGTTTGGCTTCAGACTGTTGATTGTTCCAGAAAGGGTGATACTGAATACAGCTGTGTTCTTAGGCATGATTGCTGTTAAGTTCCACCCATACCAGCAACCAGGGCAATGAAAATGGTCCTGGAACTTCCCGTTTGGTCTGACAATACCTGTATGTGTCTATCTGCATGCTTGACTTTGTAGCTGTGAATAATCCTTCTGAGCTTAGGGTAGCAGTTCATACCCATAAAATCATTGCATGTAGAGCTCCAGCAGTGAGGCCAGAGTTGCAGACTGGGGAAGATGCAGCGCACAAAGAGAGATTTAATATCGAGGACAAAATGAGGTCCTGCTGATGGGATTCAGTAGCTTTAGTCCATTAATGACTATTTGATTGTGCAGGACATTTTTCCCCCTGCTACCTACTTTTTACCCGGACTGGGAACTCACAGATGGGTTTTGTATATAGGAAAGGTTCTGTTGATTATCAGAATTAGTAATCCTTTTTTTTCATATTACAATGAGGTGTTTTTTGGTAAATGACACCACTTTAGATTTAAATGTACAAAATTATGGACAAGTTGGTGTGTAAAAGTAATGAAAGGGAAAGCAGAATGGCAAAGGGCTCCAGAGATGCTGTTACCTGACAACTGACAAATTATTTGGCACTGAAGTAAAGTGCTTTTAAATCCTGTGTTTCTGGACACTGGAGTTGGTGTAACTTTCGTCCCCACCAGCCAATCCTGAGGCCCACATCCCCTAGTAGGACTTTGCTTAGGAGTGCCCTTCCTTTCCTAGCAGTAGGAATATATTTCCCAGTCAGTCTTTGATCTCTGTTCTGCTCTGGTGCCTGCTGGGCTTGCAGTGAGGATCAGTCACTCTGCTGCCCAGCATGGCAGCCGTCCTGCTTGTCATAAACTGCAGTTGGGATTCTGGGAGGCAAATCTGTTCCTGGTTTCCTGGACTGGGACTTGAGACAGCACTTGTGTGTTTTGGTAGGAGAGTGTTTCCTGTGATCAAAAGCCCGGTCTTTCCCCCTGATTTACTAAGTGCTGTTCCTGGACTTAGAGGTTAATTTCCCTGTGAAAACCAGGAGTGTCTCAGTGCAGAAAGATCAGGCAAAGATTTAGGATGGGCCTTCTAGATAATGATGAAAATATCAAAAGCAGCTAAAGGACTTTGAGCGTTCCTAATCAATTTTACAATATATTTGTTTAATAGATGTGGAAGTAACATTTATTTAAGAATAGAGAAAGAACAGCGTGCAGCGAGAAGAGAACAGCCAAGTGGAAGAATGCTGAAGTCAGTCATGATGGAAGGCATGACTGAAGGCTTCAATTTCTTTCTTCATTTCCTAGGAAGAAGAAAAGACAAACCATCAGTCAGCATGAACAAGAGCTTCAGGACCCTGCTTATTTATTCATCACAGGAATAAAGAATCTGTCCACACACACACAACTGTTAGCAATATTTAGCAAATACATGTGCTGCTACCACCACCACCACGTCTTTCTTTACTTCCACAGATGTTAAAAACATGTATCTTTGGATCCTGTCAGCACAGACAAGAGAGACAGTGTGGATCTGTATCAGGGGACCGTGGCTCTGTATCAACAGTGGTTCCAACAGGTAGAAATAGGAGAGAGTTCCAGAAAAGCCCCAACTAAATGCTGGAAATGCTCCCTTCTGCACCCTGAATCATTACTTGTTAAAGACTTCTCTCTTCATACACAGAGTTTGCTCCTGACTGACTTGCAGCACCACTCTGAATAGGAGGCTTGGGGTCTTTTTGGTTAGAGCTAAAGTAGGAAACAAAGAAATCAAGTCTCTCTTAATTTAAGCATTACAAGTGAAGTCGCAAAACCTCACAAGCCCCAGGCAACAGAAACACATCCCTTCCCATGCTAAGCCACATCACTACGCTGGATGAGAGATGGGCCTGTTTGTCAGGAATGGCATCCCTGAATCCAAAGAATCCTCAGGGCTGCACAGTCAGAACAGAACGTCCGGAATAACTCTTTGTCAGATGTGGAAAACAAGGGCCAAAGACCAGGTCTTACTCTTTTTCAAGGCAGGCTGAGAAGTAGAAGGAATTTGCTCTCTTCTCAGGCACAAGCAGCTCAAAGACAAATGGATTCAAGGATCTTGTATCTAAAGACTCAATATCCAACCTATCTAAATAGACTGAAGGCTGGGAACGCCTGACTGGCACCATGGGTGCCTCTGGACGATTTCTGCTGAGTTCTGACAAGTCAGAAGTCTTCTCTTAGAGGAAGGGATCAGAGAATGTGATTTTTAAAACGTCAGAGGCAGGAATCTCCCCCTGTGTCAAAATAAAGATGCTCACGACAAAGGTTGTGGGAAGGACTCCTGACACACAGAGGTTAACTGCTTGGAGATGGCTGTGGGGGTGGACCCACTGTCTTCCAGATCAAGCCATTCCCTGCAGAAACTGCCAACGACTCTGCCAAGTACAACAAGGGGTTTGCAATACGGAGAAATGGCCTCAGAGTGAAATGGAAAAGTCTTCTAACACAGGCAACTAAGCAGTGAAGAGTAACGCCCTGCTAAGTGCCATGTCCAGAGCGCACACACACGCAGGCGGGACTCACGCACGCTTAACAGTGAGACAAAGTGCTGTAAGACACAGGAAAGAATCACCTGCACTAGTTGGGTTGTGTCGTAATCTTCCCGATGCCGGTAAATGCACTGAGCAAGACCATTATACAGTCTTTCCAAGTGAGAGACGGTGAAGTTCTTAGTTGCCACAGTGGCTAAAGTCAACAGTTGCTGAAGAGAAAACGGAAACAAGTTTAGAATAGCCCCTAAATCCATCATACAAACTGCTGCAACACAAAGAACCAACCTTACAAGCGGCTGGTCGGTGGGCTATTTTAAACAAGCCCTTTGAAATGAAGAATTAGGAAGAGAAGCCAGCCTCCTACATCTTAATTCCCCCAAAGATCCAACAGCAGCCTACACCACGTGTGGCAACACAACAGTCGTAGTCCGTTACAGGTGGAATGTTTCCACAAACTCTACATCCTTCCCATAAATTGTTTCCACTGGCACCTTTCAACAACGGGCTTAATTTACAGCCGTCCATGTAGCAAGAATATGTCCCACTTCCATATTAACAACATTGAAATTCGACTTACTCTGAGCTCACTGCCAGCCACAGTCCCTGGCCCTCTGTGAACTCCCGCTGCGTTACCGACACGAGAACAGCTCGCACCAGTCACAGGGTGTACCAAGGCACCTGGAACGGCACAAATTGCTTCAGTCGGGATTTCTGCTTCTCTGGGTGGGCTACAGGGTCAGTGAATTATCCTGGAATACAGTCTCTCTGCAGGGCCAGAGACAGAACTGTTACCAGTTATTTCTTCACTGAGAAGCACTTGACTTTTACTTTCTCTCTGGCCAAAGTCACTGCTCCATCAACAGAAGGCACTCGGGCATACAAGAAAAGCACTAGAGAGAAAGGCAGGCTACAGCCAGGGGGGAAATACACCGGCGTTGTCGTGACAGTCTGGCAGGCTAACACTCACTCCCAAGTCATGTAGCTTAGGAAACACACCTTGCACTGCAAACAGGAGCATGTAAGCCTTCTGTTCAACAGGTGACGCTGGGGCCACACTGCCTGAAGTACAGCTTTTTAACTCACGCTGCTCATTACTGGGAAGATACTCATACAATAAAAGGAAGTCAAAGGCTGTTTTCCCATTAGGTACCACTTGAAAAACAACCTGCAGGAGCAAAACACCAGCATCTGCAGAAAGACACGACTTGGGCTTTCAGTAACTACAGGGGCAGCATCTTTACGCAAGAAACACACTGTGCCGACTGCAGAGAGGTGTTACAGGAAGAATGGAACCTAAGAAGGCTCATCAATAGTGTAATCCAAAAGCAGCTTAAATGAGCTGCTTGACCTTTCACTTAGCATTTGAATCTCTCTCTTCAGAACCTTGTGCTCATTGGCACCCCAGCATTTCACTCTTTCTCAAGCCTGAATGTTCAGGAAGCACCACACTCTCCTTCTCAGAAGCAGATGTTGCCCACCAGAACTTTTTTTTTAGTTTCATGACCATTTTCATGTTGTTCCACCACATCAGAAACTCTCATTCAATCCATGTTACCCCAAGACAAGCCTGTGAAAAGTTACTGATAGAAAAATACCACAAAGCAAAAACTCTACAACTACTAACTTACAGGTACCCACGTTTTGTATGTAGAGTATCCTCACCTGCATTGCTTACGGACTCAGGACGTGCAGGAGCTTGATTTAGAAGTAGGTCTTCAAAAAACCTTCTTCTTTCTCCCTCATCAGGACACTGGACATTGAAAACTTCGTCTCGATAAATAAACAGCTCTTTTATCTATAGCCCAAAGAGAAAAGTTATTTCAGATACAAGACGACACATGCTCAGACTCTATTCCCAGAAGATGAGTACCTGTCTAAATTCTAAATTGTCACCTGAGTAAGACACACTGTGAGGAGTTGTCTTCCTGCCCTTTCCAAGCATCTGATGACAATCACCTCTAGGTAAGCTGACCCCGTATATGAGACAAAATATGTCTAGGATGCTCAGCATGGACTCTTGCTGAATTTTGTGAAGGAATACGCCTACAGATCGATTTACAAGTGACTAAACAGGACTTGGAATTCAGTTATCGACTCTGTAAAGCTTTCACTTCTATGAAAAATACAACGTTGCAGTCCATTGTTACAGCGTGACCACCGTACTTTCTCAGTAAAAATATCCCTTTTCAGTAAAAATGTTTTCAGTTTAAATAGGTTTCCCAGTGCCATTAGCCAGCACTACATATTCTTCACTAATGTTCAGACCTAACCACCTTGAACTCATATGAGTTCTTGTCTGAAGATAACGGACAGATCTGCCGAATAAGCAGGAGTGTGTGAGAAGGGGGGAAAAGTTGGGTCAAAGTCAATCCCTTTACTCAGAAAACACTGGAGACAAATGCTTTTGGCATTGCTTTGTCTAAGCAGATTTGAGGAGACCTGGCCAGGGTGCCTGAGTAATAACAGGATGCATTTGTTTCGTACCCCAATGCTTCAAGGAGCTCCAGATGAACAGGAAATTGAATCAAAAGAGAAGGAAAAGTATTCATGTCAATACCTCTCTTGGGAGATCTGTGTAACTCACATCCGATGTTGCAAGCAGCAGAACTGGGGCAAATGATGGGATGTCCTGCAGTAGTCTTATAAAGGTTGCTTTCAGTGGCTCTCCAGCAGCTTTCCACCACGAGTTGATAAGTGGAATATAAATGATACTTGGTGTCTTTCTTTGAGCTTCCTGCATCACCTGGTAAAATGAAAGCTTGGATAAGAAGACTGAGCCATTTGGAACAGGCTCCTAAGTAACCAGGGATCAGTCAAACGCTCTTACCAAATAGGAGTACATGAAAGCCAAAACACAAAACCAAACCACCCCCAGAACAACTCTCCAACCCAAAGATAGAATTTTCACTTTGACTCAAAGATAGACATTGTTACACAGACAGGAACAGAGCTGGTGTAAGGAACCTCACAATGTACATGTTGTATGTGGTGGTGTGCCTGAAAAGACAAGACTAACCCTGTCTTCTTCAAGACAGCTCAATTTGGGTAAATGGTTACATGATGGAGACTAGACCATTTTCAGTTTGGAGCAGGAACACATCTGAGTCAGTCGAGTCTGGAGCAGTCTGAACAGGCAAAGACCAACATGAAAAGATGAGGGCTGATGCTGATGAAGTGGATTTCCAGGCAGAAGTAAACCAAACAGCATGCCCAAACCAGGCCACCTCCATTAACAATGAATGTCACTTCCTTTACAAGTTTAGAGACAGTTTGTGAATCCCATGAGAATAAAAAGAGGAGATACCTGTCCACACGTTTGTTCCCGTGATTTGTTGCCAACAAACGAATCAGGCACGTCCAGTGTATAAACAGGAAACTTTTCCAGGGCATGTATTACTGCAGGTGCCAAATGAGAAGTTTGCCCATACCCTGGCTCTCCAACTAGTAAGAACCGTGGCCTCACACACGTTGGCTGGTAACGAGCAGTTCTAGAACAAGGAGGAGGAAAGAACTTTCAGAGTGAAGTGATGAATAGACACACAGCCGTCAAAGGCTTTTCCCTAACCTCCTTTGTTGGTAAAGACTCTCTCTGTTCCAGCAAATAAGAAGCTGCTCTGTGATCAGAAAGACTTTCAAAACCCTTTTTCTTACCAACTCATCCCCTAGCTCCCCTACGAAATCCCACCAATCCTGCTATTTGCTTGGCTGGGTGAAGCAACAGCTCTTGAATCACAAAGGGGGACTGTCCAGCTCAAATACACACACACCAGCTGGTCAGTAACCTGATATGGGGCAGAACAACTGTCATTCAGGACACACGTCTCTGGATCTCTTCACCACCCGCCCACCCCAATTTTCAGCACATCTGAAGTGTAAGTAGCTAGGAGACCTCTGTATCTCTCAAGTTTAGCTGAAATAACTGACCCAACAGTAGCGACAACAGTAAAACTTTTCAGCTGTTAGCTTATACAAGCTGCACATTAAAATGTCTGAAGATCAGCATAGTTACCCTCTAAGATGGAGGAACTGCCTCTCTTCTCTTCTGGGCTTTTTACGTGGTGGCATTTCTTCAAAGGTTGATGGTGATCCTGGTAGGATATTTTCCAGAGATTAGCATAATAGCTGTTAACAAACCTCCATTTGTCTGGGGTGGAGCAAATTTATCACTTTACAGACTCTCACCAACGGACAGACTAAACCGGCTCAGGCCTGAGGCTGTCATAGGCAGCACCTCACATCTGCTGGGCAAGCCGAGCCCCAGCGTATATAGTGCTAAACCATTCTGATCTCATGTACAAGTGTGCACTGCAATCCACAGCCAGTCAGGCTAAAACCCTAGGGTTAGAAATCATGGTAGCTAAAGCAGTATTTAGCTTAAACCACTTATACGTGACTTGTGGGCCTGACATTCTTCAGACAGGCATTAGAAGCCTTCCCTTCTGCCCCTAGTTAAATGTTTTGAAAGAGCTACCTTGTACATTCAATCTGAGATCCATATTTACACCTGAGAAATAGGATGTTAGCTACTGCCACAAACAGGATGCTGAAGTAGAGAAGGCTGTTGTCGACTGCATATTGCAAGTCATCCACAGCTCCCATCCCACACTCCAGTTTAGAATCCGGAACACAAGCTGTGTGTGGTATTCCTGCAATGAAGGTGTGCCCCTGCCTGTTATACAGTGCTGCTGCCATTCCGCTGGAGAGGCTGGTGGATGGCGATGGCACAAATGAGCAGCTTTAGCTTTGGCAGAATGTTAAAGAAGTGAATGCTACTGTTGTACCTTGTTGGTGGTCCTTCTGTAGCGCAGACTCTGCGTGGGGAAATACTCTCTGCAAGGCCTGTAAAATCCTTGCGAGGGAGTTTTCAAGCAGCGGTTTGGCAATAGGACATAGCGCTCGCCCAGGGGAAGCCAAAGCCCTCTGTGAAGCTGGAGTAATCTTCTGCATAGCCACAAGAAAATCCTCTGCTGTTATTTCAAGAGAAGCAACATCGATCGGCAGCTTCTCGTCACTTTCATAGATCTGAGGATAGTGGCGGCGCAAAGCACAGAGGGCAGCTTCAGCACATAAGGCTCGAATGTCAGCACCGCAATACCCTAAGAAACAAGACAAAAGCCAAATGGGACATCAGTCTCAGGCAGCACACCACTCAAAGCCCAGGCTTCTGAAGTGCAGTGCTGAAAGACTTTGCACGCAGCCAACAATTAACAGGTTAACAGAGCACTTCAAGAGGCACCGCGCTGCAGAGAAGATTTGTTACGTAGCTCGCAGCCTGGTCTCCCACCCTTAGGAAGCAGTCTCCTCATCAGAACTTTGCTCCTGAGGAAGATGCCCCAAACCCATTCAACGTTCTCAGAGACACAAAAAGAATATTCACGAAAAGAAAAGAATCTCTTCACTTCTCCCACGCCGTGCCAGGTGCCTCACTGCCACGCTGTGCAGCAAGGTGCAAGAGCCTGGGTACTGCCTGGTAGAAGCTCAGATTCCTTCGGACTCAGCCACACGCAGAAGCTCACTTTGTTTTCAGACTTACCAACACATCTGTCAGCGAGCTCTTGCAGGAACATGTCTGGTGGCTTAGGCCTCCAATGTTGTGTGTGAATCTCAAAAATCTCCTTTCTAGCCTGGAAAGAAAATGGTTGTGGTTTGTCCTACGTTTTCTCTTAAAAAACCCCAACCAAACCAACCAACACAAAATGCCCCAGATCCTCACATGAATACAAATAGAGGACATTGTCAGGTGGATACAGTACATAAACAAACTGAACGTCTTTGGGAATGAAAACAAGTTCATTCACTCCGGCTCCAGCCTTGGTAAAAGTTTTTCCTAGCAAAAAAGGAATGCTTGTGTGCACAACATTTCTTTCCTTTTCAAGATGTGAAAGCAGTAATTTATAGTTAATTGAGAGTTTTACTGCCAGAGCCACATACAATCACAGAGATCCAGTACCCGACCTTACTGCCAATGCAGCGTCACTCTTGTCCAAGTTGTCAAAACTGATTTTCACCTGAACTGCTCTGCAATACCGCACTGTGACCCTGGTTCTGTTCTCAAGGACTTTGTCACACCAACATGAAGGTTGAGTTTCAATTCTGACCTTTGTATCTGGCAAACTGAAGAAGAACTCGCGATCAAAGCGTCCAGGTCTTCGTAAAGCAGGATCGACAGAATCCAGCCTGTTGGTGGCTCCGATTACCACCACCTCTCCTCTGCTGTCAAAGCCATCCATAAGGGCCAGAAGAGTTGTTACGACAGAGCTAAGGGAAAAAACAGAATTTCCATTCACTGGTTTAGAACATTTTCTGATATTCTACACAGTCTTCTCCAATGATGACTCAAAAAGAACAAGCTTTTGTCAGTGAGATGCTGGTTAGCTAAAGACTCACTGGAAGACATAAAGAAACCATTAAGCTAACACAGGCCTTGTGCTCCTATCAAGCTTAGTGAATTGATTTCAAAAATACTCTGTAATTTAGCAGCATTCAATGACTGGTTTGCAGGATCAATTCCCATGTTGCAGTGTTAAACAGGTTCTGGTCTTCTTTTCACAGAGGTCAAGCAACTTCTATGTAGCTGCAAAAAAGGCACTACCTATGAATCTGGTCTTGTTTGTCGGACCGCACAGGAGCAAGGCCGTCTATCTCATCAAAGAAAATGATTGAAGGTCGCATCTTGCAGGCCTAGAATGGAAACACAGGATCCTGACATCATAAAGCCAGCACTATTTTAAGGAGAAAGAAATCCTTTAACAGGGGTTTGTTTCGCAGGGTTTTCCCATTTGCTCTATTTATCTTTCCCAATACAGGTCAAGACCTCATGCCCCTAAAGAACCCAATGCAAAAGGAAACACTGACAAAACACGAAAAAGCAGGGAGTTCCTCCTAAAAATACTGACCACAGAAGTTTACAGTTACAGAACACAGGGCACATTTCAGCCTTACCTGATCAAACAATTCACGAAGCCGTCGTTCAGTTTCCCCTGCCCATTTACTCAGGCAGTCGGCACCTTTTCTCATAAAAAAGGCAATTCTCCTGCCACCTCGGCTATATTCATTAGCCAGCGCATGAGCAACCAGTGTCTTCCCAGTTCCTGGTGGACCGTAGAACAGACAGCCTCTGCAATGAAAACAAAACACAACCCCACAAAACCCCCATTAAATTCACATATGGTAACCCCCGTAATGGAAAAATACCTATTACAACCCCCATCCCTAAACTACACGCCTCTTCTCTCCTAACCAGAACTAGCGGCAACAGCTGAAGAGGGAGAAGGCAAAAAGAGATGGAAGTTCTGGGTTCCAATGCAATTTAACAAGGCAGGAAGTGCAATTGATAGAGAGAACGGAGATGTACAAACCTTGAGAGCACATCATAGCATCCCAGAAGGACACTTCCAAAACTGCCGACAAACTAGCAGGGCAGGTTACAGCACAGCACAGCCAAGCAAGAATAAACCTCAGCACAAAATCCAAGACTGGCATAACTTGGGAATCACCAATTCATTCTTCAGTGATACGATAGAGAGACTGGCATAACTTGGGAATTACCAGTTCATTCTTCAGTGATACGCTGCATTGAAATGCTTGTTTTTGCAGAAGGCAAGATTTGACAGTGAAGCATTGCACTCTCCCCTCAAAAGCTCTAAGTTACTGGATTTGCTCTCCTAGACCATGCATTGCTGATGCTAAAAAAGGTGCAGGTCTAAGGCTGGGAGAGAAAACTGCATTTCCAGATAAATACAGTCATCAGTGAGAACAGCTGAAACGTTGCTGTTTCAAAAAGAATTTCAGTGCATAAAGAAGCCAAACCCTGGAAGACTTTCCTTCCGTTACTTGTAATACTTTCAAACCGACTGAAAGCAAAGAATTTGAAGTCGTATTTCACTGTAGCACGACTGAACTTTGCTGACCTGTTGCTTTTTGGTAAGGCATGGCGACCTGGTTCAGGAACGGCAACGGTGCCACACTCTGGCAGCACGGTCCATCAGCTCACAGACACCAATGTGGTGGCCGGCAAATGGCGTTTATTAGAGAGGGGCGCGGGGCTTTATACCCCAGGGATCGGATGTCACTTCCGTCCGCTTACCTCACCGGCTACCTACTATTGGTTACCTAAAGAGAGGGGGTGGGGTCCTACCTTTCCGTACAGCCCGAAATCTTCCGACCGCCAGGCCCTATCTACCGACATTTCCCCCCTCCCTGTGCTCACTAAAACTACTTATAGTGCAAGGTACAAAAGTGACATACAATACTGATATATAAAAAGATGATAGCTTATAACAGTGTTGGACTACAGTAGTGACAATATATAATAGTGATAATATATAATAGTGATAATATATAATAGTGGTAATAGTGATAATATGTTAGTAATAATATATAATAGTGATAAGTTATAATATTGATAGCTTATAATAGTGATAGCTTATAATGTTAGTAGCATAAGGCACATTAAGTGAATGATAGTCAGAGGTAGCTTAGACAGTAGGGTATACTAGGGACAACCACAGAACAGTAGTGCTCAGTGGTTACTTTCTTAAAGCATCTGTCTGTTTTCTACAAAGAGAATGTTAACCCTCTCTAGATGACTCTTGACGAATGCTGTGAGCTTGTTCAGTACGCAGGGTCTGAAAATCAGTGCTATTATGATCATTACAACTGGTCCCAACAAGGTAGATATTAAGGTGGTTAGCCATGGCGAGTAACTAAACCATGATCCCAACCATCCTTGTTGGGCCTCTCTTTCCTTTTTTCTCTGAGCTAACCTTTCTCTCAGTTGAGCCATCGAATCCCTGACTAATCCTGTGTGGTCAGCATAAAAGCAGCATTCCTCTTTCAAGGCGGCACAAAGGCCTCCTTGTTGCATGAACAGGAGGTCTAGTCCTCGTCTGTTCTGCAAGACAACCTCTGAGAGTGAAGAGACAGATTTTTCTAGATGGGTCATAGATTCCTCGAGTCTTTGCAGATCTTCGTCGATGGCAGTTTGTAGTCGAGCCAGGTCTTGGTGATGGTTCAGCATAGCGGTCGCTCCTGTGGCTGTACCAGCTACTCCCAGGCCGAGCAGTGTTGCTATTGTCAGTGCTGTCAGTATTTCTCTCTTTTGGATCCTGTTGTCTGCATCTCCCCCGTAGTTGCTCATTTCTTCATCCGAATGATATAGGACCCTGGGAATAATCAAAACTTGTACACAAAAGTCAGTTGATGAGTTAAAACGCTTAATGGACACACAGAGACCTGTCTGATGACAGATCCACATCCCTGATGCGGATGGAACTGCCCATTTATGGGTTCTATCGATCGCAACCGTTTTTGCACAGACCGCACTGTTCCAGCTCGCTAAGGTGGCATTGCCAAAACATATGCCTTGGCCTTTAACTTGGTCCAAAGTGATTCCTCTCCGAGGTGTATCCCACTTGCACTGAGTTGGGTTATCTTTCAATGAGTAGCTAAAAGGAGTGTTGAGGGCAATACCCTCATAGTAAGGGGGATAAGCATCATAACATAGCCAACATGCCTTAGTAAGATTGGGGTTGGATCGATTTAGTGATAGGAAATTAGCATCTAACACATCTAAGAATGATTTGCCAGCCGAAAGGTGAGAGTCTGTGATCGAATTGCCTAAGGGAACCTTTCGTTTAGCTGGTAGGGGACTGTTTGGGACAGAAGTAGAAATTGGCAAGCTGTCCTTTCCTTGTTTGTCGTGATTTTGGAAATGCAAAACTGATCAGTTTTGGAATATGCAATGCAGTCAGTCCACAGTTTTTCCACCCCGTCACCCATTACTTAGCAAATTAAGCTTTAAGTGGGTCTCCATGCCCAGTCAAAACCGACTGGAGTCTTCTTTTTGTCATGCGTCATCATAAATACTGGGTTCACTGGATTCACACATGCATGAGCTTCCTTTTCTAGTACTTTCTGTGGGGAGGTGGTGAGGGAAAACTGCTCATGCGCGTTTCCGAAAGCACACAGTTAGGTGAACACGCAGTTGAGCAGCAGAGCCGTACAAAATGGCTGGAGTTAGAGAAGACGAGACCTCAAACCCCCTGCCTGAATCACGGGATGCGTCTACAACTCCACGAGTGGTAAATTTTCCTTTCTACAGCACTATAGCCAGGCAGTAGGGGCAATGTCCTTGCTATGGCTCTAGTGGTATATTGTTCCTTTGCCCTTAGACTTTCAGGTTGTCGCCTTCGGAACAAGTGCGGCTTTACCCATTGGAGCAACCAGACAGGTGGGTGTTACTGAGACTAAAAGGTCTCTTCAAGCTCAGATAATTTAGAAAGAATCCAGATTTTCCTTTTCTGTTAATTGTTTTAATTCTAGGCAGACTACCCAGTCTTCTCATGAAAATGATCGGGAGATGTGGGAGCGACGCTTTAAAATTGAATGTTATATATTGTCAGGACTTATTATTATTTTGATTATTTTTCTTTTTGCGGCTGGTTTCTATTGTTGTTATAGTTGTGCACATCAGTAAAGTTTAGTTTTTGTTCAGTTATACAGTTATGTGCACCAATAAAGTTTAGCTTTGTTCAGTTAATCAAGAGTTTCTATCTGTGTCTCTATTAGACCTCAGGGGGAGAAAGTTGCTACACCACGTGGCTAATAAC
Organism: Gallinula chloropus; assembly: GCF_964237585.1. Lineage (NCBI taxonomy): Eukaryota > Metazoa > Chordata > Aves > Gruiformes > Rallidae > Gallinula > Gallinula chloropus. The sequence goes on from NC_140116.1 coordinate 3,447,338, forward strand.
TTTATAGTAAGCATAGAAGGGATAGGGTTATATGATCCTAACCGTTACTTGTTTTGTTGGTTTTAGAAACTTGATATTTTATTCTGTCATGGTAATTGCTTGCATGCGGTTCACCACGTTTTGGATCCATAGGATCAGACACGGTAGAAATATTTAATTTGCCATATATTCTCTTAAGATTGTTGATTCAGGAGATCTGTAGCATTGGCAGTTTTGTTGGAAATTATTTCCAAAACTGCCTGCAAGCGAATTATGCAGTTCAAGTTGTAAATTGGTTCCCATGCCCCTGTTATCAATTCATTAGGCTTCCACGTGGCCAGCCTGTAATGCTTTGTTCTTTTGGGAGGCCACTCATTTTTCCCCCTAATTTTGTGTTCCACCTATTTCAATCTCGACAAATCTTTTACAATTGCCTTGTAACTCCAGCTGCTGAGTTGAGTCTTGTATTTCCTCTAATACCAATTCCTGTTATTTTCCATTTTCTTTGCTACGTAACCAGCCTTGCTCTCAATTAGCTAATTCGTGAACGCTGCAAACCGACCCATCAGACAAGCGACATTGCAAGATGCGAGTTGCTACATTCCATTGGCTTCCCTCTACCCCCATAAATGAGGGCAGGGATAAACACAGCTGATAAGGCAGGCATCCTCACTGTGACTTCTTTCTTCCCTCCTGGAAAGAAAATAAACAAATTCGCTTCTCAGTGAGAAGAGGAAAAAACAGCAAGGTGGGGAAAAGAGGTGGGGAACAGTGAGCCCTTAATGTTAAAGGCAGCAACAAGGCAATTTCTTATGTAGATAGAATCTTCTGTTCTAAGTGTGGAGATAAACTGTAGTGTCTACCAAAAATGTTACAGGTATTAATTTAGGTTCTACAAAACAAGTAATCAGTAAATCACCTCAGTGGTTTTCAGTGAGTTTTCTGATATATATATACACCCTTCACCCCCCACTCACTTACAAGGGGACGAAGGAGCTAGCCTCCCATCAGCTTGGGGGACACGGTTAAATACAATAAAAGAGCAGGATTTTCGACCTTGATTTGTGGATTTTTGGGTTGTCTTAGTACTAACTTTTCCAATTTATCTGTTGGCACCCCATCATGAGTTCTCAGGGAATGCCTTTTCACCATCCCATGGTCCACAGACGATTATGTTTGTTTTCTATACCTTCCGTAATTATTTCCCTTTTGCTTCTCTTTCTGATAACAAAATTCCATCTCCTACTGACAGGGACACTCTCAACACATAGTCTGACTCCTGTCCACACAAAAAGCTTAAATTTGCCACTTGCTTTGTCTGTCTCCAGCTGCTCTCCTTGCAGAGACATGGAACCACAGATCAGAACTCACACTCGCTTCACAGTCAGACTGCATCTCAGTCAAACACTTAAATCATTCAAACAACACACGGTACCGGGCACAAAGATTTCTTGCATATGCAAAGCATAACAATGGTTACGAAAAGTGTTTCTCTCTCTCGCAGATACGCTGCAGCTCAGTCACATACCACTCACACCAGAGTTAACTCATTTCACTCACACAAATAGTTCGTCAAATTTAAATCAATTTCCAAAACTCAGTTCCTTTTAACAATATCTGAAGTCGATACCAATAAATCAATGTCACCAGAAAAGAATTCCCTGTTGGGGAATGGAACCCCGGTCTCCTGTGTGACAGGCAGGAGTTCTCTTGCTTAGCAGCAACTGTTTGTTTACTTCTACCGACTGCCATAGGGGCAGCCATTCTATACAACTCAAAGGGGCAATACATCCTGAGAGGGTCCAACTTAAGTATCAAATTTCCCCTATTCACTCTCAGGACCTCACACCTTTCTGTTCTCCAAGAATCCTGCCGACTACACTATTAAAATGTCACGATCCACACCCAGATAAATGGCTTTGGCAGAGGTTAAACCCCCTTGCATTCCAACCGACCTCAGGTTGCTCTGGGTGGCTGGGGGCGGCTGGGCTTAACCCCTGAGTGATGTCCAATTAGGTGCTTTATCATGAGGAGGTCTTCACAATTCTCGGGAACAGAATTAAGACTCAAAACTGAGTCAAGGTTTAAGTTACTTTATTTAGCCTGCAACATGCACACACTAACAATGATACTTATTCATTAGGTTACCTCATACCCCTGTTCATATTCCCAACTCATCCCACTTCATATTAAAATGTGCCCCAAGAAGTGATTTCCATTAACTCCTCCCCATTGTGCCTGTGCACTGCTGTTTGGTGGTGGTCGTTGAGGGTCGTGGGGATGAAGTCGGATGGCTCCTCTTCATCACCGCAAGTAACCTTCTGTCTTGCGCAGACTCAGTTACCCCTTGACTCTGATCCAAACTACAAGTTTGGATTTAGCAGGTTTTGTATACCTTCAAGGACAAAGGGGAGCTTGAACTAGTTAAAGTGAAATGCTTTGCCTGCATTCGTGGCCAATTAGAGACAAGCAAGGAATTCATGAACAGATAAGGAGGAGGGGGTACTGGAACTCATCAAAGAAGTAATTTTATTTCCACAGAGCACATAGTCCTTGAGTGTGCAATTTACTTATGATATGGTGTTAGACCCAAACTTACGTCCCTTTTGATGTTTCTTCTTTATCAGTGAGGCAGAGGCCTTCAAGCGAGGCATTGTTTATGGGAGGTCACTGCTATGGCACTTCAAGCTATCCTGTTAGCAAGTCTTCCTTAACCCTTTACAAGCATCTTAATGTAATATTTCAGCAATGTTGAGACATAAGTCCTCTGGTACAGGCATTCGTGGAGGGATACAGTATGTCACACCACCCCGTGGCTCAACATTGCCATCTTATTGATGGTACTCCGTGATAGATAGAGGATAGAGATAAAGTAATGAGAAAGGAAAAGTGTGTGCACAATAGCTCAATAACTACAATCAAAACATTCAAACAATTAACAATTTTCAAATTGCATTTGCAATAGTCAGTAAGAACTGTTAACATTAGATAGACATTAATTAACAATTTGAATTTGTCCAATTGCAAAAATCCAAATTACGTCATATTGCTGTCCCTTGTAGTTCAGGGGCTGGAGGAAAACAAAACAATGATACTTTGCATAAACTTTCACGAGGCATATTGCCCTTTTGATCTTTGGGCTCAGCAGGCTTATCACCATCTGGGGGCTGCAAAGTTTGTGTGGCCGCCCTGATTCCAAATTTTTGGGATGACCGACAAACATTCTTTCGCCTCCCTCCAAGTGTCCTGCTCTTGTATCGCTTTTCGGAGTGCCTGCACAACTCTCCCCCACAATTTCAGATTTTTCCCACTGCCGGAGGACATAGTTTCCTCAGCTAAAACTTTAGTACATTTAACCCACACCTTAGGATGGAGAATATCAACCGGCTGGTCAATGACCCCGATTTTCAAAAGTCTCGCAACGGCGAGAGTAAAATCTTTAACCTCACACTCAATACCCCACTGCACACTCAATACCAATACGACCTTCACAAGGGCTTCCATCCTCCTTGCGGGTCCAAGGGCGTCCCCTCCGCCGGGCTGGTCCTGCCGCCCGGCCGCCGTTCACCTGACGCAGGCGAGTCTCCCGGGTTTCCGGCACCATTTGTTGCCTTTTGGTAAGGCATGGCGACCTGGTTCAGGAACGGCAACGGTGCCACACTCTGGCAGCACGGTCCATTCAGCTCACAGACACCAATGTGGTGGACGGCAAATGGCGTTTATTAGAGAGGGGCGCGGGGCTTTATACCCCAGAGCTCAGATGTCACTTCCATCCGCTTACCTCACCGGCTACCTACTATTGGTTTACCTAAAGAGAGGGGGGGGGGTCCTACCTTTCCGTACAGCCCGAAATCTTCCGACCGCCAGGCCCTATCTACCGACACTTTCATTCTGCCAGTGACTCTCGGCTTGTGCATGCTATGTTCAGATGTTGATTTTGTGTACTGTTTTCAATGTTTTGGTTTGTATTTGCCTGTCCTTGCTCTTACATCAACTTTTTGTCTTAGTACTGCAGAAGCAGTTCAGCAGAAAGTAGACGACATGGGGAAGAGGCGCAGAGGACAAATGGGAGAAGACCCTGGGGTATTCCACAGCCTGGGAGCTGCTAATCTGTTCTGTTATTTTTGTATAACTGGTGTAGTCCAGATAGGGAAATGAATTAGTTGTGATTTTAATTTAGCGGTTCCAAAACCCACTCTAGTCTAAAAGAACATGAGGTTTTGCTCCCTAATTGGGATGTAACATCTTCCTCTTACGGTTGGGCTACAGAGACAGTCTTAAGGGTGGGTGGTGGAAGACTCTTCTTCAAGAGATAGGAAATAGCAGTGTTATGCTGAAATCCATGTCTTCTACCACGCTTTCTGAACTGCCTTGTGAGTTTTGAATGCATGCTCTTTGCATACAGCTGTTTCAGGGCTTGGGTTTTCACTTCAAATCTTAGTTTTGCTCTATGAATTTAGGTTCTCCTGTCCTTTTGAATGGAGGGGCACTTTGTTTTTGAAACATCCTCATAGGCTGCTTTCACAGGTTTTTCTTTTGATCTGAGTTACCTTTTTGTTTTTAATGAAAGCAGAATTGCAGGTAGTTTCATAGAATGATACGAGATCCTGAGGTGGAAGAGACCCCTAAGGATCAGTGAGTACATCGTCACTCAAGTGCCCAGATGCATTTTTTTATCTGCTAGAAATTGTTTTTCCTAGGTTTTGCCTGGGTTCTTGGATTATTGATGTGTGATTAATTGATAGACTGGGCTTTGTATTTAAGTGTCACATGTACAAAGCCCTATTTTAGAGCAGGAGATCTTGTCACTGCTCCTGGGTGCCAGACTGATGTACCTATTCTCTCCTCCTGTTCCTTACTTCACTCGTTAGTCTGTATAGAGCGCAGCGATGATGTTTCTACAGGGGCACCCGATAAAATACGCACGTCAGGTTTTCTGCATGCCTGTGACTGATCTTTCTGGTTTGGGGGTTGTTTTTTTCTTATTTAGGAGAACGTCAACAGGACCTCCAAGGGAAAGAAAGAAGTGCCAAGAGCTGACAAAGAAAGAACTGATGAGCAGGGTGGGACTGTAGGTTAGTTCTGGTTTAAGTTTTCTTTCCGATGCTCCAGCCAAAAGCCTTGTCCTAAACACTTGACACAAGCTTAACTGTGGGGCATATTTAATCTCTTTAAAACAATGATCCATCTTGCTTTTGGCTTTACAAGCTATAGTCAGGGCTGTACTTTAGGGCTGTACTGTAGTGAGCTCAGAACAGGTATTCAGAGAGGAAAATATTCATCGGGCTTCTCCAAAAAGCTTCCAAGATAAAAGGCAGCAGATGGCTGTACCCAGGTGAGAATACAAAGAGAAGTTATTCCTCAGAAGAAGGAAGAGCAGTCTCACTACAACAGGAACGTGCCAGTTTTCCTGCTTGTGAGCAGCAGGGAGAGACTTCTCAGGAAGTAAGGCAGGTTGCCAGATGTGTACGGAAAGCTCCTGCAGAGTGTGAAGATCAGCAGGGGAGAAGAGAGTGGTGTTCCTTTCTGTGTTTAGCTGGTGATTGGAAGAAGCTGCTGCTCAGGCCTGTAATTAGGAGCTGTCACCCCAGTGCTCAGCGGGCAATTAAATGAGCAGTGAGGTTATTTGGTAAAAATGTAAAAGACCATATTGACTTTATGCTTGGAGCGAGGGGGCAGATGTGAAGGTTTAGTGAGAATGATGGTTGTGATGAGGGCAGTCGGCCCAGCGATCCTTGTGGGAGATTTCTGGATGGGACAGAACGAGGCAAGAGGGTGCTTAAGGACAGGAAAGGATGTGGTGGTTGTTGAGCCAACCAGTGTTAGGTTTTGTGATGGACCAACTTACCTGTTGGCAAGTTTGAAAACAAAGTGAGTTTCTGCATGTGGCTGAGTCCGAAGGAATCTGAGCTTCTACCAGGTAGTACCCAGGCTCTTGCACCTTGCTGCACAGCGTGGCAGTGAGGCACCTGGCACGGCGTGGGAGAAGTGAAGAGATTCTTTTCTTTTCGTGAATATTCTTTTTGTGTCTCCGAGAAAGTTGAATGGGTTTGGGGCATCTTCCTCAGGAGCAAAGTTCTGATGAGGAGACTGCTTCCTAAGTGTGGGAGACCAGGCTGCGAGCTACGTAACAAATCTTCTCTGCAGCGCGGTGCCTCTTGAAGTGCTCTGTTAACCTGTTAATTGTTGGCTGCGTGCAAAGTCTTTCAGCACTGCACTTCAGAAACCTGGGCTTTGAGTGGTGTGCTGCCTGAGACTGATGTCACATTTGGCTTTTGTCTTGTTTCTTAGGGTATTGTGGTGCTGACATTCGAGCCTTATGTGCTGAAGCTGCCCTCTGTGCTTTGCGCCGCCACTATCCTCAGATCTATGAAAGTGACGAGAAGGTGCCGATCGATGTTGCTTCTCTTGAAGTAACAGCAGAGGATTTTCTTGTGGCTATGCAGAAGATTACTCCAGCTTCACAGAGGGCTTTGGCTTCCCCTGGGCGAGCGCTATGTCCTGTTGCCAAACTGCCAGAGGGTATTTCCCCATGCAGAGTCTGCGCTACAGAAGGACCACCAACAAGGTACAACAGTAGCATTCACTTCTTTAACATTCTGCCAAAGCTAAAGCTGCTCATTTGTGCCATCGCCATCCACCAGCCTCTCCAGCGGAATGGCAGCAGCACTGTATAACAGGCAGGGGCACACCTTCATTGCAGGAATACCACACACAGCTTGTGTTCCGGATTCTAAACTGGAGTGTGGGATGGGAGCTGTGGATGACTTGCAATATGCAGTCGACAACAGCCTTCTCTACTTCAGCATCCTGTTTGTGGCAGTAGCTAACATCCTATTTCTCAGGTGTAAATATGGATCTCAGATTGAATGTACAAGGTAGCTCTTCAAAACATTTAACTAGGGGCAGAAGGGAAGGCTTCTAATGCCTGTCTGAAGAATGTCAGGCCCACAAGTCACGTATAAGTGGTTTAAGCTAAATACTGCTTTAGCTACCATGATTTCTAACCCTAGGGTTTTAGCCTGACTGGCTGTGGATTGCAGTGCACACTTGTACATGAGATCAGAATGGTTTAGCACTATATACGCTGGGGCTCGGCTTGCCCAGCAGATGTGAGGTGCTGCCTATGACAGCCTCAGACCTGAGCCGGTTTAGTCTGTCCGTTGGTGAGAGTCTGTAAAGTGATAAATTTGCTCCACCCCAGACAAATGGAGGTTTGTTAACAGCTATTATGCTAATCTCTGGAAAATATCCTACCAGGATCACCATCAACCTTTGAAGAAATGCCACCGCATAAAAGACCCAGAAGAGAAGAGTGGCAGTTCCTCCATCTTAGAGGGTAACTATGCTGATCTTCAGACATTTTAATGTGCAGCTTGTATAAGCTAACAGCTGAAAAGTTTTACTGTTGTCGCTACTGTTGGGTCAGTTATTTCAGCTAAACTCCTCCTTGTTCTAGAACTGCTCGTTACCAGCCAACGTGTGTGAGGCCACGGTTCTTACTAGTTGGAGAGCCAGGGTATGGGCAAACTTCTCATTTGGCACCTGCAGTAATACATGCCCTGGAAAAGTTTCCTGTTTATACACTGGACGTGCCTGATTTGTTTGTTGGCAACAGATCACGGGAACAAACGTGTGGACAGGTATCTCCTATTTTATGCTCATGGGATTCACAAACGTTCTCTAAACTAGTAAAGGAAGTGACATTCATTGTTAATGGAGGTGGCCTGGTTTGGGCGTGCTGTTTGGTTTACTTCTGCCTGAAAATCCACTTTTCTTCTGGATGGAATGATACCGATTGTGGCTGTTTGGGGAATTGCAGTGTTTCTGTTTTAGATGTGTGTCTGTGTATATTTTTATATATATACCTATCTGCACACCAGCTTCCACTGCTGTAGTATATGCAATAAAAGCATTAAGATTCATGGAACACTTCTGTCATCGAGGTACCATCTGCAGGCAGTGGCTTGTGGCCATCCAAAGCATGTAGTCTGGTCTGCCGGGCTCGCTGGTAATGAGAGGCTGCGCTTGAGTTAGCTGTTCAGGCAGGATGGAGACTGGTCACCTGTTTGCAAAGGGACTTGAGATTTTGAATTGTGAACCAGGCTTATTTACAGCATCAGCCCTCATCTTTTCACCTTGGTCTTTGCCTGTTCAGACTGCTCCAGACTCGACTGACTCAGATGTGTTCCTGCTCCAAACTGAAAATGGTCTAGTCTCCATCATGTAACCATTTACCCAAACTAAGCTGTCTTGAAGAAGACAGGGTTAGTCTTGTCTTTTCAGGCACACCTCCACATACAGCATGTACATTGTGAGGTTCCTTACACCAGCTCTGTTCCTGTCTGTGTAACAATGTCTATCTTTGAGTCAAGGTGAAAATTCTATCTTTGGGTTGGAGAGTTGTTCTGGGGGTGGTTTGGTTTTGTGTTTTGGCTTTCATGTACTCCTATTTGGTAAGAGCGTTTGACTGATCCCTGGTTACTTAGGAGCCTGTTCCAAATGGCTCAGTCTTCTTATCCAGGCTTTCATTTTACCAGGTGATGCGAGAAGCTCAAAGAAAGGCACCAAGTATCATTTATATTCCACTTATCAACTCGTGGTGGAAAGCTGTTGGAGATCCACTGAAAACAACCTTTACAAGACTACTGCAGAACATCCCATCATTTGCCCCAGTTCTGCTGCTTGCAACATCGGATGTGAGTTACACAGATCTCCCAAGAGAGGTATTGACATGAATACTTTTCCTTCTCTTTTGATTCAATCTCCTGTTCATCTAGAGCTCCTTGAAGCATTGGGGTACGAAACAAATGCCTCCTGTTATTACTCGGGCACCCTAGCCAGGTCTCCTCAAATCTGCTTAGACAAAGCAATGCCAAAAGCGTTTGTCTCCAGTGTTTTCTGAGTAAAGGGATTGACTTTGACCCAACTTTTCCCCCCTTCTCACACACTCCTGCCTATTCGACAGATGTGTCCGTTTTCTTCAGACAAGAACTCATGTGAGTTCAAGATGGTTGGGTCTGAACATTAGTCAAGAATATGTAGTGCTGGCAATGGCACTGGGAAACCTATTTAAACTGAAAACATTTTTACTGAAAAGGGATATTTTTACTGAGAAAGTAAGGTGGTCACGCTGTAACAATGGACTGTGACTTTGTATTTCAATTCTTGAATAAGCATTTTTCATAGAAGTGAAAGCTTTACAGAGTCGACAGCTGAATTCCAACTCCTGTTTAGTCACTTGTAAATCAATCTGTAGGCGTATTCCTTCACAAAATTCAGCAAGAGTCCATGCTGAGCATCCTAGACCTATTTTGTCTCAAATGCGGGGTCAGCTTACCTAGAGGTGGTTATCATCAGATGCTTGGAAAGGGCAGGAAGACAACTCCTCACAGTGTGTCTTACTCAGGTGACAATTTAGAATTTAGACAGGTACTCATCTTCTGGGAATAGAGTCTGAGCATGTGTCGACGTGTATCTGAAATAACTTTCCTCTTTGGACTATAGATACGAGAGCTGTTTATTGGTCGAGATGAAGTTTTCAATGTCCAGTGTCCTGATGAGGGAGAAAGAAGAAGGTTTTTTGAAGACCTACTTCTAAATCAAGCTCCTGCACGTCCTGAGTCCGTAAGCAATGCAGGTGAGGATATTCTACATACAAAACGTGGGTACCTGTAAGTCAGTAGCTGTAGAGTTTTTGCTTTGTGGTATTTTTCTCTCAGTAACTTTTCACAGGCTTGTCTTGGGGTAACATGGATTGAATGAGAGTATCTGATGTGGTGGAACAACATGAAAATGGTCATGAAACTAAATGTGGGACAGAAAATGAAAGCGAGAAAGTTCTGGTGGGCAACATCTGCTTCTGAGAAGGAGAGTGTGGTGCTTCCTGAACATTCAGGCTTGAGAAAGAGTGAAATGCTGGGGTGCCAACGAGCACAAGGTTCTGAAGACAGAGATTCAAAAGCTAAGGTCAAGCAGCTCATTTAAGCTGCTTTTGGATTACACTATTGATGAGCCTTCTTTGGTCCCATTCTTCCTGTAACACCTCTCTGCAGTCGGCACAGTGTGTTTCTTGTGTAAGGATGCTGCCCCTGTAGTTACTGAAAGCCCAAGTCGTGTCTTTCTGCAGATGCTGGTGTTCTGCTCCTGCAGGTTGTTTTTCAAGTGGTACCTAATGGGAAAACAGCCTTTGACTTCCTTTTATTGTATGAGTATCTTCCCAGTAATGAGCAGCGTGAGTTAAAAAGCTGTACTTCAGGCAGTGTGGCCCCAGAGTCACCTGTTGAACAGAAGGCTTACATGCTCCTGTTTGCAGTGCAAGGTGTGTTTCCTAAGCTACATGACTTGGGAGTGAGTGTTAGCCTGCCAGACTGTCACGACAACGCCGGTGTATTTCCCCCCTGGCTGTAGCCTGCCTTTCTCTCTAGTGCTTTTCTTGTATGCCCGAGTGCCTTCTGTTGATGGAGCAGTGACTTTGGCCAGAGAGAAAGTAAAAGTCAAGTGCTTCTCAGTGAAGAAATAACTGGTAACAGTTCTGTCTCTGGCCCTGCAGAGAGACTGTATTCCAGGATAATTCACTGACCCTGTAGCCCACCCAGAGAAGCAGAAATCCCGACTGAAGCAATTTGTGCCGTTCCAGGTGCCTTGGTACACCCTGTGACTGGTGCGAGCTGTTCTCGTGTCGGTAACGCAGCGGGAGTTCACAGAGGGCCAGGGACTGTGGCTGGCAGTGAGCTCAGAGTAAGTCGAATTTCAATGTTGTTAATATGGAAGTGGGACATATTCTTGCTACATGGACGGCTGTAAATTAAGCCCGTTGTTGAAAGGTGCCAGTGGAAACAATTTATGGGAAGGATGTAGAGTTTGTGGAAACATTCCACCTGTAACGGACTACGACTGTTGTGTTGCCACACGTGGTGTAGGCTGCTGTTGGATCTTTGGGGGAATTAAGATGTAGGAGGCTGGCTTCTCTTCCTAATTCTTCATTTCAAAGGGCTTGTTTAAAATAGCCCACCGACCAGCCGCTTGTAAGGTTGGTTCTTTGTGTTGCAGCAGTTTGTATGATGGATTTAGGGGCTATTCTAAACTTGTTTCCGTTTTCTCTTCAGCAACTGTTGACTTTAGCCACTGTGGCAACTAAGAACTTCACCGTCTCTCACTTGGAAAGACTGTATAATGGTCTTGCTCAGTGCATTTACCGGCATCGGGAAGATTACGACACAACCCAACTAGTGCAGGTGATTCTTTCCTGTGTCTTACAGCACTTTGTCTCACTGTTAAGCGTGCGTGAGTCCCGCCTGCGTGTGTGTGCGCTCTGGACATGGCACTTAGCAGGGCGTTACTCTTCACTGCTTAGTTGCCTGTGTTAGAAGACTTTTCCATTTCACTCTGAGGCCATTTCTCCGTATTGCAAACCCCTTGTTGTACTTGGCAGAGTCGTTGGCAGTTTCTGCAGGGAATGGCTTGATCTGGAAGACAGTGGGTCCACCCCCACAGCCATCTCCAAGCAGTTAACCTCTGTCTGTCAGGAGTCCTTCCCACAACCTTTGTCGTGAGCATCTTTATTTTGACACAGGGGGAGATTCCTGCCTCTGACGTTTTAAAAATCACATTCTCTGATCCCTTCCTCTAAGAGAAGACTTCTGACTTGTCAGAACTCAGCAGAAATCGTCCAGAGGCACCCATGGTGCCAGTCAGGCGTTCCCAGCCTTCAGTCTATTTAGATAGGTTGGATATTGAGTCTTTAGATACAAGATCCTTGAATCCATTTGTCTTTGAGCTGCTTGTGCCTGAGAAGAGAGCAAATTCCTTCTACTTCTCAGCCTGCCTTGAAAAAGAGTAAGACCTGGTCTTTGGCCCTTGTTTTCCACATCTGACAAAGAGTTATTCCGGACGTTCTGTTCTGACTGTGCAGCCCTGAGGATTCTTTGGATTCAGGGATGCCATTCCTGACAAACAGGCCCATCTCTCATCCAGCGTAGTGATGTGGCTTAGCATGGGAAGGGATGTGTTTCTGTTGCCTGGGGCTTGTGAGGTTTTGCGACTTCACTTGTAATGCTTAAATTAAGAGAGACTTGATTTCTTTGTTTCCTACTTTAGCTCTAACCAAAAAGACCCCAAGCCTCCTATTCAGAGTGGTGCTGCAAGTCAGTCAGGAGCAAACTCTGTGTATGAAGAGAGAAGTCTTTAACAAGTAATGATTCAGGGTGCAGAAGGGAGCATTTCCAGCATTTAGTTGGGGCTTTTCTGGAACTCTCTCCTATTTCTACCTGTTGGAACCACTGTTGATACAGAGCCATGGTCCCCTGATACAGATCCACACTGTCTCTCTTGTCTGTGCTGACAGGATCCAAAGATACATGTTTTTAACATCTGTGGAAGTAAAGAAAGTCGTGGTGGTGGTGGTAGCAGCACATGTATTTGCTAAATATTGCTAACAGTTGTGTGTGTGGACAGATTCTTTATTCCTTTGATGAATAAATAAGCAGGGTCCTGAAGCTCTTGTTCATGCTGACTGCTGGTTTGTCTTTTCTTCCTAGGAAATGAAGAAAGAAATTGAAGCCTTCAGTCATGCCTTCCATCATGACTGACTTCAGCATTCTTCCACTTGGCTGTTCTCTTCTCGCTGCACGCTGTTCTTTCTCTATTCTTAAATAAATGTTACTTCCACATCTATTAAACAAATATATTGTAAAATTGATTAGGAACGCTCAAAGTCCTTTAGCTGCTTTTGATATTTTCATCATTATCTAGAAGGCCCATCCTAAATCTTTGCCTGATCTTTCTGCACTGAGACACTCCTGGTTTTCACAGGGAAATTAACCTCTAAGTCCAGGAACAGCACTTAGTAAATCAGGGGGAAAGACCGGGCTTTGGATCACAGGAAACACTCTCCTACCAAAACACACAAGCGCTGTCTCAAGTCCCAGTCCAGGAAACCAGGAACAGATTTGCCTCCCAGAATCCCAACTGCAGTTTATGACAAGCAGGACGGCTGCCATGCTGGGCAGCAGAGTGACTGATCCTCACTGCAAGCCCAGCAGGCACCAGAGCAGAACAGAGATCAAAGACTGACTGGGAAATATATTCCTACTGCTAGGAAAGGAAGGGCACTCCTAAGCAAAGTCCTACTAGGGGATGTGGGCCTTCAGGATTGACTGGTGGGGATGAAAGTTACACCAACTCCAGTGTCCAGAAACACAGGATTTAAAAGCATTTTAAAGCTCATCAATGCCAAATAATTTGTCAGTTGTCAGGTAACAGCATCTCTGGAGCCCTTTGCCATTCTGCTTTCCCTTTCATTACTTTTACACACCAACTTGTCCATAATTTTGTACATTTAAATCTAAAGTGGTGTCAGTTACCAAAAAACACCTCATTGTAATATGAAAAAAAAAAAAGATTACTAATTGTGATAATCAACAGAACCTTTCCTATATACAAAACCCATGTGTGAGTTCCCAGTCTGGGTAAAAAGTTTCATTGCTAAGCATTACTTCACCAGTTGCAGTCAGGTCCTACTTAACCATTGAAATGTAAGCTTTTATGGAGGCAAAATAAATAGAATTTACATCTTTAAGAAAGCCTCTAGAATAAATCACCAGGAAGAGGCTCCGTAAGAGCTGACTCCCTGTTGCCAAGCAGGAAAACTCCATGTCTTCAGCTGGTCAGTCTGACAATAGAGCACACACAATAGCACCATTTCAGCCCCTCAAGGGCTCAGGCTGGTCCCCACCCTGTCACTCAAGCCCTCACGTCACACTGGGAGGAGAGCCAGCCACGTGTCAGGCAGGAATCAGGAGTGGGGTTCATGGCAGCGCCAGGATGCGCGTGCTACAGAAACTGAATAATTGGATTTCTCTGGAGTTCCTATCAATGCCTACACCAGATCTGTCACCCTGCTGCCCTCTCCCTGCAGTGCCCTGGTTCCTGTGATGGGATCTGTCACTCAAGCCTTCCCCACAAATGCCTGACATCTAATACCCAATCAATGCTTTTCCAGAACCTAAGAGTCCTAACGAATCCTACTGCCCATCTCTACCAATGCAGAGGAAGGACACAGGTAACACCACGTTACCCAAGGGAGAGGGGACACCTACAAATAAACATGGCAGGAGAAGCACAGCAGTCAAGTTTTTAAAGCAGAGGAGAAATTCCTAGTCCAAATCCCTGGTTTTCCACTGTCAGAGTCCAGAGTCAGTTCAATTCTAACAGGCACAAATGCATTAACTTGTTCTTGGAACAGAACAGAGAAAAATCACCTCTAACACCCTGGAGGAACTTTCCTGCCACACTGCTAAAGTACTGCAAATCTCCTCTCACCACACAGCTCTGGAATAAGGGCAAAGCAATTTACTGCTGGCAAAGCTTCACCTTGCCCTGAAAGCTCTGGGCTGACATTGCAACTTCCCCATAGCTGCTGTGCACGGGCAAATCCCTCCCTGCCCAGCCACACGTGAAAAACACTGTCACTCTTTGCAACAGAAAGCCCCTCCTGTCAGTCCATACAGAGTGGGAAGGGCAAAGAGCCATCACTGTATTTGTCATAAAAACCCCTCTCCCCCTTTCCCTGGGAACTGAGCAAAGGGAACCACAGCAGCACCTGCACTGAAAGGATCAAGTAACTGTATCCATCCCACTGCTCAGACAGAGTATCACCAGGCAGAGTCATTAACCTGTGTCAGCTCCACAAATACCTGTCTCCAGGCTTCCCGGGGAGATAAATGATCCACACTCTGTTAGGTGGTTTTATTTGCTACACTAGTGGTACAAAGCAGAAAACTCTGGGACAAGTGGACCTCTTTCAACCCCCATTTAAGCTGTACAATGCTCCAAAGCTTTTCCTGACTGAGCTCGTCAACTGTTACCTGCCTATGCCATCAGTAAGCACCCTTGGTATGGCCTCGGTACTGAGCAGGGAAAAAGAGATTCCGAAAAGCAGAAGAAAACAGCTAAAGCAGGGAAAGCAGCAGTGCCACTGCGTTCCAATGGCTTTTCCTTCCTGGCTTCCATACCAGTCAACTTGACCTTGGCTTCCAGAGCTATGGAATATTAAGGCTTGAGACAACAACTTCATGTAACTGGCCACAACGGGATTTTAGCCACACACACAAAGCTGATTTAGTCCAAGTAACTGTGAAAAGATTCTTGTCAAAACATGCAGGAGAAAACTACTACCCAAACCTCGTCTCACCCCAAATGACGTGGGCCTTTCCACCCTGGCAAACTGAGATTATTATTGGAGATGTTAAATTTTAAGACAATGTGGGGGCTTATTGCTTCCAACGTGCCCGTATCTGTCACTCTTTCTCCTAACGAGCAACCACACCCCAGAAAGGCTGATCAGGTGTTTGACTGCAGAATCTATAGTGCAGATCTGCAAGACTGTAAAATGAGACCTTCTGACCACTGCACAGTGTCACCTAAGAAAAATACATCTCACATGATGGTTCAGGTTTTAATCCTCCAGATTCTCATCTTCAGAAGGTAATTTTGCTGTAATGAAACCAAACTTCCTGGAACAGGAAGGCAAAGTCTGAGAGAGAGAACTGCTGACCCTGCACACACTGAGCAAACACATCCCGTTATCAGGGGAGGAAAATCAGTGAAAGTTCCTTGTACACATCTGTCAGAACACTGAGTAATATGGTATCTACACAAACTCTCAGAGGCGCAGAGCCCAGGCGGTAGCAGGGGGAAAAATGTCCTGCACAATCCACTATTTATTAATGGACTAAAGCTACTGAATCCCATCAGCAGGAGCTCATTTTCTCCTCGATATTAAATCTCTCTCTGCGCTCCATCTTCCCCAGTCTGCAACTCTGGCCTCACTGCTGGAGCTCTACATGCAAATGATTTTATGGGTATGAATTGTTGCCCTAAGCTCAGAAGGATTATTCACAGCTACAAAGTCAATCATGCGGATACACACACACAGGTATTTTCAAACCCGACTGGAAGTTCCAGGACAGGATTTTCATTGCCCTGGTTGCTGGTATGGTTGGTACTTAACAGCAATCATGCCTAAGAACACAGCTGTATTCAGTATCACCCTTTCTGGAACAATCAACAGTCTGAAGCCAAACACAACCGTTACATTGCCTACTTTATCCCTTTCTTATAAACAGGAATATTCTTTTACTCAGAGCAGCTGCTGTCATGTGAGCAAAATATCCCATATACAAAAAAAGCCAATCTAGCTCTAAAGACACCAAAAGGTGTAAGAATCCTTCTTTTCCAAAGTAATTTGCTCTGATGTTTCAGTGTCCTCACTCTTCAAACAGTGCTTCAGGGAACATGTGAATTTGCAGGCGTTCGCTTGCCAGTTTTTTACTCTGATGCTCCCTTTTACGTTTCACCATTCACACACTGAAAGTGAAGCTGCAATTTCATACCCACTAAATAAAGCAGGTGGTGACTGGGGCTGAATCCAGCACTGCCACCTGAAATAACGTCGGTAGGAAACCCTCCCTTCAGTGATGACTCTTCACTGACAGACAATACTTGTGAAGATCTATCAGTCAACTTCCCTAGATTTATAATACATGTGATGAACCACGCAGGATGTGCCATAAAATTCTCTGCTGCTGCCTTTACAAAATACACCTATTATTCCTTCCAAAGAGTAAAAAATATCCAAAAGCTTCATGACAGAGAGATGTGTTCTTTAGAAAAAATTCTGACTGGCACTAATGACAGTCCTTCCTCTAAATCCTGTTGACATCTGTCATCCCTCTCCTTTCCTTATCTGGGGTATTATCCAAATTAATCAATCTGCAGTTACACAGGTCACTGCACTTCTCCTCTGTGTCGCCGATTCAGCTTTAGCACTTTTAGTTTCTGGAACACCCTCAGTCAAGTAAAACCTGACCCAAAATTCTGCTGCCCCTTTCAACTGCATTCTTTTAGAATACCACTAATCTGAGACTGCCCTTCTTAGGAGCCACAGGAGGAGGAACAGCAGCAACAGGAGGAAGAAGACATCCCCAAAAAACAGAACAGAGCAGGAGGAAGCAGCAAAAGGGGAAAAGAAACAACTTAAACCACGAGAAGAGTACAGAAGGCAATGACAAAAGGGGAAGAAAAAGAACCCAAATGGAGAAAAGACGAGAAAGAAGCAATGAGCGAGGGTAAAAAACCCTCAAAACAAGAAGAGAGCAGAACAAAGAGATAGGAGGGGATAAAGACACCACACAATGAATTAAAGACTTCAGAAGGAAGTGATGAAATGGGAAAACACAACCAAAGCAACCAGAAAAGAAGGAAGCCACCAAAGGGGAAAGAACAACCTCAAAAAAGAGAAGACAGCAGAAGACAAGAAAAGGGGAAATAATAAGGAAGTTACTTAGGAAGTGACTAAAAGGGGAAAAAATCCCCAAAAATCTGGATGAGAGGAGAAGGAAGAAACAAAAGGGGAAAAAATCCCAAAGAAACCGAGAGTGGAGAGAAACAATTGAAAGGGGAACATTCCCTCCCCCCCCAAAAAAGAGCCAGGAGAGAGCAGAAAGAAGCAACAAAAATAGAAAAAGAAAAAACCCAAAAGAAACCCCCAAAAGATAACGAGAGCAGAGAGAAACGATGAAATAGGAAAAAACCACCAAATAAGCTGACAACAGAATGAAGCAACAAATTGGGGAAAATAAACAACCCAAAAAAAAAAGAGAAGAGAGAAGAATGAAGCGATGAAAGGGCAAAAATTAAAAAAGCCAACAATGAAAACAGAGAGAAGGAAGTGACCAAAGGAGAAACAAAAGCCCAGGAGACAGCAGAAAGAAGGGATGAACAAGGAAACACGTCCAGCTAAACTCCAGAGTGTCAGGACATCAAAGCCATCGCATGGCACAGTCAGGCTTTCTACAGTTCAGTCTTTAGATTTAAGTCGCAAGAGAGTTTCTCAAGCGACTTTTCTGGCAACATTCACACCCAAGTCAAAGAGAGGGACAGATCTATTCCTAAGGCAGCTCATCCCAACTCTCCTTCCCTTGAACAACGCTGTGCAGCTCCAAGGAAAACACCTGACTGTGGCACTGGGATGCACACGTACGTCAGAGCTTGGATCTGCAACCGCAGCACAGCCTTGACACGGCTCCTTCTTGCTTTCCTCGTTCCTGTGTATGTGCTGGGACGTCTTCATTTCCCTCAAGTCCTCCCAGACAGACAGGGAAGTGGCTTCTGTCCGGTCCACGGGCCATGAAGACAAGTTCACAAGGTTGAGGATTTGCTCTCCCAAACCAAGCACTCAAAATACACCCCTACCAGGCTCAGCCCAGTGTCAGCAATGACTGAGGCATCACGCCCGTGTCCCTTCCAAAGCACACCACGCCGCAGCAAGTGACCTGGGGCCATTCCAAAGTTTCTCTTGCCCAGCCAAGGGGCTCGCTGCCTCACAGGGTCCCCGGCCCCCACCTCCCCCTGCCGTGTCCCCAGCGGTCACTGCCGCTGTGGGGAAGCTGCTGGCATCTTTTCCCAGAAACCACCTCTGTAGCAGCCCCGCTAGCAAAACCCTGCCATGCCAACCCAAAACGCAGTAAAACTCACACCCGTTAATGTCATTCCACGCTCCCAAAGATGTGCTGCTCTCCCACGGTTACCACAACCAAAGCACCAAAGTGGAAAAAGCTCTGTCCAGAAAACAACCCTGTGTGGACTGCCAAACTCTTCAGTTTCCATACCAGCCTTCAACGTGCAAAATTTCAGAGCCATCAGGCGTTAAGAACTTTCCTGTGCTTTCGCTGCCTCCTGCAGACCTGTGGGCTGTGACCAAGCCAAAGTTGGTAGCCCCTGGCTGGGCTTCCTGACTGGAGCATCAGGTAACTCAAGAGTAAGTGCTTGAGCTGCTTCTCAGAACAGCAGCCTCTGTGTGTCTGTCTACCTGCAGGCAGAGCAGCAGGCTCCCACTTCTCCCGATGCTTCTGCCCCTCCGGTAACTCCCAGACCACCTCTGCCTGCCCATGGGGTTCCCCATCACCCCTCTTTGCTTCCCCCAACAGAGGGTCCCTGTGCGGCTGCCCATGGATTTGGAGGCGCCCAGCCTGAGATTCACCACCCTGTTCGTGCCACCAGCGCTCCCTCCCAGCGTGCTGCTTTCTGGCTTTGGGGATGGCGAGGTCTCCTGCGACAGCATCCCCAACTCCACCAGCTCCTTCAACCACCCCTTTGGCACCTATGAGTATGTGGCAGAGGACAGATGCCCCAAAGAACCAGTAGCTGCAGTGGGGCCGAAGGACAGTGAGGACACTGACTGTCATGTCCCTTCTTTCCCCAACAGCCTCACCAGCACCACATTCCTCATGGAGCCCCGTGACTCCCTGGGGAATGCAGTGTGCTGTGACGGCCCGCAGGAACAAGCCCTGGGACTGCACAGAGAGAACAAGGAGGCCACTGACATCACTGCCCCTGTTCCTAGCCTGACCACTGAGGCCCTCACTGTGCTCCCTGACATCTCCCACTGAGTGGCAGAGGGTAGCTGCCTGAAAGAGTAACACCTCCAAGGGAGGTATGTGGATCACTGGGGGATGGCAAGAACACCTTCCCTAATGTGCCACACCCCCCACCTTGACCACATCCCTGAAAAACCTTTGACATCTCTTAGAATATAGGGCAGAGGGCGACTACACCCTGGAGCAAGTGGTGGCGGTGATGCTGGTGGATGGCGAAAACATCCTCAATGATGTTCCCGAATGCCTGGCCAGCCCTTCCTCCTTCACCCAAATCCCCGAGTTCCTGGAGTACAGGGAGGAGGGGGACGGCCTCCAGGAAAATCTGGCAGCAGCCATCCTTTCAGACAATGACCCCCTCTGGGGGGTGGCGGCCTCCCCATTCCAGGACCCAGACGGGAAGCAGGGTGAGGCAGTGGCAGACCTCCCAACCACGCTGCCACTAAGTCCCACCCTGGAGACTTTGGAGGAGTCATCAGAGGACAGTCTGCTGGAGGGTCCCCCACAGGGCCCCCCACTGAATCCTCTGGCCAGATGACAGGCTGCTCCCCAGCACCATCCACCCTGCACGGCCCAGCTGCTCGAGGAGGCTCTGCAGAGGAACCCACGGGTGGTCCTGACCCGCTTGCCTCTTCCCACGGCTGCTGGCGCAAGACACCAGGGGCTCAGATCCAGCAAGCGGGCCAAGCGCTCTGCACCAGCTGGCACCTCTGGCATCCCAGAGACATCCATGGGGGTCAACCATCCACCCAGGAAGCGGCAGAAGATGCTGGCCAAACACTCCGGGACCCTGGCAAGAACAACCTGAGCAGGGACGGCGTGGCTGCGGGGGGAAGGTCAGCAGAAAGCGGGCACCTAAATGGCTGGCAATAGAAAGGGGTTTAGCTCGTGTCTACATCTGCTGCCTGCTCTCCCTCAAAGTTAAGAGCCGTAAAGCCACACAGCCCCAGGGAAACCCTTGTCTTTTCCAGCACCTGGGGTCTTCCCGTCACTCTTCCTTAAGCAGGAGAAATGACCCTGTATTTGGAAGTGCCCCTGCATTCACAAGTACCCTCAGTCCTCTGGCAGGTGCTCCCTATGGGCCAAAAGCCCTCTCACCCTTCACAAGCTGGCTGTCGCTCACCTGGCAGTTACTCCATCCAGGAGCCTTGCCATTTCCCTGACTTGGCCTACCGACTCAAGCCATCCCCAAAGCTGCAAACATCTGGCACAGAAGGAGAATGGAGCATCTGATCTTCCTTCCCAGTGCCTACAAGGAAAAGATAGGCCTTGCTTCTTAGGAAGAAGACGAAGAAACTCTTTGGAAGCTCGCTCCAGCCTAAACTCCAAAACTTTTACAAGACTCAGAAGGCAGAAAGCTCGCAGACAGTAAGCACAACTGACACCAGCTGCATCAAAGCAACCCAGAAACTGCAACTGCGAGGAGTACAGATTCCACAGCATCCTTCTGTACAGGCAGAGAAGACCTGTTTTGCCACAAAACAGTTAAAGAATCAAAAACCCCTCTAGCCAAGGACAGAACTGCTGACTGCTCTGCCAGTCATCTGGGCTGGTAGGTACCATTGATCTCTTCTGCTGCTCTAGTTTGCCTTTCGGAGGAAGAAAAGGCAGCTTCAAAACCTGCAAAAAGAAATGAAACCAAGTGGAGGAGATATTTCGGCATTTAAGAGTTCCAGGAGCTTCTCCAGGTGCAAAGTTTTGTTGTCTGGTTCAATGGAAGCACCTTAAGTTACATATTTAGCCAAAAGACCTAGACTGGGAACAAAGGCAGAGGATTCATCTGCACTTGCCTGGGTGCCTTTTGCATCGATTCCCACAACAAAATCAACCTCTGCTTCCCCAAAGGCAGGAAACAAGTCATAACCAAGCCTTGACAAGCAAATCCAACGCTGTCTCCACATACACAGCCAGGAACAAAAAGCTGTCCTGGTTCTGCTCCAGCCGAGCACCACACAGCTGCCTCTCTGAGGGGGTGTGAGGGGGGAATTTGCCAGGGCTGGGGGGGTGAAATGGAAAAGAAAACCAAAACCACCCCAAACCTCGTACGTTGGGATAAGGACAGTTTACTGGACAGCAGGAGATAACAAGAACAACAGAAAAGTCCTTGACTGCTGGGCAACAACTAAAACCAGCAGTGTGGTATCAGCACTGCTCTAATCCCAACTCCCAAACACGGCGTTACACCGGATGCTGGAAAGAACATTCTCTCTATCCCAGCTGAAACCAGGACAAAAGCCTTTCTCTCCACTGCTCCCCAAAACACCATCCAACCCAGAACTGACCAAGAGCCGTAACCACCATCTGCACCTTTCTACAGCATCTGCATTTGGAGACATCACTTCTTCAACGGGACCGAGGACTTCCACCAACGTTCACAAGTTCCCTTTCCTTGAACGTTTGGATTGATCAGCTCCCGTGGCAGTAAGGACAGCTACGGCTGACCACGGCCACACACTACACCAACACACTGCTCTATCCCTGCCCTGTTCAGTTCTGACTTACAGCTGCCACTGCTCAGCCAAACCCACCCCCTTTCAGATCTGTCAAGCGCTTTGATGTCAGACAGCATATCCTTGGGAACCAAATGCCTCAGCCCTTCTGCAGAGAGGAGGAGATCTGCATCATTCAACGCCACACCAACCACCTGGTCTGGTTTCACAGCCCCCAGCTTAAAGCCCTCTCTGTCCCCATCAAATTGCCCAACATGACTGCACAGGTCTGACCACAAAGACGCTGGAAAGATGTCCCTGACAGACATGGAGAACAGTCACTCTGCTCAACGCAAGCAAGGACACAGCACAGAAAAGAAAACTGTTAGTTCTCATCCAGGCTTGTCCCTCATCTGATGTTTTAACAGCAGTTTGAGCCCAGACACATTCTGCAGCACAGCTGAGTCACTTGGGGCCACACCAGGATATGTTTGTGTGTGTGTGTGTGTCTGTGTGTGTCTGTGCGTCTGTCTCTGTGTGTGTGTCCGTCTGTCTGTCTGTGCACGCACGAAGACTCAGTAACAGAAAGGGGTCAGCCCTTCCTACAGTCCTTTCAGCTAGAAATGGCCTTATCCCCACTGAGCTCCTTGGGGGCGTAAAGACAACTTGCCAGGCAGCAGTTACATCCTGCTGCGTCGGCGGTCAGGTATTCCCGCTGAACGAGACAGCCAGCAGACTGGGGTACAAAAGACAACGCTCCCACGGAAAGACAGCTTCACAGACAGATGCACAAGACAGCTGGATGGACCACAACCTTGCCCAGACACGTGGCTCTCTTGGAGGAAGAACCCCGCCGAGAGGCGCCTTCATGGCTGGCAACAGAAAGGGGGTCAGCTCATGTGTACCTCGGCTTTGTTCTTTCCTTCCAAGCAAGAACCAAAGAGCCACAGAGCAGGAGAAATGACCCTGGCTCTGGAACATTCCCAGCTACGGACATTCCCAGCTACACTGAGTCCTCTGGCAATTGCCACCCATGGGCCAGAAGCACCCTCAGCCCTCCTGGACCCGGCTCTCGCTCACCTGGCACTCATTCTCCATGGACCACAAGTGCACCAGACCTACCGACTGCCCAGAAAGGAGTCACGCTGTGCCACAAGGGACACTGCCCAGCCTGCAGCAGACATATTAGACTCTGCGGGGGAGAACTTTGTTCATGCAGCTCCTCAAGTGTCACGGTCCCTTTGTGTCAATGTTTTCTGCCTCCAGGCTGTGAACAACTTCAGCAACGGAACCAGCTACACCAAAAGGCTACAGAAAAATGCAGAAGCATCTGCAGCAGCTTGTTTTAGTCACCCTAAAAAAATTCTAGTTTTTTGCTTGTAGCTTAGAATATGATTTTGATGTTAAAGGAGTTACAGCAGCTCTGAGAATATAAAGCACGTTCAGACCATTAGCAATACGTAACTAGGACGGTGTGTGCCTTGATCTCTGTGGGAAGCTTTATGTGCTCTGTATTAAAACAGTGGGTACTGGCTATGGACCTGGACTCCAAAAAACATAAGGACTTTCAGGAAAGAACATAAATACACTGAGCATTACCCTCCATTCTTTATATTCAAAGGAATTAATAAATTTAACGAATGATTTCTGTAGAATAAGGATATAGGTAAGGTGAGACAACTGAAAGCCAACCTGTATTTCAAGAAACAAAGCCTGAGCCACACAGTAAACCCCTACACCGTTGTCAATTTGGTCCCATTATCTCCCCCCACAAATGACCTTCATCACCTGAGGAAGAAGTTGTGGTCCCATAAATACAGCCAGCTCACTAGTAGCCACCCGCTGACCAAGGAAGGAACAGGGATCAGATGGTGGAAAGGAAATATATTCTAAACACATCTGGTATTTGTTCTTCCCTGATCGAATACAGTACCTAAGCTCACTGACTGGGAGCTGTTTGGATATCAGAGAAGTGAACTGGGGCATCGTTCATTTTATAGCAAAGTTCATTAGTGCCTGTTGTAGTTTTGCGTGGCTGGGTTCAGGTGGAGAAGGGGGGCTGCAGGGGGGGCTGCTGCAAGAAGCAGCCAGAAGCTCTCTGCAGGCTCCACGGAGCAAACACCACCCGGCTCAAGGCTGGAGTCACTGCTGACCAAGGCTGAGCCCATCAGTGATGGTCAGGGTTCCTCTGGGAATCACTCGTAGGAGGGAAAAACCCACAAGCAGCTGCTTTGTGCCCCCAGAAAAAGGGAGTGAGAAGATGTAAGAAACTGTGCAGACACCAAAGCTAGGGAAGGGGGGAAGCACCCCAGGTGCTGGAGAGAATGAAGCCCCTGCAGCCCCTGCAGAAACCCATGGTGGAGTGGGTGTCCCCCCACAGCCCAGGGAAAAGGCCCAGACCCCACCTGCAGCCCGTGGAGAGGCCCCACGCTGGAGCAGGGGCAGACAGACAGGAGCTGCTGTGACCCACGCTGCAGCCAGCCCCTGGCAGCACTTGCAGCCCACAGAGAGAGACAGAGACACAGAGATGAGCGAGGGACAGAGAGATCCACGCTGGAGCAGGTTTGCTGAGCAGGGGGGCTTGTGACCCTGTGGAGGACAGGATGGAGTAGTCTGGGCCTGATAAATATTCTGTGATTTTATGACTGCACCCCATAGCAGTGACCCATGCTGGGGCAGCTGGGGAAGAGCTGGAGTCCACAGCATTTCCCAGCTCCTTGTGCCCAGCTCTCCCGGGTCACCTCACAGAAACAAGGCTCCTTCCTGCTTTTCAAGCCCGTCCTGCTTGTCACAGCAGCTCAGTGGGTACCCAGAGCCAAGACACAAATTCCCAGTGTGCTCAGGAAAGAGCTGGGGGCCTTTGGCCATCGGGACCCGCTTGCTGGTGGTCCTTGCGAGTCTCCCCAGCCAGTCACCGCTCCCTCTCCCTCACACAGGTCTGGAAAAGGCTCCAGGCAGCTACTTCTTCCATCACCTGAGGGAGTGGACAAGCAAAAACCTGCCTCCACCGGGCAGCTCCACCTTTGGCCATGGCACCACACAAGTTCTGTCATCACCGGAAAGGTACCGGGGGGAAACCAAAGAGAGAACAGAAACAGCAGGAAACGGGGGGGGGGGGGTGGCAGGGAAAAAAATGAACATGAAACAGCAATTCAAAAGAAAAAGAAAAGAGCAGGAAGCATCAGGCAAAGAAATATGAAAACAAATCCAAAACCAAACAAGACAAGAAAAGTAGGAGGGGGCGGGCAGGGGAGGAATTGAAAAATGAACCACACAAAACCAGAAATGAGAAGGAAACTCCTGGAAAGGGGGTTGGATGGGGAAGTGAAAAAATAGGAATAAACAGAAGGAAGGAATTAAAAAGTAAAAGGCAAAAGAAAGCGGGTGGGTAGAAAGCAAGAGTAAGGACAGGTGTGAGCAGGGAGCTGCAAGCAGAAAATAAAGGAGATGAAGAGGTGGCAAAAAGGAAAAAAAATTGGAGGTGGAAGCGGTGGGTTGAAACCCAAAGAAACAGCAGATGGAAACAGCAGGCTGGAAGAAAACTAAAAGGGTTTAAAGAAGCACAGGGCAGGAAGCAATAAAAGAGGCAGGTAGAAGGGGCAAGCTGGAATCTAAAACCCAGCAGATTAAAAAAAAAAAACAACTGAAAATTGGAAAAACAAAACCTGAGGAGACAGCAGAAGGCATCGATGACATGCGGGTGGCGTGTACCACTGGGCCCAAATATGTGTTGCTGTCTACTTGCCTGATGCTTTATGGTTTTATATATATATTTACATTATTCTTTAAATGCAGACATAGCCATATTTTTATATTTATGTTATTGTCAGGTAGGCACTCTATAGATAGCAGGGCCTGTATTGCCCTGGACAGGGTGCACTGTCCTGTCTGCACTGTGCTGTGTCACACGGTGTTCGTTTCTCCATCCTATTGCTCAGTGTATTTTGTGTTGCTCCCCAGGGGACTTTCTGTTGTAGTTTCCATCATTCTGCTGCCTGTATTTTTTAGTGCTCTGTACAGTCTCTTGTGGGCACTGTCTGGTGTGATGTGTCTGACACGTGTGGTACTGCAGTGGGGGTGTTTTGTTGTTTCCTTTCACTGTCGGGGAAAAAAAATCCCAAACCAAACCAGTCCTAAAACCCCAAGGAAAGACAAGGAGAAAGGGGCGGGGAGGGAGAAGAGGAAAAAAAGAAATAACCCAAGAAAAAGGGAAGAAGGAAGAGCCAGAGGAAGGGGCTGGAAGGCGGTGCTGGAAGGAAGAAAAAATCAGAAGAAAGAGAATCAGAAAGAGCAAGAGGAAGAGGTGGGTGGGTGGAGGGTGTAAAGAGAAAAAGACAAAAGGAACGACCAGGAGAGAAGGCGGATGTGAGGGGTCGGTTGCTTATGGGTGGGTCAAACGGCTTTGTGGGGGCCCCTCGAGCAGCTCTGGGTGGCCAGGCCTCTTTGGTTGCACAGTGAGGAGAAGCTCTGTGTCGGGGAGCCTTGGATGCCCCTCCAGCAGTCTGCCCGAGGACGCTGAGAGACCCCAGAGTTCCCCAACAGCTCCGGCCATCTGCTCAAGGGGCTCCCAAAAAGCCACAGGGATGGGATTTTTGGGATCCTGGTGAGGGACACCGGTACATCGTGACATTTTTGGCCATCTGAGCAGTCCCTGCACTTTTTAAAGGCTGGAGTGACAAGGGCTTTGGTCTGACCTTCAGGCCCCTCGCCTGTTCGTCAGGACCTTTCCTTCCCCTCACAGCTCCCAAGAGCTGCTGGGGGGGGCTGAGGGCACCACCAAGCCCCTTCCCTGCTCATGAACAGCTGGGAGGCAGATGGGGTGAGGCTGAAGCAGAGCTGCCCACCGCCCAGCGCTCCTGTCTCTCTCTCAGGCTCAGCCAACCTGTGCCCTCCGCCTGGCCAGCAGCAGCAGCCCTTCCCTGCAGCCCAGGCACCCTTAGTGGGGGGGCACCCCAGGGCCCCCAGGCACCACCAGCAGCTACGGCAGCCCGCTCTGCTCTGGCATATATACACACATATACACACATTGTGAGAGTATTGGAAGGTATATGCCAGGCCCTGTGCACACTGTACACATCACCTTGTCTGTGTTGTGGGGCTTTAGTGTATTTCCCATTGGGTGTAGCCTTGCCCTGTCTGTATGTTACGGGGTGGGACTGCACTGTAAGTCCCGTGCTGTCCTCTTGCTCTCTGCAGTGCACTTTGTGTTGTATTCCAGGCGCTGCACTGCACTGGATGCTGTTGCACTGTACAATGTACAGCGCGGGTACGTCCGGAAGCGCACTGTGCACTGCACGCTGGGTGCTCTCCTGCACGCTGCAGGGCTGCCTGTCACACAGCTTGTGCCTTTTTGATCCCAGTGTTGGAAAGAGCAGTTGGAATCCAAACAGAAAGACTAAAAAAGCACGGGGCTGGAAGAAATCAGAGAGGCAGGTGGAAGAGACAGACAAAGAAGAGGTTGAGGTAGAGGAAGAAGAGGACGGGGAGAACCAGGATTCCAGAAATGAATACAGAGAATGACATGTGGAGGAGTAGGAGGTGGTGGAGGAAGATGCAGAGGAGAAGGATAACAGATACTGAACAATATGAGAAAGAAAAATTTAGGAAGAATAAAGGCAAGTGGAGGATAAATAAGAGGAGGAGGAGGAGAATCGAACAAGCAGCTGAGAAAGAGGAAGAAGAAGATGAGGTAAAAGAAGATTCCAGAAAGGAATACAGGCAAGACTATGAGGAGGAGGTGGAGGCAGAGGTAAGTGGATGAGGAGGAGGAGGAGGATGAGACAGAGGAAGAAGTGGATGAGAAGAAAGAAGAATCCAAGAATGAACACATGGAGGAGTATGAGGAAGAGCCAGATTAGGAGGTGGATTTGGAGGAGGACCGACAATGAACAGTATGAGGAGGAGGAGGAAGAGAGACAATGAACAGTATAAGGAAGAATACTAAGGAAGAATAGAGGTAAGTGCAGTGAAAATACAAAGAGCAGAATGAGACAGAGGAAGAAGAGGTTGAGAAAGAGGAAGAAGAGGACGAGGAGAAACAAGAATCCAAAAATGAATACAGGGAGTAACATGAAGAAGAGGAGGAGGATGAGGAGGACAGAGAATGAACAGTGTGAGGAAGAATACTAAGGAAGAAAAGAGGTAAGTAGAGGAGGGTGAGGAAGAGGATGAGATGGAGGAAGATGACGACAAGGAGGAAGAAGAAAGGAGAAGGAGGTGAAGGTGGAAGAGGAGGCGGAGGAGGAAGACAGTACGAGGATGAGAATGAGACAGAGGAAGAAGAGATTGAAAAAGAAAGAAGAAGAGGAGAAAGAAGATTCCAGAAAGGAATACTGAGAAAAATATGAGTAGAAGGTGGAGGAGGATGGGTAGGAATAATAAGGAAGAATACAGGTAAGTGGAGTAAGTGGAGGAAGACGAGGAGGAGCATGAGATGCAACAGCAGCACCAGCAGCAACACGAGCAGCAGCACCAGCAGCACCAGCACCAGCAGTAGCACCAGCAACAGCAGCACCAGCAACAGCAGAAGAACCAGCAGCACCAGCAGCAGCAGCACAAACAACACCAGCAGCAGCAACAGCAGCAACACGAGCAGCAGCACCAGCAGCACCAACAGCAGCACCAGGACCAGCAGCACCAGCAACACCATCAGCAGCACCAGCAGCACCATCAGCAGCAGCACCAGCAGTAGCAGTACAAGCAGTAGCAGCACAAGCAGCAGAACCAGCAGCAGAACCAGCAGCACCAGCAGCACGAGCACAAACAGCAGCAGCAGCAGCACCAGCATGAGCAGCAGCAGCACCACAAGCACCAGCAGCACCACCACCACTACCACCAGCAGCAGCACCAGCACCACCACAAACAGCAGCAGCAGCAGCACCAGCAGCAGTACCAGCACAAGCAGCAGCAGCACCAGTAGCAGCAGCACCAGCAGCACCAGCACCAGCAGCAACAGCACCAGCACGAGCACCACAAACAGCACCAGGAGCACCAGCAGCACCACCAGCAGCACCAGGACTAGCAGCACCAGCAACACCAGCAGCAGCACAAATAGCAGCACCAGCAACACCAGCAGCACCAGCATCAGCAGCAACACCACCAGGAGTAGCACCAGCAGCAGCACCACCAGCAGCAGCAGAGGCAGGACCAGCACCAGCAGCACCAGCATCAGCAGCAACACCACCAGGAGTAGCACCAGCAGCAGCACCAGCACCAGCAGCACCAGCAGCACCAGAAGCACCAGCAACACCAGCACCAGCAGCACCAGCAGTAGCAGCGTTTCCCTCAAGTCCTCCCAGACAGACAGGGAAGTGGCTTCTGTCCGGTCCACGGGCCATGAAAACAAGTTCACAAGGTTGAGGATTTGCTCTCCCAAACCAAGCACTCAAAATACACCCCTACCAGGCTCAGCCCAGTGTCAGCAATGACTGAGGCATCACGCCCGTGTCCCTTCCAAAGCACACCACGCCGCAGCAAGTGACCTGGGGCCATTCCAAAGTTTCTCTTGCCCAGCCAAGGGGCTCGCTGCCTCACAGGGTCCCCGGCCCCCACCTCCCCCTGCCGTGTCCCCAGAGGTCACTGTCGCTGTGGGGCAGCTGCTGGCATCTTTTCCCAGAAACCACCTCTGTAGCAGCCCCGCTAGCAAAACCCTGCCATGCCAACCCAAAACGCAGTAAAACTCACACCCGTTAATGTCATTCCACGCTCCCAAAGATGTGCTGCTCTCCCACGGTTACCACAACCAAAGCACCAAAGTGGAAAAAGCTCTGTCCAGAAAACAACCCTGTGTGGACTGCCAAACTCTTCAGTTTCCATACCAGCCTTCAACGTGCAAAATTTCAGAGCCATCAGGCGTTAAGAACCTTCCTGTGCTTTCACTGCCTCCTGCAGACCTGTGGGCTGTGACCAAGCCAAAGTTGGTAGCCCCTGGCTGGGCTTCCTGACTGGAGCATCAGGTAACTCAAGAGTAAGTGCTTGAGCTGCTTCTCAGAACAGCAGCCTCTGTGTGTCTGTCTACCTGCAGGTAGAGCAGCAGGCTCCCAATTCTCCCGATGCTTCCGCCCCTCCGGTAACTCCCAGACCACCTCTGCCTGCCCATGGGGTTCCCCATCACCCCTCTTTGCTTCCCCCAACAGAGGGTCCCTGTGCGGCTGCCCATGGATTTGGAGGCGCCCAGCCTGAGATTCACCACCCTGTCCGTGCCACCAGCGCTCCCTCCCAGCGTGCTGCTTTCTGGCTTTGGGGATGGCGAGGTCTCCTGCGACAGCATCCCCAACTCCACCAGCTCCTTCAACCACCCCTTTGGCACCTATGAGTATGTGGCAGAGGACAGATGCCCCAAAGAACCAGTAGCTGCAGTGGGGCCGAAGGACAGTGAGGACACTGACTGTCATGTCCCTTCTTTCCCCAACAGCCTCACCAGCACCACATTCCTCATGGAGCCCCGTGACTCCCTGGGGAATGCGGTGTGCTGTGACGGCCCGCAGGAACAAGCCCTGGGACTGCACAGAGAGAACAAGGAGGCCACTGACATCACTGCCCCTGTTCCTAGCCTGACCACTGAGGCCCTCACTGTGCTCCCTGACATCTCCCACTGAGTGGCAGAGGGTAGCTGCCTGAAAGAGTAACACCTCCAAGGGAGGTATGTGGATCACTGGGGGATGGCAAGAACACCTTCCCTAATGTACCACACCCCCCACCTTGACCACATCCCTGAAAAACCTTTCACATCTCTTAGAATATAGGGCAGAGGGCGACTACACCCTGGAGCAAGTGGCGGCGGTGATGCTGGTAGATGGCGAAAACATCCTCAATGATGTTCCCGAATGCCTGGCCAGCCCTTCCTCCTTCACCCAAATCCCCGAGTTCCTGGAGTACAGGGAGGAGGGGGACAGCCTCCAGGAAAATCTGGCAGCAGCCATCCTTTCAGACAATGACCCCCTCTGGGGGGTGGCGGCCTCCCCATTCCAGGACCCAGACGGGAAGCAGGGTGAGGCAGTGGCAGACCTCCCAACCACGCTGCCACTAAGTCCCACCCTGGAGACTTCGGAGGAGTCATCAGAGGACAGTCTGCTGGAGAGTCCCCCACAGGGCCCCCCACTGAATCCTCTGGCCAGATGACAGGCTGCTCCCCAGCACCATCCACCCTGCACGGCCCAGCTGCTCGAGGAGGCTCTGCAGAGGAACCCACGGGTGGTCCTGACCCGCTTGCCTCTTCCCATGGCTGCTGGCGCAAGACACCAGGGGCTCAGATCCAGCAAGCGGGCCAAGCGCTCTGCACCAGCTGGCACCTCTGGCATCCCAGAGACATCCATGGGGGTCAACCATCCACCCAGGAAGCGGCAGAAGATGCTGGCCAAACACTCCGGGACCCTGGCAAGAACAACCTGAGCAGGGACGGCGTGGCTGCGGGGGGAAGGTCAGCAGAAAGCGGGCACCTAAATGGCTGGCAATAGAAAGGGGTTTAGCTCGTGTCTACATCTGCTGCCTGCTCTCCCTCAAAGTTAAGAGCCGTAAAGCCACACAGCCCCAGGGAAACCCTTGTCTTTTCCAGCACCTGGGGTCTTCCCGTCACTCTTCCTTTAGCGGGAGAAATGACCCTGTATTTGGAAGTGCCCCTGCATTCACAAGTACCCTCAGTCCTCTGGCAGGTGCTCCCTATGGGCCAAAAGCCCTCTCACCCTTCACAAGCTGGCTGTCGCTCACCTGGCAGTTACTCCATCCAGGAGCCTTGCCATTTCCCTGACTTGGCCTACCGACTCAAGCCATCCCCAAAGCTGCAAACATCTGGCACAGAAGGAGAATGGAGCATCTGATCTTCCTTCCCAGTGCCTACAAGGAAAAGATAGGCCTTGCTTCTTAGGAAGAAGACGAAGAAACTCTTTGGAAGCTCGCTCCAGCCTAAACTCCAAAACTTTTACAAGACTCAGAAGGCAGAAAGCTCGCAGACAGTAAGCACAACTGACACCAGCTGCATCAAAGCAACCCAGAAACAGCAATGGCGAGGAGTACAGATTCCACAGCATCCTTCTGTACAGGCAGAGAAGACCCGTTTTGTCACAAAACAGTTAAAGAATCAAAAACCCCTTCTAGCCAAGGACAGAACTGCTGACTGCTCTGCCAGTCATCTGGGCTGGTAGGTACCATTAATCTCTTCTGCTGTTCTAGTTTGCCTTTCAGAGGAAGAAAAGGCAGCTTCAAAACCTGCAAAAAGAAATGAAACCAAGTAGAGGAGATATTTCGGCATTTAAGAGTTCCAGGAGCTTCTCCAGGTGCAAAGTTTTGTTGTCTGGTTCACTGGAAGCACCTTAAGTTACGTAGTTAGCCGACAGACCTAGACTGGGAACCAAGGCAGAGGATTCATCTGCACTTGCCTGGGTGCCTTTTGCATCGATTCCCACAACAAAATCAACCTCTGCTTCCCCAAAGGCAGGAAACAAGTCATAACCAAGCCTTGACAAGCAAATCCAACACTGTCTCCACATACACAGCCAGGAACAAAAAGCTGTCCTAGTTCTGCTCCAGCCGAGCACCACACAGCTGCCTCTCTGAGGGGGTGTGAGGGGGGAATTTGCCAGGGCTGGGGGGGTGAAATGGAAAAGAAAACCAAAACCACCCCAAACCTCGTGCGTTGGGATAAGGACAGTTTACTGGACAGCAGGAAATAACAAGAACAGACTTCACAGCAAAATATCCCTCACTGGCACAGAATGCCCTGTTTGGCCAGTTTCAGGCACCTGCCCTGGCTGTGTCCCCTCCAAGCTTTCTGGGTGCCCCCCAGCCACCTTCTCCTTAGCAGGCCAGCGTGAACAACAGAAAAGTCCTTGACTGCTGGGCAACAACTAAAACCAGCAGTGTGGTATCAGCACTGCTCTAATCCCAACTCCCAAACACGGCGTTACACCGGATGCTGGAAAGAACATTCTCTCTATCCCAGCTGAAACCAGGACAAAAGCCTTTCTCTCCACTGCTCCCCAAAACACCATCCAACCCAGAACTGACCAAGAGCCGTAACCACCATCTGCACCTTTCTACAGCATCTGCATTTGGAGACATCACTTCTTCTTCAACGGGACCGAGGACTTCCACCAACGTTCACAAGTTCCCTTTCCTTGAACGTTTGGATTGATCAGCTCCCGTGGCAGTAAGGACAGCTACGGCTGACCACGGCCACACACTACACCAACACACTGCTCTATCCCTGCCCTGTTCAGTTCTGACTTACAGCTGCCACTGCTCAGCCAAACCCACCCCTTTTCAGACCTGTCAAGCGCTTTGATATCAGACAGCATATCCTTGGGAACCAAATGCCTCAGCCCTTCTGCAAAGAGGAGGAGATCTGCATCATTCAACGCCACACCAACCACCTGGTCTGGTTTCACAGCCCCCAGCTTAAAGCCCTCTCTGTCCCCATCAAATTGCCCAACATGACTGCACAGGTCTGACCACAAAGACGCTGGAAAGATGTCCCTGACAGACATGGAGAACAGTCACTCTGCTCAACGCAAGCAAGGACACAGCACGGAAAAGAAAACTGTTAGTTCTCATCCAGGCTTGTCCCTCATCTGATGTTTTAACAGCAGTTTGAGCCCAGACACATTCTGCAGCACAGCTGAGTCACTTGGGGCCACACCAGGATATGTTTGTGTGTGTGTGTGTGTGTGTGTTTGTGTGTGTGTCTGTGCGTCTGTCTCTGTGTGTGTGTCCGTCTGTCTGTCTGTGCGTGCACAAAGACTCAGTAACAGAAAGGGGTCAGCCCTTCCTACAGTCCTTTCAGCTAGAAATGGCCTTATCCCCACTGAGCTCCTTGGGGGCGTAAAGATAACTTGCCAGGTAGTGGTTACATCCTGCTGCATTGCCTGTCAGGTATTCCCGCTGACCGAGACAGCCAGCAGACTGGGGTACAAAAGACAACGCTCCCACGGAAAGACAGCTTCACAGACAGATGCACAAGACAGCTGGATGGACCACAACCTTGCCCAGACACGTGGCTCTCTTGGAGGAAGAACCCCGCCGAGAGGCGCCTTCATGGCTGGCAACAGAAAGGGGGTCAGCTCATGTGTACCTCGGCTTTGTTCTTTCCTTCCAAGCAAGAACCAAAGAGCCACAGAGCAGGAGAAATGACCCTGGCTCTGGAACATTCCCAGCTACGGACATTCCCAGCTACACTGAGTCCTCTGGCAATTGCCACCCATGGGCCAGAAGCACCCTCAGCCCTCCCGGACCCGGCTCTCGCTCACCTGGCACTCATTCTCCATGGACCACAAGTGCACCAGACCTACCGACTGCCCAGAAAGGAGTCACGCTGTGCCACAAGGGACACTGCCCAGCCTGCAGCAGACATATTAGACTCTGCGGGGGAGAACTTTGTTCATGCAGCTCCTCAAGTGTCACGGTCCCTTTGTGTCAATGTTTTCTGCCTCCAGGCTGTGAACAACTTCAGCAACGGAACCAGCTACACCAAAAGGCTACAGAAAAATGCAGAAGCATCTGCAGCAGCTTGTTTTAGTCACCCTAAAAAAATTCTAGTTTTTTGCTTGTAGCTTAGAATATGATTTTGATGTTAAAGGAGTTACAGCAGCTCTGAGAATATAAAGCACGTTCAGACCATTAGCAATACGTAACTAGGACGGTGTGTGCCTTGATCTCTGTGGGAAGCTTTATGTGCTCTGTATTAAAACAGTGGGTACTGGCTATGGACCTGGACTCCAAAAAACATAAGGACTTTCAGGAAAGAACATAAATACACTGAGCATTACCCTCCATTCTTTATATTCAAAGGAATTAATAAATTTAACGAATGATTTCTGTAGAATAAGGATATAGGTAAGGTGAGACAACTGAAAGCCAACCTGTATTTCAAGAAACAAAGCCTGAGCCACACAGTAAACCCCTACACCGTTGTCAATTTGGTCCCATTATCTCCCCCCACAAATGACCTTCATCACCTGAGGAAGAAGTTGTGGTCCCATAAATACAGCCAGCTCACTAGTAGCCACCCGCTGACCAAGGAAGGAACAGGGATCAGATGGTGGAAAGGAAATATATTCTAAACACATCTGGTATTTGTTCTTCCCTGATCGAATACAGTACCTAAGCTCACTGACTGGGAGCTGTTTGGATATCAGAGAAGTGAACTGGGGCATCGTTCATTTTATAGCAAAGTTCATTAGTGCCTGTTGTAGTTTTGCGTGGCTGGGTTCAGGTGGAGAAGGGGGGCTGCAGGGGGGGCTGCTGCAAGAAGCAGCCAGAAGCTCTCTGCAGGCTCCACGGAGCAAACACCACCCGGCTCAAGGCTGGAGTCACTGCTGACCAAGGCTGAGCCCATCAGTGATGGTCAGGGTTCCTCTGGGAATCACTCGTAGGAGGGAAAAACCCACAAGCAGCTGCTTTGTGCCCCCAGAAAAAGGGAGTGAGAAGATGTAAGAAACTGTGCAGACACCAAAGCTAGGGAAGGGGGGAAGCACCCCAGGTGCTGGAGAGAATGAAGCCCCTGCAGCCCCTGCAGAAACCCATGGTGGAGTGGGTGTCCCCCCACAGCCCAGGGAAAAGGCCCAGACCCCACCTGCAGCCCGTGGAGAGGCCCCACGCTGGAGCAGGGGCAGACAGACAGGAGCTGCTGTGACCCACGCTGCAGCCAGCCCCTGCCAGCACTTGCAGCCCACAGAGAGAGACAGAGACACAGAGATGAGCGAGGGACAGAGAGATCCACGCTGGAGCAGGTTTGCTGAGCAGGGGGGCTTGTGACCCTGTGGAGGACAGGATGGAGTAGTCTGGGCCTGATAAATATTCTGTGATTTTATGACTGCACCCCATAGCAGTGACCCATGCTGGGGCAGCTGGGGAAGAGCTGGAGTCCACAGCATTTCCCAGCTCCTTGTGCCCAGCTCTCCCGGGTCACCTCACAGAAACAAGGCTCCTTCCTGCTTTTCAAGCCCGTCCTGCTTGTCACAGCAGCTCAGTGGGTACCCAGAGCCAAGACACAAATTCCCAGTGTGCTCAGGAAAGAGCTGGGGGCCTTTGGCCATCGGGACCCGCTTGCTGGTGGTCCTTGCGAGTCTCCCCAGCCAGTCACCGCTCCCTCTCCCTCACACAGGTCTGGAAAAGGCTCCAGGCAGCTACTTCTTCCATCACCTGAGGGAGTGGACAAGCAAAAACCTGCCTCCACCGGGCAGCTCCACCTTTGGCCATGGCACCACACAAGTTCTGTCATCACCGGAAAGGTACCGGGGGGAAACCAAAGAGAGAACAGAAACAGCAGGAAACGGGGGGGGGGGGGTGGCAGGGAAAAAAATGAACATGAAACAGCAATTCAAAAGAAAAAGAAAAGAGCAGGAAGCATCAGGCAAAGAAATATGAAAACAAATCCAAAACCAAACAAGACAAGAAAAGTAGGAGGGGGCGGGCAGGGGAGGAATTGAAAAATGAACCACACAAAACCAGAAATGAGAAGGAAACTCCTGGAAAGGGGGTTGGATGGGGAAGTGAAAAAATAGGAATAAACAGAAGGAAGGAATTAAAAAGTAAAAGGCAAAAGAAAGCGGGTGGGTAGAAAGCAAGAGTAAGGACAGGTGTGAGCAGGGAGCTGCAAGCAGAAAATAAAGGAGATGAAGAGGTGGCAAAAAGGAAAAAAAATTGGAGGTGGAAGCGGTGGGTTGAAACCCAAAGAAACAGCAGATGGAAACAGCAGGCTGGAAGAAAACTAAAAGGGTTTAAAGAAGCACAGGGCAGGAAGCAATAAAAGAGGCAGGTAGAAGGGGCAAGCTGGAATCTAAAAACCAGCAGATTAAAAAAAAAAAACAACTGAAAATTGGAAAAACAAAACCTGAGGAGACAGCAGAAGGCATCGATGACATGCGGGTGGCGTGTACCACTGGGCCCAAATATGTGTTGCTGTCTACTTGCCTGATGCTTTATGGTTTTATATATATATTTACATTATTCTTTAAATGCAGACATAGCCATATTTTTATATTTATGTTATTGTCAGGTAGGCACTCTATAGATAGCAGGGCCTGTATTGCCCTGGACAGGGTGCACTGTCCTGTCTGCACTGTGCTGTGTCACACGGTGTTCGTTTCTCCATCCTATTGCTCAGTGTATTTTGTGTTGCTCCCCAGGGGACTTTCTGTTGTAGTTTCCATCATTCTGCTGCCTGTATTTTTTAGTGCTCTGTACAGTCTCTTGTGGGCACTGTCTGGTGTGATGTGTCTGACACGTGTGGTACTGCAGTGGGGGTGTTTTGTTGTTTCCTTTCACTGTCGGGGAAAAAAAATCCCAAACCAAACCAGTCCTAAAACCCCAAGGAAAGACAAGGAGAAAGGGGCGGGGAGGGAGAAGAGGAAAAAAAGAAATAACCCAAGAAAAAGGGAAGAAGGAAGAGCCAGAGGAAGGGGCTGGAAGGCGGTGCTGGAAGGAAGAAAAAATCAGAAGAAAGAGAATCAGAAAGAGCAAGAGGAAGAGGTGGGTGGGTGGAGGGTGTAAAGAGAAAAAGACAAAAGGAACGACCAGGAGAGAAGGCGGATGTGAGGGGTCGGTTGCTTATGGGTGGGTCAAACGGCTTTGTGGGGGCCCCTCGAGCAGCTCTGGGTGGCCAGGCCTCTTTGGTTGCACAGTGAGGAGAAGCTCTGTGTCGGGGAGCCTTGGATGCCCCTCCAGCAGTCTGCCCGAGGACGCTGAGAGACCCCAGAGTTCCCCAACAGCTCCGGCCATCTGCTCAAGGGGCTCCCAAAAAGCCACAGGGATGGGATTTTTGGGATCCTGGTGAGGGACACCGGTACATCGTGACATTTTTGGCCATCTGAGCAGTCCCTGCACTTTTTAAAGGCTGGAGTGACAAGGGCTTTGGTCTGACCTTCAGGCCCCTCGCCTGTTCGTCAGGACCTTTCCTTCCTCTCACAGCTCCCAAGAGCTGCTGGGGGGGGCTGAGGGCACCACCAAGCCCCTTCCCTGCTCATGAACAGCTGGGAGGCAGATGGGGTGAGGCTGAAGCAGAGCTGCCCACCGCCCAGCGCTCCTGTCTCTCTCTCAGGCTCAGCCAACCTGTGCCCTCCGCCTGGCCAGCAGCAGCAGCCCTTCCCTGCAGCCCAGGCACCCTTAGTGGGGGGGCACCCCAGGGCCCCCAGGCACCACCAGCAGCTACGGCAGCCCGCTCTGCTCTGGCATATATACACACATATACACACATTGTGAGAGTATTGGAAGGTATATGCCAGGTCCTGTGCACACTGTACACATCACCTTGTCTGTGTTGTGGGGCTTTATTGTATTTCCCATTGGGTGTAGCCTTGCCCTGTCTGTATGTTACGGGGTGGGACTGCACTGTAAGTCCCGTGCTGTCCTCTTGCTCTCTGCAGTGCACTTTGTGTTGTATTCCAGGCGCTGCACTGCACTGGATGCTGTTGCACTGTACAATGTACAGCGCGGGTACGTCCGGAAGCGCACTGTGCACTGCACGCTGGGTGCTCTCCTGCACGCTGCAGGGCTGCCTGTCACACAGCTTGTGCCTTTTTGATCCCAGTGTTGGAAAGAGCAGTTGGAATCCAAACAGAAAGACTAAAAAAGCACGGGGCTGGAAGAAATCAGAGAGGCAGGTGGAAGAGACAGACAAAGAAGAGGTTGAGGTAGAGGAAGAAGAGGACGGGGAGAACCAGGATTCCAGAAATGAATACAGAGAATGACATTTGGAGGAGTAGGAGGTGGTGGAGGAAGATGCAGAGGAGAAGGATAACAGATACTGAACAATATGAGAAAGAAAAATTTAGGAAGAATAAAGGCAAGTGGAGGATAAATAAGAGGAGGAGGAGGAGAATCGAACAAGCAGCTGAGAAAGAGGAAGAAGAAGATGAGGTAAAAGAAGATTCCAGAAAGGAATACAGGCAAGACTATGAGGAGGAGGTGGAGGCAGAGGTAAGTGGATGAGGAGGAGGAGGAGGATGAGACAGAGGAAGAAGTGGATGAGGAGAAAGTAGAATCCAAGAATGAACACAGGGAGGAATATGAGGAAGAGCAGGATTAGGAGGTGGATTTGGAGGAGGACCGACAATGAACAGTATGAGGAGGAGGAGGAAGAGAGACAATGAACAGTATAAGGAAGAATACTAAGGAAGAATAGAGGTAAGTGCAGTGAAAATACAAAGAGCAGAATGAGACAGAGGAAGAAGAGGTTGAGAAAGAGGAAGAAGAGGACGAGGAGAAACAAGAATCCAAAAATGAATACAGGGAGTAACATGAAGAAGAGGAGGAGGATGAGGAGGACAGAGAATGAACAGTGTGAGGAAGAATACTAAGGAAGAAAAGAGGTAAGTAGAGGAGGGTGAGGAAGAGGATGAGATGGAGGAAGATGACGACAAGGAGGAAGAAGAAAGGAGAAGGAGGTGAAGGTGGAAGAGGAGGCGGAGGAGGAAGACAGTACGAGGATGAGAATGAGACAGAGGAAGAAGAGATTGAAAAAGAAAGAAGAAGAGGAGAAAGAAGATTCCAGAAAGGAATACTGAGAAAAATATGAGTAGAAGGTGGAGGAGGATGGGTAGGAATAATAAGGAAGAATACAGGTAAGTGGAGTAAGTGGAGGAAGACGAGGAGGAGCATGAGATGCAACAGCAGCACCAGCAGCAACACGAGCAGCAGCACCAGCAGCACCAGCACCAGCAGTAGCACCAGCAACAGCAGCACCAGCAACAGCAGAAGAACCAGCAGCACCAGCAGCAGCAGCACAAACAACACCAGCAGCAGCAACAGCAGCAACACGAGCAGCAGCACCAGCAGCACCAACAGCAGCACCAGGACCAGCAGCACCAGCAACACCATCAGCAGCACCAGCAGCACCATCAGCAGCAGCACCAGCTGTAGCAGTACAAGCAGTAGCAGCACAAGCAGCAGAACCAGCAGCAGAACCAGCAGCACCAGCAGCACGAGCACAAACAGCAGCAGCAGCAGCACCAGCATGAGCAGCAGCAGCACCACAAGCACCAGCAGCACCACCACCACTACCACCAGCAGCAGCACCAGCACCACCACAAACAGCAGCAGCAGCAGCACCAGCAGCAGTACCAGCACAAGCAGCAGCAGCACCAGTAGCAGCAGCACCAGCAGCACCAGCACCAGCAGCAACAGCACCAGCACGAGCACCACAAACAGCACCAGGAGCACCAGCAGCACCACCAGCAGCACCAGGACTAGCAGCACCAGCAACACCAGCAGCAGCACAAATAGCAGCACCAGCAACACCAGCAGCACCAGCATCAGCAGCAACACCACCAGGAGTAGCACCAGCAGCAGCAGCACCACCAGCAGCAGAGGCAGGACCAGCACCAGCAGCACCAGCATCAGCAGCAACACCACCAGGAGTAGCACCAGCAGCAGCACCAGCACCAGCAGCACCAGCAGCACCAGAAGCACCAGCAACACCAGCACCAGCAGCACCAGCAGTAGCAGCGTTTCCCTCAAGTCCTCCCAGACAGACAGGGAAGTGGCTTCT
The DNA here is from genome assembly GCF_964237585.1 of Gallinula chloropus. NCBI lineage: Eukaryota > Metazoa > Chordata > Aves > Gruiformes > Rallidae > Gallinula > Gallinula chloropus. Next base: position 3,487,660 of record NC_140116.1, read on the forward strand.
GTCCGGTCCACGGGCCATGAAAACAAGTTCACAAGGTTGAGGATTTGCTCTCCCAAACCAAGCACTCAAAATACACCCCTACCAGGCTCAGCCCAGTGTCAGCAATGACTGAGGCATCACGCCCGTGTCCCTTCCAAAGCACACCACGCCGCAGCAAGTGACCTGGGGCCATTCCAAAGTTTCTCTTGCCCAGCCAAGGGGCTCGCTGCCTCACAGGGTCCCCGGCCCCCACCTCCCCCTGCCGTGTCCCCAGAGGTCACTGTCGCTGTGGGGCAGCTGCTGGCATCTTTTCCCAGAAACCACCTCTGTAGCAGCCCCGCTAGCAAAACCCTGCCATGCCAACCCAAAACGCAGTAAAACTCACACCCGTTAATGTCATTCCACGCTCCCAAAGATGTGCTGCTCTCCCACGGTTACCACAACCAAAGCACCAAAGTGGAAAAAGCTCTGTCCAGAAAACAACCCTGTGTGGACTGCCAAACTCTTCAGTTTCCATACCAGCCTTCAACGTGCAAAATTTCAGAGCCATCAGGCGTTAAGAACCTTCCTGTGCTTTCACTGCCTCCTGCAGACCTGTGGGCTGTGACCAAGCCAAAGTTGGTAGCCCCTGGCTGGGCTTCCTGACTGGAGCATCAGGTAACTCAAGAGTAAGTGCTTGAGCTGCTTCTCAGAACAGCAGCCTCTGTGTGTCTGTCTACCTGCAGGTAGAGCAGCAGGCTCCCAATTCTCCCGATGCTTCCGCCCCTCCGGTAACTCCCAGACCACCTCTGCCTGCCCATGGGGTTCCCCATCACCCCTCTTTGCTTCCCCCAACAGAGGGTCCCTGTGCGGCTGCCCATGGATTTGGAGGCGCCCAGCCTGAGATTCACCACCCTGTCCGTGCCACCAGCGCTCCCTCCCAGCGTGCTGCTTTCTGGCTTTGGGGATGGCGAGGTCTCCTGCGACAGCATCCCCAACTCCACCAGCTCCTTCAACCACCCCTTTGGCACCTATGAGTATGTGGCAGAGGACAGATGCCCCAAAGAACCAGTAGCTGCAGTGGGGCCGAAGGACAGTGAGGACACTGACTGTCATGTCCCTTCTTTCCCCAACAGCCTCACCAGCACCACATTCCTCATGGAGCCCCGTGACTCCCTGGGGAATGCGGTGTGCTGTGACGGCCCGCAGGAACAAGCCCTGGGACTGCACAGAGAGAACAAGGAGGCCACTGACATCACTGCCCCTGTTCCTAGCCTGACCACTGAGGCCCTCACTGTGCTCCCTGACATCTCCCACTGAGTGGCAGAGGGTAGCTGCCTGAAAGAGTAACACCTCCAAGGGAGGTATGTGGATCACTGGGGGATGGCAAGAACACCTTCCCTAATGTACCACACCCCCCACCTTGACCACATCCCTGAAAAACCTTTCACATCTCTTAGAATATAGGGCAGAGGGCGACTACACCCTGGAGCAAGTGGCGGCGGTGATGCTGGTAGATGGCGAAAACATCCTCAATGATGTTCCCGAATGCCTGGCCAGCCCTTCCTCCTTCACCCAAATCCCCGAGTTCCTGGAGTACAGGGAGGAGGGGGACAGCCTCCAGGAAAATCTGGCAGCAGCCATCCTTTCAGACAATGACCCCCTCTGGGGGGTGGCGGCCTCCCCATTCCAGGACCCAGACGGGAAGCAGGGTGAGGCAGTGGCAGACCTCCCAACCACGCTGCCACTAAGTCCCACCCTGGAGACTTCGGAGGAGTCATCAGAGGACAGTCTGCTGGAGAGTCCCCCACAGGGCCCCCCACTGAATCCTCTGGCCAGATGACAGGCTGCTCCCCAGCACCATCCACCCTGCACGGCCCAGCTGCTCGAGGAGGCTCTGCAGAGGAACCCACGGGTGGTCCTGACCCGCTTGCCTCTTCCCATGGCTGCTGGCGCAAGACACCAGGGGCTCAGATCCAGCAAGCGGGCCAAGCGCTCTGCACCAGCTGGCACCTCTGGCATCCCAGAGACATCCATGGGGGTCAACCATCCACCCAGGAAGCGGCAGAAGATGCTGGCCAAACACTCCGGGACCCTGGCAAGAACAACCTGAGCAGGGACGGCGTGGCTGCGGGGGGAAGGTCAGCAGAAAGCGGGCACCTAAATGGCTGGCAATAGAAAGGGGTTTAGCTCGTGTCTACATCTGCTGCCTGCTCTCCCTCAAAGTTAAGAGCCGTAAAGCCACACAGCCCCAGGGAAACCCTTGTCTTTTCCAGCACCTGGGGTCTTCCCGTCACTCTTCCTTTAGCGGGAGAAATGACCCTGTATTTGGAAGTGCCCCTGCATTCACAAGTACCCTCAGTCCTCTGGCAGGTGCTCCCTATGGGCCAAAAGCCCTCTCACCCTTCACAAGCTGGCTGTCGCTCACCTGGCAGTTACTCCATCCAGGAGCCTTGCCATTTCCCTGACTTGGCCTACCGACTCAAGCCATCCCCAAAGCTGCAAACATCTGGCACAGAAGGAGAATGGAGCATCTGATCTTCCTTCCCAGTGCCTACAAGGAAAAGATAGGCCTTGCTTCTTAGGAAGAAGACGAAGAAACTCTTTGGAAGCTCGCTCCAGCCTAAACTCCAAAACTTTTACAAGACTCAGAAGGCAGAAAGCTCGCAGACAGTAAGCACAACTGACACCAGCTGCATCAAAGCAACCCAGAAACAGCAATGGCGAGGAGTACAGATTCCACAGCATCCTTCTGTACAGGCAGAGAAGACCCGTTTTGTCACAAAACAGTTAAAGAATCAAAAACCCCTTCTAGCCAAGGACAGAACTGCTGACTGCTCTGCCAGTCATCTGGGCTGGTAGGTACCATTAATCTCTTCTGCTGTTCTAGTTTGCCTTTCAGAGGAAGAAAAGGCAGCTTCAAAACCTGCAAAAAGAAATGAAACCAAGTAGAGGAGATATTTCGGCATTTAAGAGTTCCAGGAGCTTCTCCAGGTGCAAAGTTTTGTTGTCTGGTTCACTGGAAGCACCTTAAGTTACGTAGTTAGCCGACAGACCTAGACTGGGAACCAAGGCAGAGGATTCATCTGCACTTGCCTGGGTGCCTTTTGCATCGATTCCCACAACAAAATCAACCTCTGCTTCCCCAAAGGCAGGAAACAAGTCATAACCAAGCCTTGACAAGCAAATCCAACACTGTCTCCACATACACAGCCAGGAACAAAAAGCTGTCCTAGTTCTGCTCCAGCCGAGCACCACACAGCTGCCTCTCTGAGGGGGTGTGAGGGGGGAATTTGCCAGGGCTGGGGGGGTGAAATGGAAAAGAAAACCAAAACCACCCCAAACCTCGTGCGTTGGGATAAGGACAGTTTACTGGACAGCAGGAAATAACAAGAACAGACTTCACAGCAAAATATCCCTCACTGGCACAGAATGCCCTGTTTGGCCAGTTTCAGGCACCTGCCCTGGCTGTGTCCCCTCCAAGCTTTCTGGGTGCCCCCCAGCCACCTTCTCCTTAGCAGGCCAGCGTGAACAACAGAAAAGTCCTTGACTGCTGGGCAACAACTAAAACCAGCAGTGTGGTATCAGCACTGCTCTAATCCCAACTCCCAAACACGGCGTTACACCGGATGCTGGAAAGAACATTCTCTCTATCCCAGCTGAAACCAGGACAAAAGCCTTTCTCTCCACTGCTCCCCAAAACACCATCCAACCCAGAACTGACCAAGAGCCGTAACCACCATCTGCACCTTTCTACAGCATCTGCATTTGGAGACATCACTTCTTCTTCAACGGGACCGAGGACTTCCACCAACGTTCACAAGTTCCCTTTCCTTGAACGTTTGGATTGATCAGCTCCCGTGGCAGTAAGGACAGCTACGGCTGACCACGGCCACACACTACACCAACACACTGCTCTATCCCTGCCCTGTTCAGTTCTGACTTACAGCTGCCACTGCTCAGCCAAACCCACCCCTTTTCAGACCTGTCAAGCGCTTTGATGTCAGACAGCATATCCTTGGGAACCAAATGCCTCAGCCCTTCTGCAAAGAGGAGGAGATCTGCATCATTCAACGCCACACCAACCACCTGGTCTGGTTTCACAGCCCCCAGCTTAAAGCCCTCTCTGTCCCCATCAAATTGCCCAACATGACTGCACAGGTCTGACCACAAAGACGCTGGAAAGATGTCCCTGACAGACATGGAGAACAGTCACTCTGCTCAACGCAAGCAAGGACACAGCACGGAAAAGAAAACTGTTAGTTCTCATCCAGGCTTGTCCCTCATCTGATGTTTTAACAGCAGTTTGAGCCCAGACACATTCTGCAGCACAGCTGAGTCACTTGGGGCCACACCAGGATATGTTTGTGTGTGTGTGTGTGTGTGTCTGTGCGTCTGTCTCTGTGTGTGTGTCCGTCTGTCTGTCTGTGCGTGCACAAAGACTCAGTAACAGAAAGGGGTCAGCCCTTCCTACAGTCCTTTCAGCTAGAAATGGCCTTATCCCCACTGAGCTCCTTGGGGGCGTAAAGATAACTTGCCAGGTAGTGGTTACATCCTGCTGCATTGCCTGTCAGGTATTCCCGCTGACCGAGACAGCCAGCAGACTGGGGTACAAAAGACAACGCTCCCACGGAAAGACAGCTTCACAGACAGATGCACAAGACAGCTGGATGGACCACAACCTTGCCCAGACACGTGGCTCTCTTGGAGGAAGAACCCCGCCGAGAGGCGCCTTCATGGCTGGCAACAGAAAGGGGGTCAGCTCATGTGTACCTCGGCTTTGTTCTTTCCTTCCAAGCAAGAACCAAAGAGCCACAGAGCAGGAGAAATGACCCTGGCTCTGGAACATTCCCAGCTACGGACATTCCCAGCTACACTGAGTCCTCTGGCAATTGCCACCCATGGGCCAGAAGCACCCTCAGCCCTCCCGGACCCGGCTCTCGCTCACCTGGCACTCATTCTCCATGGACCACAAGTGCACCAGACCTACCGACTGCCCAGAAAGGAGTCACGCTGTGCCACAAGGGACACTGCCCCCAGCCTGCAGCAGACATATTAGACTCTGGGGGGGGAGGCCTTTGTTCATGCAGCTCCTCAAGTGTCACGGTCCCTTTGTGTCAATGTTTTCTGCCTCCAGGCTGTGAACAACTTCAGCAACGGAACCAGCTACACCAAAAGGCTACAGAAAAATGCAGAAGCATCTGCAGCAGCTTGTTTTAGTCACCCTAAAAAAATTCTAGTTTTTTGCTTGTAGCTTAGAATATGATTTTGATGTTAAAGGAGTTACAGCAGCTCTGAGAATATAAAGCACGTTCAGACCATTAGCAATACGTAACTAGGACGGTGTGTGCCTTGATCTCTGTGGGAAGCTTTATGTGCTCTGTATTAAAACAGTGGGTACTGGCTATGGACCTGGACTCCAAAAAACATAAGGACTTTCAGGAAAGAACATAAATACACTGAGCATTACCCTCCATTCTTTATATTCAAAGGAATTAATAAATTTAACCAATGATTTCTGTAGAATAAGGATATAGGTAAGGTGAGACAACTGAAAGCCAACCTGTATTTCAAGAAACAAAGCCTGAGCCACACAGTAAACCCCTACACCGCTGTCAATTTGGTCCCATTATCTCCCCCCACAAATGACCTTCATCACCTGAGGAAGAAGTTGTGGTCCCATAAATACAGCCAGCTCACTAGTAGCCACCCGCTGACCAAGGAAGGAACAGGGATCAGATGGTGGAAAGGAAATATATTCTAAACACATCTGGTATTTGTTCTTCCCTGATCGAATACAGTACCTAAGCTCACTGACTGGGAGCTGTTTGGATATCAGAGAAGTGAACTGGGGCATCGTTCATTTTATAGCAAAGTTCATTAGTGCCTGTTGTAGTTTTGCGTGGCTGGGTTCAGGTGGAGAAGGGGGGCTGCAGGGGGGGCTGCTGCAAGAAGCAGCCAGAAGCTCTCTGCAGGCTCCACGGAGCAAACACCACCCGGCTCAAGGCTGGAGTCACTGCTGACCAAGGCTGAGCCCATCAGTGATGGTCAGGGTTCCTCTGGGAATCACTCGTAGGAGGGAAAAACCCACAAGCAGCTGCTTTGTGCCCCCAGAAAAAGGGAGTGAGAAGATGTAAGAAACTGTGCAGACACCAAAGCTAGGGAAGGGGGGAAGCACCCCAGGTGCTGGAGAGAATGAAGCCCCTGCAGCCCCTGCAGAAACCCATGGTGGAGTGGGTGTCCCCCCACAGCCCAGGGAAAAGGCCCAGACCCCACCTGCAGCCCGTGGAGAGGCCCCACGCTGGAGCAGGGGCAGACAGACAGGAGCTGCTGTGACCCACGCTGCAGCCAGCCCCTGCCAGCACTTGCAGCCCACAGAGAGAGACAGAGACACAGAGATGAGTGAGGGACAGAGAGATCCACGCTGGAGCAGGTTTGCTGAGCAGGGGGGCTTGTGACCCTGTGGAGGACAGGATGGAGTAGTCTGGGCCTGATAAATATTCTGTGATTTTATGACTGCACCCCATAGCAGTGACCCATGCTGGGGCAGCTGGGGAAGAGCTGGAGTCCACAGCATTTCCCAGCTCCTTGTGCCCAGCTCTCCCGGGTCACCTCACAGAAACAAGGCTCCTTCCTGCTTTTCAAGCCCGTCCTGCTTGTCACAGCAGCTCAGTGGGTACCCAGAGCCAAGACACAAATTCCCAGTGTGCTCAGGAAAGAGCTGGGGGCCTTTGGCCATCGGGACCCGCTTGCTGGTGGTCCTTGCGAGTCTCCCCAGCCAGTCACCGCTCCCTCTCCCTCACACAGGTCTGGAAAAGGCTCCAGGCAGCTACTTCTTCCATCACCTGCGGGAGTGGACAAGCAAAAACCTGCCTCCACCGGGCAGCTCCACCTTTGGCCATGGCACCACACAAGTTCTGTCATCACCGGAAAGGTACCGGGGGGAAACCAAAGAGAGAACAGAAACAGCAGGAAACAGGGGGGGGGGGTGGCAGGGAAAAAAATGAACATGAAACAGCAATTCAAAAGAAAAAGAAAAGAGCAGGAAGCATCAGGCAAAGAAATATGAAAACAAATCCAAAACCAAACAAGACAAGAAAAGTAGGAGGGGCGGGCAGGGGAGGAATTGAAAAATGAACCACACAAAACCAGAAATGAGAAGGAAACTCCTGGAAAGGGGGTTGGATGGGGAAGTGAAAAAATAGGAATAAACAGAAGGAAGGAATTAAAAAGTAAAAGGCAAAAGAAAGCGGGTGGGTAGAAAGCAAGAGTAAGGACAGGTGTGAGCAGGGAGCTGCAAGCAGAAAATAAAGGAGATGAAGAGGTGGCAAAAAGGAAAAAAAATTGGAGGTGGAAGCGGTGGGTTGAAACCCAAAGAAACAGCAGATGGAAACAGCAGGCTGGAAGAAAACTAAAAGGGTTTAAAGAAGCACAGGGCAGGAAGCAATAAAAGAGGCAGGTAGAAGGGGCAAGCTGGAATCTAAAACCCAGCAGATTAAAAAAAAAAAACAACTGAAAATTGGAAAAACAAAACCTGAGGAGACAGCAGAAGGCATCGATGACATGCGGGTGGCGTGTACCACTGGGCCCAAATATGTGTTGCTGTCTACTTGCCTGATGCTTTATGGTTTTATATATATATTTACATTATTCTTTAAATGCAGACATAGCCATATTTTTATATTTATGTTATTGTCAGGTAGGCACTCTATAGATAGCAGGGCCTGTATTGCCCTGGACAGGGTGCACTGTCCTGTCTGCACTGTGCTGTGTCACACGGTGTTCGTTTCTCCATCCTATTGCTCAGTGTATTTTGTGTTGCTCCCCAGGGGACTTTCTGTTGTAGTTTCCATCATTCTGCTGCCTGTATTTTTTAGTGCTCTGTACAGTCTCTTGTGGGCACTGTCTGGTGTGATGTGTCTGACACGTGTGGTACTGCAGTGGGGGTGTTTTGTTGTTTCCTTTCACTGTCGGGGAAAAAAAATCCCAAACCAAACCAGTCCTAAAACCCCAAGGAAAGACAAGGAGAAAGGGGCGGGGAGGGAGAAGAGGAAAAAAAGAAATAACCCAAGAAAAAGGGAAGAAGGAAGAGCCAGAGGAAGGGGCTGGAAGGCGGTGCTGGAAGGAAGAAAAAATCAGAAGAAAGAGAATCAGAAAGAGCAAGAGGAAGAGGTGGGTGGGTGGAGGGTGTAAAGAGAAAAAGACAAAAGGAACGACCAGGAGAGAAGGCGGATGTGAGGGGTCGGTTGCTTATGGGTGGGTCAAACGGCTTTGTGGGGGCCCCTCGAGCAGCTCTGGGTGGCCAGGCCTCTTTGGTTGCACAGTGAGGAGAAGCTCTGTGTCGGGGAGCCTTGGATGCCCCTCCAGCAGTCTGCCCGAGGACGCTGAGAGACCCCAGAGTTCCCCAACAGCTCCGGCCATCTGCTCAAGGGGCTCCCAAAAAGCCACAGGGATGGGATTTTTGGGATCCTGGTGAGGGACACCGGTACATCGTGACATTTTTGGCCATCTGAGCAGTCCCTGCACTTTTTAAAGGCTGGAGTGACAAGGGCTTTGGTCTGACCTTCAGGCCCCTCGCCTGTTCGTCAGGACCTTTCCTTCCTCTCACAGCTCCCAAGAGCTGCTGGGGGGGGCTGAGGGCACCACCAAGCCCCTTCCCTGCTCATGAACAGCTGGGAGGCAGATGGGGTGAGGCTGAAGCAGAGCTGCCCACCGCCCAGCGCTCCTGTCTCTCTCTCAGGCTCAGCCAACCTGTGCCCTCCGCCTGGCCAGCAGCAGCAGCCCTTCCCTGCAGCCCAGGCACCCTTAGTGGGGGGGCACCCCAGGGCCCCCAGGCACCACCAGCAGCTACGGCAGCCCGCTCTGCTCTGGCATATATACACACATATACACACATTGTGAGAGTATTGGAAGGTATATGCCAGGTCCTGTGCACACTGTACACATCACCTTGTCTGTGTTGTGGGGCTTTATTGTATTTCCCATTGGGTGTAGCCTTGCCCTGTCTGTATGTTACGGGGTGGGACTGCACTGTAAGTCCCGTGCTGTCCTCTTGCTCTCTGCAGTGCACTTTGTGTTGTATTCCAGGCGCTGCACTGCACTGGATGCTGTTGCACTGTACAATGTACAGCGCGGGTACGTCCGGAAGCGCACTGTGCACTGCACGCTGGGTGCTCTCCTGCACGCTGCAGGGCTGCCTGTCACACAGCTTGTGCCTTTTTGATCCCAGTGTTGGAAAGAGCAGTTGGAATCCAAACAGAAAGACTAAAAAAGCACGGGGCTGGAAGAAATCAGAGAGGCAGGTGGAAGAGACAGACAAAGAAGAGGTTGAGGTAGAGGAAGAAGAGGACGGGGAGAACCAGGATTCCAGAAATGAATACAGAGAATGACATTTGGAGGAGTAGGAGGTGGTGGAGGAAGATGCAGAGGAGAAGGATAACAGATACTGAACAATATGAGAAAGAAAAATTTAGGAAGAATAAAGGCAAGTGGAGGATAAATAAGAGGAGGAGGAGGAGAATCGAACAAGCAGCTGAGAAAGAGGAAGAAGAAGATGAGGTAAAAGAAGATTCCAGAAAGGAATACAGGCAAGACTATGAGGAGGAGGTGGAGGCAGAGGTAAGTGGATGAGGAGGAGGAGGAGGATGAGACAGAGGAAGAAGTGGATGAGGAGAAAGTAGAATCCAAGAATGAACACAGGGAGGAATATGAGGAAGAGCAGGATTAGGAGGTGGATTTGGAGGAGGACCGACAATGAACAGTATGAGGAGGAGGAGGAAGAGAGACAATGAACAGTATAAGGAAGAATACTAAGGAAGAATAGAGGTAAGTGCAGTGAAAATACAAAGAGCAGAATGAGACAGAGGAAGAAGAGGTTGAGAAAGAGGAAGAAGAGGACGAGGAGAAACAAGAATCCAAAAATGAATACAGGGAGTAACATGAAGAAGAGGAGGAGGATGAGGAGGACAGAGAATGAACAGTGTGAGGAAGAATACTAAGGAAGAAAAGAGGTAAGTAGAGGAGGGTGAGGAAGAGGATGAGATGGAGGAAGATGACGACAAGGAGGAAGAAGAAAGGAGAAGGAGGTGAAGGTGGAAGAGGAGGCGGAGGAGGAAGACAGTACGAGGATGAGAATGAGACAGAGGAAGAAGAGATTGAAAAAGAAAGAAGAAGAGGAGAAAGAAGATTCCAGAAAGGAATACTGAGAAAAATATGAGTAGAAGGTGGAGGAGGATGGGTAGGAATAATAAGGAAGAATACAGGTAAGTGGAGTAAGTGGAGGAAGACGAGGAGGAGCATGAGATGCAACAGCAGCACCAGCAGCAACACGAGCAGCAGCACCAGCAGCACCAGCACCAGCAGTAGCACCAGCAACAGCAGCACCAGCAACAGCAGAAGAACCAGCAGCACCAGCAGCAGCAGCACAAACAACACCAGCAGCAGCAACAGCAGCAACACGAGCAGCAGCACCAGCAGCACCAACAGCAGCACCAGGACCAGCAGCACCAGCAACACCATCAGCAGCACCAGCAGCACCATCAGCAGCAGCACCAGCTGTAGCAGTACAAGCAGTAGCAGCACAAGCAGCAGAACCAGCAGCAGAACCAGCAGCACCAGCAGCACGAGCACAAACAGCAGCAGCAGCAGCACCAGCATGAGCAGCAGCAGCACCACAAGCACCAGCAGCACCACCACCACTACCACCAGCAGCAGCACCAGCACCACCACAAACAGCAGCAGCAGCAGCACCAGCAGCAGTACCAGCACAAGCAGCAGCAGCACCAGTAGCAGCAGCACCAGCAGCACCAGCACCAGCAGCAACAGCACCAGCACGAGCACCACAAACAGCACCAGGAGCACCAGCAGCACCACCAGCAGCACCAGGACTAGCAGCACCAGCAACACCAGCAGCAGCACAAATAGCAGCACCAGCAACACCAGCAGCACCAGCATCAGCAGCAACACCACCAGGAGTAGCACCAGCAGCAGCAGCACCACCAGCAGCAGAGGCAGGACCAGCACCAGCAGCACCAGCATCAGCAGCAACACCACCAGGAGTAGCACCAGCAGCAGCACCAGCACCAGCAGCACCAGCAGCACCAGAAGCACCAGCAACACCAGCACCAGCAGCACCAGCAGTAGCAGCGTTTCCCTCAAGTCCTCCCAGACAGACAGGGAAGTGGCTTCTGTCCGGTCCACGGGCCATGAAAACAAGTTCACAAGGTTGAGGATTTGCTCTCCCAAACCAAGCACTCAAAATACACCCCTACCAGGCTCAGCCCAGTGTCAGCAATGACTGAGGCATCACGCCCGTGTCCCTTCCAAAGCACACCACGCCGCAGCAAGTGACCTGGGGCCATTCCAAAGTTTCTCTTGCCCAGCCAAGGGGCTCGCTGCCTCACAGGGTCCCCGGCCCCCACCTCCCCCTGCCGTGTCCCCAGAGGTCACTGTCGCTGTGGGGCAGCTGCTGGCATCTTTTCCCAGAAACCACCTCTGTAGCAGCCCCGCTAGCAAAACCCTGCCATGCCAACCCAAAACGCAGTAAAACTCACACCCGTTAATGTCATTCCACGCTCCCAAAGATGTGCTGCTCTCCCACGGTTACCACAACCAAAGCACCAAAGTGGAAAAAGCTCTGTCCAGAAAACAACCCTGTGTGGACTGCCAAACTCTTCAGTTTCCATACCAGCCTTCAACGTGCAAAATTTCAGAGCCATCAGGCGTTAAGAACCTTCCTGTGCTTTCACTGCCTCCTGCAGACCTGTGGGCTGTGACCAAGCCAAAGTTGGTAGCCCCTGGCTGGGCTTCCTGACTGGAGCATCAGGTAACTCAAGAGTAAGTGCTTGAGCTGCTTCTCAGAACAGCAGCCTCTGTGTGTCTGTCTACCTGCAGGTAGAGCAGCAGGCTCCCAATTCTCCCGATGCTTCCGCCCCTCCGGTAACTCCCAGACCACCTCTGCCTGCCCATGGGGTTCCCCATCACCCCTCTTTGCTTCCCCCAACAGAGGGTCCCTGTGCGGCTGCCCATGGATTTGGAGGCGCCCAGCCTGAGATTCACCACCCTGTCCGTGCCACCAGCGCTCCCTCCCAGCGTGCTGCTTTCTGGCTTTGGGGATGGCGAGGTCTCCTGCGACAGCATCCCCAACTCCACCAGCTCCTTCAACCACCCCTTTGGCACCTATGAGTATGTGGCAGAGGACAGATGCCCCAAAGAACCAGTAGCTGCAGTGGGGCCGAAGGACAGTGAGGACACTGACTGTCATGTCCCTTCTTTCCCCAACAGCCTCACCAGCACCACATTCCTCATGGAGCCCCGTGACTCCCTGGGGAATGCGGTGTGCTGTGACGGCCCGCAGGAACAAGCCCTGGGACTGCACAGAGAGAACAAGGAGGCCACTGACATCACTGCCCCTGTTCCTAGCCTGACCACTGAGGCCCTCACTGTGCTCCCTGACATCTCCCACTGAGTGGCAGAGGGTAGCTGCCTGAAAGAGTAACACCTCCAAGGGAGGTATGTGGATCACTGGGGGATGGCAAGAACACCTTCCCTAATGTACCACACCCCCCACCTTGACCACATCCCTGAAAAACCTTTCACATCTCTTAGAATATAGGGCAGAGGGCGACTACACCCTGGAGCAAGTGGCGGCGGTGATGCTGGTAGATGGCGAAAACATCCTCAATGATGTTCCCGAATGCCTGGCCAGCCCTTCCTCCTTCACCCAAATCCCCGAGTTCCTGGAGTACAGGGAGGAGGGGGACAGCCTCCAGGAAAATCTGGCAGCAGCCATCCTTTCAGACAATGACCCCCTCTGGGGGGTGGCGGCCTCCCCATTCCAGGACCCAGACGGGAAGCAGGGTGAGGCAGTGGCAGACCTCCCAACCACGCTGCCACTAAGTCCCACCCTGGAGACTTCGGAGGAGTCATCAGAGGACAGTCTGCTGGAGAGTCCCCCACAGGGCCCCCCACTGAATCCTCTGGCCAGATGACAGGCTGCTCCCCAGCACCATCCACCCTGCACGGCCCAGCTGCTCGAGGAGGCTCTGCAGAGGAACCCACGGGTGGTCCTGACCCGCTTGCCTCTTCCCATGGCTGCTGGCGCAAGACACCAGGGGCTCAGATCCAGCAAGCGGGCCAAGCGCTCTGCACCAGCTGGCACCTCTGGCATCCCAGAGACATCCATGGGGGTCAACCATCCACCCAGGAAGCGGCAGAAGATGCTGGCCAAACACTCCGGGACCCTGGCAAGAACAACCTGAGCAGGGACGGCGTGGCTGCGGGGGGAAGGTCAGCAGAAAGCGGGCACCTAAATGGCTGGCAATAGAAAGGGGTTTAGCTCGTGTCTACATCTGCTGCCTGCTCTCCCTCAAAGTTAAGAGCCGTAAAGCCACACAGCCCCAGGGAAACCCTTGTCTTTTCCAGCACCTGGGGTCTTCCCGTCACTCTTCCTTTAGCGGGAGAAATGACCCTGTATTTGGAAGTGCCCCTGCATTCACAAGTACCCTCAGTCCTCTGGCAGGTGCTCCCTATGGGCCAAAAGCCCTCTCACCCTTCACAAGCTGGCTGTCGCTCACCTGGCAGTTACTCCATCCAGGAGCCTTGCCATTTCCCTGACTTGGCCTACCGACTCAAGCCATCCCCAAAGCTGCAAACATCTGGCACAGAAGGAGAATGGAGCATCTGATCTTCCTTCCCAGTGCCTACAAGGAAAAGATAGGCCTTGCTTCTTAGGAAGAAGACGAAGAAACTCTTTGGAAGCTCGCTCCAGCCTAAACTCCAAAACTTTTACAAGACTCAGAAGGCAGAAAGCTCGCAGACAGTAAGCACAACTGACACCAGCTGCATCAAAGCAACCCAGAAACAGCAATGGCGAGGAGTACAGATTCCACAGCATCCTTCTGTACAGGCAGAGAAGACCCGTTTTGTCACAAAACAGTTAAAGAATCAAAAACCCCTTCTAGCCAAGGACAGAACTGCTGACTGCTCTGCCAGTCATCTGGGCTGGTAGGTACCATTAATCTCTTCTGCTGTTCTAGTTTGCCTTTCAGAGGAAGAAAAGGCAGCTTCAAAACCTGCAAAAAGAAATGAAACCAAGTAGAGGAGATATTTCGGCATTTAAGAGTTCCAGGAGCTTCTCCAGGTGCAAAGTTTTGTTGTCTGGTTCACTGGAAGCACCTTAAGTTACGTAGTTAGCCGACAGACCTAGACTGGGAACCAAGGCAGAGGATTCATCTGCACTTGCCTGGGTGCCTTTTGCATCGATTCCCACAACAAAATCAACCTCTGCTTCCCCAAAGGCAGGAAACAAGTCATAACCAAGCCTTGACAAGCAAATCCAACACTGTCTCCACATACACAGCCAGGAACAAAAAGCTGTCCTAGTTCTGCTCCAGCCGAGCACCACACAGCTGCCTCTCTGAGGGGGTGTGAGGGGGGAATTTGCCAGGGCTGGGGGGGTGAAATGGAAAAGAAAACCAAAACCACCCCAAACCTCGTGCGTTGGGATAAGGACAGTTTACTGGACAGCAGGAAATAACAAGAACAGACTTCACAGCAAAATATCCCTCACTGGCACAGAATGCCCTGTTTGGCCAGTTTCAGGCACCTGCCCTGGCTGTGTCCCCTCCAAGCTTTCTGGGTGCCCCCCAGCCACCTTCTCCTTAGCAGGCCAGCGTGAACAACAGAAAAGTCCTTGACTGCTGGGCAACAACTAAAACCAGCAGTGTGGTATCAGCACTGCTCTAATCCCAACTCCCAAACACGGCGTTACACCGGATGCTGGAAAGAACATTCTCTCTATCCCAGCTGAAACCAGGACAAAAGCCTTTCTCTCCACTGCTCCCCAAAACACCATCCAACCCAGAACTGACCAAGAGCCGTAACCACCATCTGCACCTTTCTACAGCATCTGCATTTGGAGACATCACTTCTTCTTCAACGGGACCGAGGACTTCCACCAACGTTCACAAGTTCCCTTTCCTTGAACGTTTGGATTGATCAGCTCCCGTGGCAGTAAGGACAGCTACGGCTGACCACAGCCACACACTACACCAACACACTGCTCTATCCCTGCCCTGTTCAGTTCTGACTTACAGCTGCCACTGCTCAGCCAAACCCACCCCTTTTCAGACCTGTCAAGCGCTTTGATGTCAGACAGCATATCCTTGGGAACCAAATGCCTCAGCCCTTCTGCAAAGAGGAGGAGATCTGCATCATTCAACGCCACACCAACCACCTGGTCTGGTTTCACAGCCCCCAGCTTAAAGCCCTCTCTGTCCCCATCAAATTGCCCAACATGACTGCACAGGTCTGACCACAAAGACGCTGGAAAGATGTCCCTGACAGACATGGAGAACAGTCACTCTGCTCAACGCAAGCAAGGACACAGCACGGAAAAGAAAACTGTTAGTTCTCATCCAGGCTTGTCCCTCATCTGATGTTTTAACAGCAGTTTGAGCCCAGACACATTCTGCAGCACAGCTGAGTCACTTGGGGCCACACCAGGATATGTTTGTGTGTGTTTGTGTGTGTCTGTGCGTCTGTCTCTGTGTGTGTGTCCGTCTGTCTGTCTGTGCGTGCACAAAGACTCAGTAACAGAAAGGGGTCAGCCCTTCCTACAGTCCTTTCAGCTAGAAATGGCCTTATCCCCACTGAGCTCCTTGGGGGCGTAAAGATAACTTGCCAGGTAGTGGTTACATCCTGCTGCATTGCCTGTCAGGTATTCCCGCTGACCGAGACAGCCAGCAGACTGGGGTACAAAAGACAACGCTCCCACGGAAAGACAGCTTCACAGACAGATGCACAAGACAGCTGGATGGACCACAACCTTGCCCAGACACGTGGCTCTCTTGGAGGAAGAACCCCGCCGAGAGGCGCCTTCATGGCTGGCAACAGAAAGGGGGTCAGCTCATGTGTACCTCGGCTTTGTTCTTTCCTTCCAAGCAAGAACCAAAGAGCCACAGAGCAGGAGAAATGACCCTGGCTCTGGAACATTCCCAGCTACGGACATTCCCAGCTACACTGAGTCCTCTGGCAATTGCCACCCATGGGCCAGAAGCACCCTCAGCCCTCCCGGACCCGGCTCTCGCTCACCTGGCACTCATTCTCCATGGACCACAAGTGCACCAGACCTACCGACTGCCCAGAAAGGAGTCACGCTGTGCCACAAGGGACACTGCCCAGCCTGCAGCAGACATATTAGACTCTGGGGGGGGAGGCCTTTGTTCATGCAGCTCCTCAAGTGTCACGGTCCCTTTGTGTCAATGTTTTCTGCCTCCAGGCTGTGAACAACTTCAGCAACGGAACCAGCTACACCAAAAGGCTACAGAAAAATGCAGAAGCATCTGCAGCAGCTTGTTTTAGTCACCCTAAAAAAATTCTAGTTTTTTGCTTGTAGCTTAGAATATGATTTTGATGTTAAAGGAGTTACAGCAGCTCTGAGAATATAAAGCACGTTCAGACCATTAGCAATACGTAACTAGGACGGTGTGTGCCTTGATCTCTGTGGGAAGCTTTATGTGCTCTGTATTAAAACAGTGGGTACTGGCTATGGACCTGGACTCCAAAAAACATAAGGACTTTCAGGAAAGAACATAAATACACTGAGCATTACCCTCCATTCTTTATATTCAAAGGAATTAATAAATTTAACCAATGATTTCTGTAGAATAAGGATATAGGTAAGGTGAGACAACTGAAAGCCAACCTGTATTTCAAGAAACAAAGCCTGAGCCACACAGTAAACCCCTACACCGCTGTCAATTTGGTCCCATTATCTCCCCCCACAAATGACCTTCATCACCTGAGGAAGAAGTTGTGGTCCCATAAATACAGCCAGCTCACTAGTAGCCACCCGCTGACCAAGGAAGGAACAGGGATCAGATGGTGGAAAGGAAATATATTCTAAACACATCTGGTATTTGTTCTTCCCTGATCGAATACAGTACCTAAGCTCACTGACTGGGAGCTGTTTGGATATCAGAGAAGTGAACTGGGGCATCGTTCATTTTATAGCAAAGTTCATTAGTGCCTGTTGTAGTTTTGCGTGGCTGGGTTCAGGTGGAGAAGGGGGGCTGCAGGGGGGGCTGCTGCAAGAAGCAGCCAGAAGCTCTCTGCAGGCTCCACGGAGCAAACACCACCCGGCTCAAGGCTGGAGTCACTGCTGACCAAGGCTGAGCCCATCAGTGATGGTCAGGGTTCCTCTGGGAATCACTCGTAGGAGGGAAAAACCCACAAGCAGCTGCTTTGTGCCCCCAGAAAAAGGGAGTGAGAAGATGTAAGAAACTGTGCAGACACCAAAGCTAGGGAAGGGGGGAAGCACCCCAGGTGCTGGAGAGAATGAAGCCCCTGCAGCCCCTGCAGAAACCCATGGTGGAGTGGGTGTCCCCCCACAGCCCAGGGAAAAGGCCCAGACCCCACCTGCAGCCCGTGGAGAGGCCCCACGCTGGAGCAGGGGCAGACAGACAGGAGCTGCTGTGACCCACGCTGCAGCCAGCCCCTGCCAGCACTTGCAGCCCACAGAGAGAGACAGAGACACAGAGATGAGCGAGGGACAGAGAGATCCACGCTGGAGCAGGTTTGCTGAGCAGGGGGGCTTGTGACCCTGTGGAGGACAGGATGGAGTAGTCTGGGCCTGATAAATATTCTGTGATTTTATGACTGCACCCCATAGCAGTGACCCATGCTGGGGCAGCTGGGGAAGAGCTGGAGTCCACAGCATTTCCCAGCTCCTTGTGCCCAGCTCTCCCGGGTCACCTCACAGAAACAAGGCTCCTTCCTGCTTTTCAAGCCCGTCCTGCTTGTCACAGCAGCTCAGTGGGTACCCAGAGCCAAGACACAAATTCCCAGTGTGCTCAGGAAAGAGCTGGGGGCCTTTGGCCATCGGGACCCGCTTGCTGGTGGTCCTTGCGAGTCTCCCCAGCCAGTCACCGCTCCCTCTCCCTCACACAGGTCTGGAAAAGGCTCCAGGCAGCTACTTCTTCCATCACCTGCGGGAGTGGACAAGCAAAAACCTGCCTCCACCGGGCAGCTCCACCTTTGGCCATGGCACCACACAAGTTCTGTCATCACCGGAAAGGTACCGGGGGGAAACCAAAGAGAGAACAGAAACAGCAGGAAACAGGGGGGGGGGGTGGCAGGGAAAAAAATGAACATGAAACAGCAATTCAAAAGAAAAAGAAAAGAGCAGGAAGCATCAGGCAAAGAAATATGAAAACAAATCCAAAACCAAACAAGACAAGAAAAGTAGGAGGGGCGGGCAGGGGAGGAATTGAAAAATGAACCACACAAAACCAGAAATGAGAAGGAAACTCCTGGAAAGGGGGTTGGATGGGGAAGTGAAAAAATAGGAATAAACAGAAGGAAGGAATTAAAAAGTAAAAGGCAAAAGAAAGCGGGTGGGTAGAAAGCAAGAGTAAGGACAGGTGTGAGCAGGGAGCTGCAAGCAGAAAATAAAGGAGATGAAGAGGTGGCAAAAAGGAAAAAAAATTGGAGGTGGAAGCGGTGGGTTGAAACCCAAAGAAACAGCAGATGGAAACAGCAGGCTGGAAGAAAACTAAAAGGGTTTAAAGAAGCACAGGGCAGGAAGCAATAAAAGAGGCAGGTAGAAGGGGCAAGCTGGAATCTAAAACCCAGCAGATTAAAAAAAAAAAACAACTGAAAATTGGAAAAACAAAACCTGAGGAGACAGCAGAAGGCATCGATGACATGCGGGTGGCGTGTACCACTGGGCCCAAATATGTGTTGCTGTCTACTTGCCTGATGCTTTATGGTTTTATATATATATTTACATTATTCTTTAAATGCAGACATAGCCATATTTTTATATTTATGTTATTGTCAGGTAGGCACTCTATAGATAGCAGGGCCTGTATTGCCCTGGACAGGGTGCACTGTCCTGTCTGCACTGTGCTGTGTCACACGGTGTTCGTTTCTCCATCCTATTGCTCAGTGTATTTTGTGTTGCTCCCCAGGGGACTTTCTGTTGTAGTTTCCATCATTCTGCTGCCTGTATTTTTTAGTGCTCTGTACAGTCTCTTGTGGGCACTGTCTGGTGTGATGTGTCTGACACGTGTGGTACTGCAGTGGGGGTGTTTTGTTGTTTCCTTTCACTGTCGGGGAAAAAAAATCCCAAACCAAACCAGTCCTAAAACCCCAAGGAAAGACAAGGAGAAAGGGGCGGGGAGGGAGAAGAGGAAAAAAAGAAATAACCCAAGAAAAAGGGAAGAAGGAAGAGCCAGAGGAAGGGGCTGGAAGGCGGTGCTGGAAGGAAGAAAAAATCAGAAGAAAGAGAATCAGAAAGAGCAAGAGGAAGAGGTGGGTGGGTGGAGGGTGTAAAGAGAAAAAGACAAAAGGAACGACCAGGAGAGAAGGCGGATGTGAGGGGTCGGTTGCTTATGGGTGGGTCAAACGGCTTTGTGGGGGCCCCTCGAGCAGCTCTGGGTGGCCAGGCCTCTTTGGTTGCACAGTGAGGAGAAGCTCTGTGTCGGGGAGCCTTGGATGCCCCTCCAGCAGTCTGCCCGAGGACGCTGAGAGACCCCAGAGTTCCCCAACAGCTCCGGCCATCTGCTCAAGGGGCTCCCAAAAAGCCACAGGGATGGGATTTTTGGGATCCTGGTGAGGGACACCGGTACATCGTGACATTTTTGGCCATCTGAGCAGTCCCTGCACTTTTTAAAGGCTGGAGTGACAAGGGCTTTGGTCTGACCTTCAGGCCCCTCGCCTGTTCGTCAGGACCTTTCCTTCCCCTCACAGCTCCCAAGAGCTGCTGGGGGGGGCTGAGGGCATCACCAAGCCCCTTCCCTGCTCATGAACAGCTGGGAGGCAGATGGGGTGAGGCTGAAGCAGAGCTGCCCACCGCCCAGCGCTCCTGTCTCTCTCTCAGGCTCAGCCAACCTGTGCCCTCCGCCTGGCCAGCAGCAGCAGCCCTTCCCTGCAGCCCAGGCACCCTTAGTGGGGGGGCACCCCAGGGCCCCCAGGCACCACCAGCAGCTACGGCAGCCCGCTCTGCTCTGGCATATATACACACATATACACACATTGTGAGAGTATTGGAAGGTATATGCCAGGCCCTGTGCACACTGTACACATCACCTTGTCTGTGTTGTGGGGCTTTAGTGTATTTCCCATTGGGTGTAGCCTTGCCCTGTCTGTATGTTACGGGGTGGGACTGCACTGTAAGTCCCGTGCTGTCCTCTTGCTCTCTGCAGTGCACTTTGTGTTGTATTCCAGGCGCTGCACTGCACTGGATGGTGTTGCACTGTACAATGTACAGCGCGGGTACGTCCGGAAGCGCACTGTGCACTGCACGCTGGGTGCTCTCCTGCACGCTGCAGGGCTGCCTGTCACACAGCTTGTGCCTTTTTGATCCCAGTGTTGGAAAGAGCAGTTGGAATCCAAACAGAAAGACTAAAAAAGCACGGGGCTGGAAGAAATCAGAGAGGCAGGTGGAAGAGACAGACAAAGAAGAGGTTGAGGTAGAGGAAGAAGAGGACGGGGAGAACCAGGATTCCAGAAATGAATACAGAGAATGACATGTGGAGGAGTAGGAGGTGGTGGAGGAAGATGCAGAGGAGAAGGATAACAGATACTGAACAATATGAGAAAGAAAAATTTAGGAAGAATAAAGGCAAGTGGAGGATAAATAAGAGGAGGAGGAGGAGAATCGAACAAGCAGCTGAGAAAGAGGAAGAAGAAGATGAGGTAAAAGAAGATTCCAGAAAGGAATACAGGCAAGACTATGAGGAGGAGGTGGAGGCAGAGGTAAGTGGATGAGGAGGAGGAGGAGGATGAGACAGAGGAAGAAGTGGATGAGAAGAAAGAAGAATCCAAGAATGAACACATGGAGGAGTATGAGGAAGAGCAGGATTAGGAGGTGGATTTGGAGGAGGACCGACAATGAACAGTATGAGGAGGAGGAGGAAGAGAGACAATGAACAGTATAAGGAAGAATACTAAGGAAGAATAGAGGTAAGTGCAGTGAAAATACAAAGAGCAGAATGAGACAGAGGAAGAAGAGGTTGAGAAAGAGGAAGAAGAGGACGAGGAGAAACAAGAATCCAAAAATGAATACAGGGAGTAACATGAAGAAGAGGAGGAGGATGAGGAGGACAGAGAATGAACAGTGTGAGGAAGAATACTAAGGAAGAAAAGAGGTAAGTAGAGGAGGGTGAGGAAGAGGATGAGATGGAGGAAGATGACGACAAGGAGGAAGAAGAAAGGAGAAGGAGGTGAAGGTGGAAGAGGAGGCGGAGGAGGAAGACAGTACGAGGATGAGAATGAGACAGAGGAAGAAGAGATTGAAAAAGAAAGAAGAAGAGGAGAAAGAAGATTCCAGAAAGGAATACTGAGAAAAATATGAGTAGAAGGTGGAGGAGGATGGGTAGGAATAATAAGGAAGAATACAGGTAAGTGGAGTAAGTGGAGGAAGACGAGGAGGAGCATGAGATGCAACAGCAGCACCAGCAGCAACACGAGCAGCAGCACCAGCAGCACCAGCACCAGCAGTAGCACCAGCAACAGCAGCACCAGCAACAGCAGAAGAACCAGCAGCACCAGCAGCAGCAGCACAAACAACACCAGCAGCAGCAACAGCAGCAACACGAGCAGCAGCACCAGCAGCACCAACAGCAGCACCAGGACCAGCAGCACCAGCAACACCATCAGCAGCACCAGCAGCACCATCAGCAGCAGCACCAGCAGTAGCAGTACAAGCAGTAGCAGCACAAGCAGCAGAACCAGCAGCAGAACCAGCAGCACCAGCAGCACGAGCACAAACAGCAGCAGCAGCAGCACCAGCATGAGCAGCAGCAGCACCACAAGCACCAGCAGCACCACCACCACTACCACCAGCAGCAGCACCAGCACCACCACAAACAGCAGCAGCAGCAGCACCAGCAGCAGTACCAGCACAAGCAGCAGCAGCACCAGTAGCAGCAGCACCAGCAGCACCAGCACCAGCAGCAACAGCACCAGCACGAGCACCACAAACAGCACCAGGAGCACCAGCAGCACCACCAGCAGCACCAGGACTAGCAGCACCAGCAACACCAGCAGCAGCACAAATAGCAGCACCAGCAACACCAGCAGCACCAGCATCAGCAGCAACACCACCAGGAGTAGCACCAGCAGCAGCAGCACCACCAGCAGCAGAGGCAGGACCAGCACCAGCAGCACCAGCATCAGCAGCAACACCACCAGGAGTAGCACCAGCAGCAGCACCAGCACCAGCAGCACCAGCAGCACCAGAAGCACCAGCAACACCAGCACCAGCAGCACCAGCAGTAGCAGCGTTTCCCTCAAGTCCTCCCAGACAGACAGGGAAGTGGCTTCTGTCCGGTCCACGGGCCATGAAAACAAGTTCACAAGGTTGAGGATTTGCTCTCCCAAACCAAGCACTCAAAATACACCCCTACCAGGCTCAGCCCAGTGTCAGCAATGACTGAGGCATCACGCCCGTGTCCCTTCCAAAGCACACCACGCCGCAGCAAGTGACCTGGGGCCATTCCAAAGTTTCTCTTGCCCAGCCAAGGGGCTCGCTGCCTCACAGGGTCCCCGGCCCCCACCTCCCCCTGCCGTGTCCCCAGAGGTCACTGTCGCTGTGGGGCAGCTGCTGGCATCTTTTCCCAGAAACCACCTCTGTAGCAGCCCCGCTAGCAAAACCCTGCCATGCCAACCCAAAACGCAGTAAAACTCACACCCGTTAATGTCATTCCACGCTCCCAAAGATGTGCTGCTCTCCCACGGTTACCACAACCAAAGCACCAAAGTGGAAAAAGCTCTGTCCAGAAAACAACCCTGTGTGGACTGCCAAACTCTTCAGTTTCCATACCAGCCTTCAACGTGCAAAATTTCAGAGCCATCAGGCGTTAAGAACCTTCCTGTGCTTTCACTGCCTCCTGCAGACCTGTGGGCTGTGACCAAGCCAAAGTTGGTAGCCCCTGGCTGGGCTTCCTGACTGGAGCATCAGGTAACTCAAGAGTAAGTGCTTGAGCTGCTTCTCAGAACAGCAGCCTCTGTGTGTCTGTCTACCTGCAGGTAGAGCAGCAGGCTCCCAATTCTCCCGATGCTTCCGCCCCTCCGGTAACTCCCAGACCACCTCTGCCTGCCCATGGGGTTCCCCATCACCCCTCTTTGCTTCCCCCAACAGAGGGTCCCTGTGCGGCTGCCCATGGATTTGGAGGCGCCCAGCCTGAGATTCACCACCCTGTCCGTGCCACCAGCGCTCCCTCCCAGCGTGCTGCTTTCTGGCTTTGGGGATGGCGAGGTCTCCTGCGACAGCATCCCCAACTCCACCAGCTCCTTCAACCACCCCTTTGGCACCTATGAGTATGTGGCAGAGGACAGATGCCCCAAAGAACCAGTAGCTGCAGTGGGGCCGAAGGACAGTGAGGACACTGACTGTCATGTCCCTTCTTTCCCCAACAGCCTCACCAGCACCACATTCCTCATGGAGCCCCGTGACTCCCTGGGGAATGCGGTGTGCTGTGACGGCCCGCAGGAACAAGCCCTGGGACTGCACAGAGAGAACAAGGAGGCCACTGACATCACTGCCCCTGTTCCTAGCCTGACCACTGAGGCCCTCACTGTGCTCCCTGACATCTCCCACTGAGTGGCAGAGGGTAGCTGCCTGAAAGAGTAACACCTCCAAGGGAGGTATGTGGATCACTGGGGGATGGCAAGAACACCTTCCCTAATGTACCACACCCCCCACCTTGACCACATCCCTGAAAAACCTTTCACATCTCTTAGAATATAGGGCAGAGGGCGACTACACCCTGGAGCAAGTGGCGGCGGTGATGCTGGTAGATGGCGAAAACATCCTCAATGATGTTCCCGAATGCCTGGCCAGCCCTTCCTCCTTCACCCAAATCCCCGAGTTCCTGGAGTACAGGGAGGAGGGGGACAGCCTCCAGGAAAATCTGGCAGCAGCCATCCTTTCAGACAATGACCCCCTCTGGGGGGTGGCGGCCTCCCCATTCCAGGACCCAGACGGGAAGCAGGGTGAGGCAGTGGCAGACCTCCCAACCACGCTGCCACTAAGTCCCACCCTGGAGACTTCGGAGGAGTCATCAGAGGACAGTCTGCTGGAGAGTCCCCCACAGGGCCCCCCACTGAATCCTCTGGCCAGATGACAGGCTGCTCCCCAGCACCATCCACCCTGCACGGCCCAGCTGCTCGAGGAGGCTCTGCAGAGGAACCCACGGGTGGTCCTGACCCGCTTGCCTCTTCCCATGGCTGCTGGCGCAAGACACCAGGGGCTCAGATCCAGCAAGCGGGCCAAGCGCTCTGCACCAGCTGGCACCTCTGGCATCCCAGAGACATCCATGGGGGTCAACCATCCACCCAGGAAGCGGCAGAAGATGCTGGCCAAACACTCCGGGACCCTGGCAAGAACAACCTGAGCAGGGACGGCGTGGCTGCGGGGGGAAGGTCAGCAGAAAGCGGGCACCTAAATGGCTGGCAATAGAAAGGGGTTTAGCTCGTGTCTACATCTGCTGCCTGCTCTCCCTCAAAGTTAAGAGCCGTAAAGCCACACAGCCCCAGGGAAACCCTTGTCTTTTCCAGCACCTGGGGTCTTCCCGTCACTCTTCCTTTAGCGGGAGAAATGACCCTGTATTTGGAAGTGCCCCTGCATTCACAAGTACCCTCAGTCCTCTGGCAGGTGCTCCCTATGGGCCAAAAGCCCTCTCACCCTTCACAAGCTGGCTGTCGCTCACCTGGCAGTTACTCCATCCAGGAGCCTTGCCATTTCCCTGACTTGGCCTACCGACTCAAGCCATCCCCAAAGCTGCAAACATCTGGCACAGAAGGAGAATGGAGCATCTGATCTTCCTTCCCAGTGCCTACAAGGAAAAGATAGGCCTTGCTTCTTAGGAAGAAGACGAAGAAACTCTTTGGAAGCTCGCTCCAGCCTAAACTCCAAAACTTTTACAAGACTCAGAAGGCAGAAAGCTCGCAGACAGTAAGCACAACTGACACCAGCTGCATCAAAGCAACCCAGAAACAGCAATGGCGAGGAGTACAGATTCCACAGCATCCTTCTGTACAGGCAGAGAAGACCCGTTTTGTCACAAAACAGTTAAAGAATCAAAAACCCCTTCTAGCCAAGGACAGAACTGCTGACTGCTCTGCCAGTCATCTGGGCTGGTAGGTACCATTAATCTCTTCTGCTGTTCTAGTTTGCCTTTCAGAGGAAGAAAAGGCAGCTTCAAAACCTGCAAAAAGAAATGAAACCAAGTAGAGGAGATATTTCGGCATTTAAGAGTTCCAGGAGCTTCTCCAGGTGCAAAGTTTTGTTGTCTGGTTCACTGGAAGCACCTTAAGTTACGTAGTTAGCCGACAGACCTAGACTGGGAACCAAGGCAGAGGATTCATCTGCACTTGCCTGGGTGCCTTTTGCATCGATTCCCACAACAAAATCAACCTCTGCTTCCCCAAAGGCAGGAAACAAGTCATAACCAAGCCTTGACAAGCAAATCCAACACTGTCTCCACATACACAGCCAGGAACAAAAAGCTGTCCTAGTTCTGCTCCAGCCGAGCACCACACAGCTGCCTCTCTGAGGGGGTGTGAGGGGGGAATTTGCCAGGGCTGGGGGGGTGAAATGGAAAAGAAAACCAAAACCACCCCAAACCTCGTGCGTTGGGATAAGGACAGTTTACTGGACAGCAGGAAATAACAAGAACAGACTTCACAGCAAAATATCCCTCACTGGCACAGAATGCCCTGTTTGGCCAGTTTCAGGCACCTGCCCTGGCTGTGTCCCCTCCAAGCTTTCTGGGTGCCCCCCAGCCACCTTCTCCTTAGCAGGCCAGCGTGAACAACAGAAAAGTCCTTGACTGCTGGGCAACAACTAAAACCAGCAGTGTGGTATCAGCACTGCTCTAATCCCAACTCCCAAACACGGCGTTACACCGGATGCTGGAAAGAACATTCTCTCTATCCCAGCTGAAACCAGGACAAAAGCCTTTCTCTCCACTGCTCCCCAAAACACCATCCAACCCAGAACTGACCAAGAGCCGTAACCACCATCTGCACCTTTCTACAGCATCTGCATTTGGAGACATCACTTCTTCTTCAACGGGACCGAGGACTTCCACCAACGTTCACAAGTTCCCTTTCCTTGAACGTTTGGATTGATCAGCTCCCGTGGCAGTAAGGACAGCTACGGCTGACCACGGCCACACACTACACCAACACACTGCTCTATCCCTGCCCTGTTCAGTTCTGACTTACAGCTGCCACTGCTCAGCCAAACCCACCCCTTTTCAGACCTGTCAAGCGCTTTGATGTCAGACAGCATATCCTTGGGAACCAAATGCCTCAGCCCTTCTGCAAAGAGGAGGAGATCTGCATCATTCAACGCCACACCAACCACCTGGTCTGGTTTCACAGCCCCCAGCTTAAAGCCCTCTCTGTCCCCATCAAATTGCCCAACATGACTGCACAGGTCTGACCACAAAGACGCTGGAAAGATGTCCCTGACAGACATGGAGAACAGTCACTCTGCTCAACGCAAGCAAGGACACAGCACGGAAAAGAAAACTGTTAGTTCTCATCCAGGCTTGTCCCTCATCTGATGTTTTAACAGCAGTTTGAGCCCAGACACATTCTGCAGCACAGCTGAGTCACTTGGGGCCACACCAGGATATGTTTGTGTGTGTGTGTGTGTGTGTCTGTGCGTCTGTCTCTGTGTGTGTGTCCGTCTGTCTGTCTGTGCGTGCACAAAGACTCAGTAACAGAAAGGGGTCAGCCCTTCCTACAGTCCTTTCAGCTAGAAATGGCCTTATCCCCACTGAGCTCCTTGGGGGCGTAAAGATAACTTGCCAGGTAGTGGTTACATCCTGCTGCATTGCCTGTCAGGTATTCCCGCTGACCGAGACAGCCAGCAGACTGGGGTACAAAAGACAACGCTCCCACGGAAAGACAGCTTCACAGACAGATGCACAAGACAGCTGGATGGACCACAACCTTGCCCAGACACGTGGCTCTCTTGGAGGAAGAACCCCGCCGAGAGGCGCCTTCATGGCTGGCAACAGAAAGGGGGTCAGCTCATGTGTACCTCGGCTTTGTTCTTTCCTTCCAAGCAAGAACCAAAGAGCCACAGAGCAGGAGAAATGACCCTGGCTCTGGAACATTCCCAGCTACGGACATTCCCAGCTACACTGAGTCCTCTGGCAATTGCCACCCATGGGCCAGAAGCACCCTCAGCCCTCCCGGACCCGGCTCTCGCTCACCTGGCACTCATTCTCCATGGACCACAAGTGCACCAGACCTACCGACTGCCCAGAAAGGAGTCACGCTGTGCCACAAGGGACACTGCCCAGCCTGCAGCAGACATATTAGACTCTGGGGGGGGAGGCCTTTGTTCATGCAGCTCCTCAAGTGTCACGGTCCCTTTGTGTCAATGTTTTCTGCCTCCAGGCTGTGAACAACTTCAGCAACGGAACCAGCTACACCAAAAGGCTACAGAAAAATGCAGAAGCATCTGCAGCAGCTTGTTTTAGTCACCCTAAAAAAATTCTAGTTTTTTGCTTGTAGCTTAGAATATGATTTTGATGTTAAAGGAGTTACAGCAGCTCTGAGAATATAAAGCACGTTCAGACCATTAGCAATACGTAACTAGGACGGTGTGTGCCTTGATCTCTGTGGGAAGCTTTATGTGCTCTGTATTAAAACAGTGGGTACTGGCTATGGACCTGGACTCCAAAAAACATAAGGACTTTCAGGAAAGAACATAAATACACTGAGCATTACCCTCCATTCTTTATATTCAAAGGAATTAATAAATTTAACCAATGATTTCTGTAGAATAAGGATATAGGTAAGGTGAGACAACTGAAAGCCAACCTGTATTTCAAGAAACAAAGCCTGAGCCACACAGTAAACCCCTACACCGCTGTCAATTTGGTCCCATTATCTCCCCCCACAAATGACCTTCATCACCTGAGGAAGAAGTTGTGGTCCCATAAATACAGCCAGCTCACTAGTAGCCACCCGCTGACCAAGGAAGGAACAGGGATCAGATGGTGGAAAGGAAATATATTCTAAACACATCTGGTATTTGTTCTTCCCTGATCGAATACAGTACCTAAGCTCACTGACTGGGAGCTGTTTGGATATCAGAGAAGTGAACTGGGGCATCGTTCATTTTATAGCAAAGTTCATTAGTGCCTGTTGTAGTTTTGCGTGGCTGGGTTCAGGTGGAGAAGGGGGGCTGCAGGGGGGGCTGCTGCAAGAAGCAGCCAGAAGCTCTCTGCAGGCTCCACGGAGCAAACACCACCCGGCTCAAGGCTGGAGTCACTGCTGACCAAGGCTGAGCCCATCAGTGATGGTCAGGGTTCCTCTGGGAATCACTCGTAGGAGGGAAAAACCCACAAGCAGCTGCTTTGTGCCCCCAGAAAAAGGGAGTGAGAAGATGTAAGAAACTGTGCAGACACCAAAGCTAGGGAAGGGGGGAAGCACCCCAGGTGCTGGAGAGAATGAAGCCCCTGCAGCCCCTGCAGAAACCCATGGTGGAGTGGGTGTCCCCCCACAGCCCAGGGAAAAGGCCCAGACCCCACCTGCAGCCCGTGGAGAGGCCCCACGCTGGAGCAGGGGCAGACAGACAGGAGCTGCTGTGACCCACGCTGCAGCCAGCCCCTGCCAGCACTTGCAGCCCACAGAGAGAGACAGAGACACAGAGATGAGCGAGGGACAGAGAGATCCACGCTGGAGCAGGTTTGCTGAGCAGGGGGGCTTGTGACCCTGTGGAGGACAGGATGGAGTAGTCTGGGCCTGATAAATATTCTGTGATTTTATGACTGCACCCCATAGCAGTGACCCATGCTGGGGCAGCTGGGGAAGAGCTGGAGTCCACAGCATTTCCCAGCTCCTTGTGCCCAGCTCTCCCGGGTCACCTCACAGAAACAAGGCTCCTTCCTGCTTTTCAAGCCCGTCCTGCTTGTCACAGCAGCTCAGTGGGTACCCAGAGCCAAGACACAAATTCCCAGTGTGCTCAGGAAAGAGCTGGGGGCCTTTGGCCATCGGGACCCGCTTGCTGGTGGTCCTTGCGAGTCTCCCCAGCCAGTCACCGCTCCCTCTCCCTCACACAGGTCTGGAAAAGGCTCCAGGCAGCTACTTCTTCCATCACCTGCGGGAGTGGACAAGCAAAAACCTGCCTCCACCGGGCAGCTCCACCTTTGGCCATGGCACCACACAAGTTCTGTCATCACCGGAAAGGTACCGGGGGGAAACCAAAGAGAGAACAGAAACAGCAGGAAACAGGGGGGGGGGGTGGCAGGGAAAAAAATGAACATGAAACAGCAATTCAAAAGAAAAAGAAAAGAGCAGGAAGCATCAGGCAAAGAAATATGAAAACAAATCCAAAACCAAACAAGACAAGAAAAGTAGGAGGGGCGGGCAGGGGAGGAATTGAAAAATGAACCACACAAAACCAGAAATGAGAAGGAAACTCCTGGAAAGGGGGTTGGATGGGGAAGTGAAAAAATAGGAATAAACAGAAGGAAGGAATTAAAAAGTAAAAGGCAAAAGAAAGCGGGTGGGTAGAAAGCAAGAGTAAGGACAGGTGTGAGCAGGGAGCTGCAAGCAGAAAATAAAGGAGATGAAGAGGTGGCAAAAAGGAAAAAAAATTGGAGGTGGAAGCGGTGGGTTGAAACCCAAAGAAACAGCAGATGGAAACAGCAGGCTGGAAGAAAACTAAAAGGGTTTAAAGAAGCACAGGGCAGGAAGCAATAAAAGAGGCAGGTAGAAGGGGCAAGCTGGAATCTAAAACCCAGCAGATTAAAAAAAAAAAACAACTGAAAATTGGAAAAACAAAACCTGAGGAGACAGCAGAAGGCATCGATGACATGCGGGTGGCGTGTACCACTGGGCCCAAATATGTGTTGCTGTCTACTTGCCTGATGCTTTATGGTTTTATATATATATTTACATTATTCTTTAAATGCAGACATAGCCATATTTTTATATTTATGTTATTGTCAGGTAGGCACTCTATAGATAGCAGGGCCTGTATTGCCCTGGACAGGGTGCACTGTCCTGTCTGCACTGTGCTGTGTCACACGGTGTTCGTTTCTCCATCCTATTGCTCAGTGTATTTTGTGTTGCTCCCCAGGGGACTTTCTGTTGTAGTTTCCATCATTCTGCTGCCTGTATTTTTTAGTGCTCTGTACAGTCTCTTGTGGGCACTGTCTGGTGTGATGTGTCTGACACGTGTGGTACTGCAGTGGGGGTGTTTTGTTGTTTCCTTTCACTGTCGGGGAAAAAAAATCCCAAACCAAACCAGTCCTAAAACCCCAAGGAAAGACAAGGAGAAAGGGGCGGGGAGGGAGAAGAGGAAAAAAAGAAATAACCCAAGAAAAAGGGAAGAAGGAAGAGCCAGAGGAAGGGGCTGGAAGGCGGTGCTGGAAGGAAGAAAAAATCAGAAGAAAGAGAATCAGAAAGAGCAAGAGGAAGAGGTGGGTGGGTGGAGGGTGTAAAGAGAAAAAGACAAAAGGAACGACCAGGAGAGAAGGCGGATGTGAGGGGTCGGTTGCTTATGGGTGGGTCAAACGGCTTTGTGGGGGCCCCTCGAGCAGCTCTGGGTGGCCAGGCCTCTTTGGTTGCACAGTGAGGAGAAGCTCTGTGTCGGGGAGCCTTGGATGCCCCTCCAGCAGTCTGCCCGAGGACGCTGAGAGACCCCAGAGTTCCCCAACAGCTCCGGCCATCTGCTCAAGGGGCTCCCAAAAAGCCACAGGGATGGGATTTTTGGGATCCTGGTGAGGGACACCGGTACATCGTGACATTTTTGGCCATCTGAGCAGTCCCTGCACTTTTTAAAGGCTGGAGTGACAAGGGCTTTGGTCTGACCTTCAGGCCCCTCGCCTGTTCGTCAGGACCTTTCCTTCCTCTCACAGCTCCCAAGAGCTGCTGGGGGGGGCTGAGGGCACCACCAAGCCCCTTCCCTGCTCATGAACAGCTGGGAGGCAGATGGGGTGAGGCTGAAGCAGAGCTGCCCACCGCCCAGCGCTCCTGTCTCTCTCTCAGGCTCAGCCAACCTGTGCCCTCCGCCTGGCCAGCAGCAGCAGCCCTTCCCTGCAGCCCAGGCACCCTTAGTGGGGGGGCACCCCAGGGCCCCCAGGCACCACCAGCAGCTACGGCAGCCCGCTCTGCTCTGGCATATATACACACATATACACACATTGTGAGAGTATTGGAAGGTATATGCCAGGTCCTGTGCACACTGTACACATCACCTTGTCTGTGTTGTGGGGCTTTATTGTATTTCCCATTGGGTGTAGCCTTGCCCTGTCTGTATGTTACGGGGTGGGACTGCACTGTAAGTCCCGTGCTGTCCTCTTGCTCTCTGCAGTGCACTTTGTGTTGTATTCCAGGCGCTGCACTGCACTGGATGCTGTTGCACTGTACAATGTACAGCGCGGGTACGTCCGGAAGCGCACTGTGCACTGCACGCTGGGTGCTCTCCTGCACGCTGCAGGGCTGCCTGTCACACAGCTTGTGCCTTTTTGATCCCAGTGTTGGAAAGAGCAGTTGGAATCCAAACAGAAAGACTAAAAAAGCACGGGGCTGGAAGAAATCAGAGAGGCAGGTGGAAGAGACAGACAAAGAAGAGGTTGAGGTAGAGGAAGAAGAGGACGGGGAGAACCAGGATTCCAGAAATGAATACAGAGAATGACATTTGGAGGAGTAGGAGGTGGTGGAGGAAGATGCAGAGGAGAAGGATAACAGATACTGAACAATATGAGAAAGAAAAATTTAGGAAGAATAAAGGCAAGTGGAGGATAAATAAGAGGAGGAGGAGGAGAATCGAACAAGCAGCTGAGAAAGAGGAAGAAGAAGATGAGGTAAAAGAAGATTCCAGAAAGGAATACAGGCAAGACTATGAGGAGGAGGTGGAGGCAGAGGTAAGTGGATGAGGAGGAGGAGGAGGATGAGACAGAGGAAGAAGTGGATGAGGAGAAAGTAGAATCCAAGAATGAACACAGGGAGGAATATGAGGAAGAGCAGGATTAGGAGGTGGATTTGGAGGAGGACCGACAATGAACAGTATGAGGAGGAGGAGGAAGAGAGACAATGAACAGTATAAGGAAGAATACTAAGGAAGAATAGAGGTAAGTGCAGTGAAAATACAAAGAGCAGAATGAGACAGAGGAAGAAGAGGTTGAGAAAGAGGAAGAAGAGGACGAGGAGAAACAAGAATCCAAAAATGAATACAGGGAGTAACATGAAGAAGAGGAGGAGGATGAGGAGGACAGAGAATGAACAGTGTGAGGAAGAATACTAAGGAAGAAAAGAGGTAAGTAGAGGAGGGTGAGGAAGAGGATGAGATGGAGGAAGATGACGACAAGGAGGAAGAAGAAAGGAGAAGGAGGTGAAGGTGGAAGAGGAGGCGGAGGAGGAAGACAGTACGAGGATGAGAATGAGACAGAGGAAGAAGAGATTGAAAAAGAAAGAAGAAGAGGAGAAAGAAGATTCCAGAAAGGAATACTGAGAAAAATATGAGTAGAAGGTGGAGGAGGATGGGTAGGAATAATAAGGAAGAATACAGGTAAGTGGAGTAAGTGGAGGAAGACGAGGAGGAGCATGAGATGCAACAGCAGCACCAGCAGCAACACGAGCAGCAGCACCAGCAGCACCAGCACCAGCAGTAGCACCAGCAACAGCAGCACCAGCAACAGCAGAAGAACCAGCAGCACCAGCAGCAGCAGCACAAACAACACCAGCAGCAGCAACAGCAGCAACACGAGCAGCAGCACCAGCAGCACCAACAGCAGCACCAGGACCAGCAGCACCAGCAACACCATCAGCAGCACCAGCAGCACCATCAGCAGCAGCACCAGCTGTAGCAGTACAAGCAGTAGCAGCACAAGCAGCAGAACCAGCAGCAGAACCAGCAGCACCAGCAGCACGAGCACAAACAGCAGCAGCAGCAGCACCAGCATGAGCAGCAGCAGCACCACAAGCACCAGCAGCACCACCACCACTACCACCAGCAGCAGCACCAGCACCACCACAAACAGCAGCAGCAGCAGCACCAGCAGCAGTACCAGCACAAGCAGCAGCAGCACCAGTAGCAGCAGCACCAGCAGCACCAGCACCAGCAGCAACAGCACCAGCACGAGCACCACAAACAGCACCAGGAGCACCAGCAGCACCACCAGCAGCACCAGGACTAGCAGCACCAGCAACACCAGCAGCAGCACAAATAGCAGCACCAGCAACACCAGCAGCACCAGCATCAGCAGCAACACCACCAGGAGTAGCACCAGCAGCAGCAGCACCACCAGCAGCAGAGGCAGGACCAGCACCAGCAGCACCAGCATCAGCAGCAACACCACCAGGAGTAGCACCAGCAGCAGCACCAGCACCAGCAGCACCAGCAGCACCAGAAGCACCAGCAACACCAGCACCAGCAGCACCAGCAGTAGCAGCGTTTCCCTCAAGTCCTCCCAGACAGACAGGGAAGTGGCTTCTGTCCGGTCCACGGGCCATGAAAACAAGTTCACAAGGTTGAGGATTTGCTCTCCCAAACCAAGCACTCAAAATACACCCCTACCAGGCTCAGCCCAGTGTCAGCAATGACTGAGGCATCACGCCCGTGTCCCTTCCAAAGCACACCACGCCGCAGCAAGTGACCTGGGGCCATTCCAAAGTTTCTCTTGCCCAGCCAAGGGGCTCGCTGCCTCACAGGGTCCCCGGCCCCCACCTCCCCCTGCCGTGTCCCCAGAGGTCACTGTCGCTGTGGGGCAGCTGCTGGCATCTTTTCCCAGAAACCACCTCTGTAGCAGCCCCGCTAGCAAAACCCTGCCATGCCAACCCAAAACGCAGTAAAACTCACACCCGTTAATGTCATTCCACGCTCCCAAAGATGTGCTGCTCTCCCACGGTTACCACAACCAAAGCACCAAAGTGGAAAAAGCTCTGTCCAGAAAACAACCCTGTGTGGACTGCCAAACTCTTCAGTTTCCATACCAGCCTTCAACGTGCAAAATTTCAGAGCCATCAGGCGTTAAGAACCTTCCTGTGCTTTCACTGCCTCCTGCAGACCTGTGGGCTGTGACCAAGCCAAAGTTGGTAGCCCCTGGCTGGGCTTCCTGACTGGAGCATCAGGTAACTCAAGAGTAAGTGCTTGAGCTGCTTCTCAGAACAGCAGCCTCTGTGTGTCTGTCTACCTGCAGGTAGAGCAGCAGGCTCCCAATTCTCCCGATGCTTCCGCCCCTCCGGTAACTCCCAGACCACCTCTGCCTGCCCATGGGGTTCCCCATCACCCCTCTTTGCTTCCCCCAACAGAGGGTCCCTGTGCGGCTGCCCATGGATTTGGAGGCGCCCAGCCTGAGATTCACCACCCTGTCCGTGCCACCAGCGCTCCCTCCCAGCGTGCTGCTTTCTGGCTTTGGGGATGGCGAGGTCTCCTGCGACAGCATCCCCAACTCCACCAGCTCCTTCAACCACCCCTTTGGCACCTATGAGTATGTGGCAGAGGACAGATGCCCCAAAGAACCAGTAGCTGCAGTGGGGCCGAAGGACAGTGAGGACACTGACTGTCATGTCCCTTCTTTCCCCAACAGCCTCACCAGCACCACATTCCTCATGGAGCCCCGTGACTCCCTGGGGAATGCGGTGTGCTGTGACGGCCCGCAGGAACAAGCCCTGGGACTGCACAGAGAGAACAAGGAGGCCACTGACATCACTGCCCCTGTTCCTAGCCTGACCACTGAGGCCCTCACTGTGCTCCCTGACATCTCCCACTGAGTGGCAGAGGGTAGCTGCCTGAAAGAGTAACACCTCCAAGGGAGGTATGTGGATCACTGGGGGATGGCAAGAACACCTTCCCTAATGTACCACACCCCCCACCTTGACCACATCCCTGAAAAACCTTTCACATCTCTTAGAATATAGGGCAGAGGGCGACTACACCCTGGAGCAAGTGGCGGCGGTGATGCTGGTAGATGGCGAAAACATCCTCAATGATGTTCCCGAATGCCTGGCCAGCCCTTCCTCCTTCACCCAAATCCCCGAGTTCCTGGAGTACAGGGAGGAGGGGGACAGCCTCCAGGAAAATCTGGCAGCAGCCATCCTTTCAGACAATGACCCCCTCTGGGGGGTGGCGGCCTCCCCATTCCAGGACCCAGACGGGAAGCAGGGTGAGGCAGTGGCAGACCTCCCAACCACGCTGCCACTAAGTCCCACCCTGGAGACTTCGGAGGAGTCATCAGAGGACAGTCTGCTGGAGAGTCCCCCACAGGGCCCCCCACTGAATCCTCTGGCCAGATGACAGGCTGCTCCCCAGCACCATCCACCCTGCACGGCCCAGCTGCTCGAGGAGGCTCTGCAGAGGAACCCACGGGTGGTCCTGACCCGCTTGCCTCTTCCCATGGCTGCTGGCGCAAGACACCAGGGGCTCAGATCCAGCAAGCGGGCCAAGCGCTCTGCACCAGCTGGCACCTCTGGCATCCCAGAGACATCCATGGGGGTCAACCATCCACCCAGGAAGCGGCAGAAGATGCTGGCCAAACACTCCGGGACCCTGGCAAGAACAACCTGAGCAGGGACGGCGTGGCTGCGGGGGGAAGGTCAGCAGAAAGCGGGCACCTAAATGGCTGGCAATAGAAAGGGGTTTAGCTCGTGTCTACATCTGCTGCCTGCTCTCCCTCAAAGTTAAGAGCCGTAAAGCCACACAGCCCCAGGGAAACCCTTGTCTTTTCCAGCACCTGGGGTCTTCCCGTCACTCTTCCTTTAGCGGGAGAAATGACCCTGTATTTGGAAGTGCCCCTGCATTCACAAGTACCCTCAGTCCTCTGGCAGGTGCTCCCTATGGGCCAAAAGCCCTCTCACCCTTCACAAGCTGGCTGTCGCTCACCTGGCAGTTACTCCATCCAGGAGCCTTGCCATTTCCCTGACTTGGCCTACCGACTCAAGCCATCCCCAAAGCTGCAAACATCTGGCACAGAAGGAGAATGGAGCATCTGATCTTCCTTCCCAGTGCCTACAAGGAAAAGATAGGCCTTGCTTCTTAGGAAGAAGACGAAGAAACTCTTTGGAAGCTCGCTCCAGCCTAAACTCCAAAACTTTTACAAGACTCAGAAGGCAGAAAGCTCGCAGACAGTAAGCACAACTGACACCAGCTGCATCAAAGCAACCCAGAAACAGCAATGGCGAGGAGTACAGATTCCACAGCATCCTTCTGTACAGGCAGAGAAGACCCGTTTTGTCACAAAACAGTTAAAGAATCAAAAACCCCTTCTAGCCAAGGACAGAACTGCTGACTGCTCTGCCAGTCATCTGGGCTGGTAGGTACCATTAATCTCTTCTGCTGTTCTAGTTTGCCTTTCAGAGGAAGAAAAGGCAGCTTCAAAACCTGCAAAAAGAAATGAAACCAAGTAGAGGAGATATTTCGGCATTTAAGAGTTCCAGGAGCTTCTCCAGGTGCAAAGTTTTGTTGTCTGGTTCACTGGAAGCACCTTAAGTTACGTAGTTAGCCGACAGACCTAGACTGGGAACCAAGGCAGAGGATTCATCTGCACTTGCCTGGGTGCCTTTTGCATCGATTCCCACAACAAAATCAACCTCTGCTTCCCCAAAGGCAGGAAACAAGTCATAACCAAGCCTTGACAAGCAAATCCAACACTGTCTCCACATACACAGCCAGGAACAAAAAGCTGTCCTAGTTCTGCTCCAGCCGAGCACCACACAGCTGCCTCTCTGAGGGGGTGTGAGGGGGGAATTTGCCAGGGCTGGGGGGGTGAAATGGAAAAGAAAACCAAAACCACCCCAAACCTCGTGCGTTGGGATAAGGACAGTTTACTGGACAGCAGGAAATAACAAGAACAGACTTCACAGCAAAATATCCCTCACTGGCACAGAATGCCCTGTTTGGCCAGTTTCAGGCACCTGCCCTGGCTGTGTCCCCTCCAAGCTTTCTGGGTGCCCCCCAGCCACCTTCTCCTTAGCAGGCCAGCGTGAACAACAGAAAAGTCCTTGACTGCTGGGCAACAACTAAAACCAGCAGTGTGGTATCAGCACTGCTCTAATCCCAACTCCCAAACACGGCGTTACACCGGATGCTGGAAAGAACATTCTCTCTATCCCAGCTGAAACCAGGACAAAAGCCTTTCTCTCCACTGCTCCCCAAAACACCATCCAACCCAGAACTGACCAAGAGCCGTAACCACCATCTGCACCTTTCTACAGCATCTGCATTTGGAGACATCACTTCTTCTTCAACGGGACCGAGGACTTCCACCAACGTTCACAAGTTCCCTTTCCTTGAACGTTTGGATTGATCAGCTCCCGTGGCAGTAAGGACAGCTACGGCTGACCACGGCCACACACTACACCAACACACTGCTCTATCCCTGCCCTGTTCAGTTCTGACTTACAGCTGCCACTGCTCAGCCAAACCCACCCCTTTTCAGACCTGTCAAGCGCTTTGATATCAGACAGCATATCCTTGGGAACCAAATGCCTCAGCCCTTCTGCAAAGAGGAGGAGATCTGCATCATTCAACGCCACACCAACCACCTGGTCTGGTTTCACAGCCCCCAGCTTAAAGCCCTCTCTGTCCCCATCAAATTGCCCAACATGACTGCACAGGTCTGACCACAAAGACGCTGGAAAGATGTCCCTGACAGACATGGAGAACAGTCACTCTGCTCAACGCAAGCAAGGACACAGCACGGAAAAGAAAACTGTTAGTTCTCATCCAGGCTTGTCCCTCATCTGATGTTTTAACAGCAGTTTGAGCCCAGACACATTCTGCAGCACAGCTGAGTCACTTGGGGCCACACCAGGATATGTTTGTGTGTGTGTGTGTGTGTGTCTGTGCGTCTGTCTCTGTGTGTGTGTCCGTCTGTCTGTCTGTGCGTGCACAAAGACTCAGTAACAGAAAGGGGTCAGCCCTTCCTACAGTCCTTTCAGCTAGAAATGGCCTTATCCCCACTGAGCTCCTTGGGGGCGTAAAGATAACTTGCCAGGTAGTGGTTACATCCTGCTGCATTGCCTGTCAGGTATTCCCGCTGACCGAGACAGCCAGCAGACTGGGGTACAAAAGACAACGCTCCCACGGAAAGACAGCTTCACAGACAGATGCACAAGACAGCTGGATGGACCACAACCTTGCCCAGACACGTGGCTCTCTTGGAGGAAGAACCCCGCCGAGAGGCGCCTTCATGGCTGGCAACAGAAAGGGGGTCAGCTCATGTGTACCTCGGCTTTGTTCTTTCCTTCCAAGCAAGAACCAAAGAGCCACAGAGCAGGAGAAATGACCCTGGCTCTGGAACATTCCCAGCTACGGACATTCCCAGCTACACTGAGTCCTCTGGCAATTGCCACCCATGGGCCAGAAGCACC
Source organism: Gallinula chloropus (assembly GCF_964237585.1). Taxonomy (NCBI): domain Eukaryota; kingdom Metazoa; phylum Chordata; class Aves; order Gruiformes; family Rallidae; genus Gallinula; species Gallinula chloropus. The sequence goes on from NC_140116.1 coordinate 3,525,967, forward strand.
CTCAGCCCTCCCGGACCCGGCTCTCGCTCACCTGGCACTCATTCTCCATGGACCACAAGTGCACCAGACCTACCGACTGCCCAGAAAGGAGTCACGCTGTGCCACAAGGGACACTGCCCAGCCTGCAGCAGACATATTAGACTCTGGGGGGGGAGGCCTTTGTTCATGCAGCTCCTCAAGTGTCACGGTCCCTTTGTGTCAATGTTTTCTGCCTCCAGGCTGTGAACAACTTCAGCAACGGAACCAGCTACACCAAAAGGCTACAGAAAAATGCAGAAGCATCTGCAGCAGCTTGTTTTAGTCACCCTAAAAAAATTCTAGTTTTTTGCTTGTAGCTTAGAATATGATTTTGATGTTAAAGGAGTTACAGCAGCTCTGAGAATATAAAGCACGTTCAGACCATTAGCAATACGTAACTAGGACGGTGTGTGCCTTGATCTCTGTGGGAAGCTTTATGTGCTCTGTATTAAAACAGTGGGTACTGGCTATGGACCTGGACTCCAAAAAACATAAGGACTTTCAGGAAAGAACATAAATACACTGAGCATTACCCTCCATTCTTTATATTCAAAGGAATTAATAAATTTAACCAATGATTTCTGTAGAATAAGGATATAGGTAAGGTGAGACAACTGAAAGCCAACCTGTATTTCAAGAAACAAAGCCTGAGCCACACAGTAAACCCCTACACCGCTGTCAATTTGGTCCCATTATCTCCCCCCACAAATGACCTTCATCACCTGAGGAAGAAGTTGTGGTCCCATAAATACAGCCAGCTCACTAGTAGCCACCCGCTGACCAAGGAAGGAACAGGGATCAGATGGTGGAAAGGAAATATATTCTAAACACATCTGGTATTTGTTCTTCCCTGATCGAATACAGTACCTAAGCTCACTGACTGGGAGCTGTTTGGATATCAGAGAAGTGAACTGGGGCATCGTTCATTTTATAGCAAAGTTCATTAGTGCCTGTTGTAGTTTTGCGTGGCTGGGTTCAGGTGGAGAAGGGGGGCTGCAGGGGGGGCTGCTGCAAGAAGCAGCCAGAAGCTCTCTGCAGGCTCCACGGAGCAAACACCACCCGGCTCAAGGCTGGAGTCACTGCTGACCAAGGCTGAGCCCATCAGTGATGGTCAGGGTTCCTCTGGGAATCACTCGTAGGAGGGAAAAACCCACAAGCAGCTGCTTTGTGCCCCCAGAAAAAGGGAGTGAGAAGATGTAAGAAACTGTGCAGACACCAAAGCTAGGGAAGGGGGGAAGCACCCCAGGTGCTGGAGAGAATGAAGCCCCTGCAGCCCCTGCAGAAACCCATGGTGGAGTGGGTGTCCCCCCACAGCCCAGGGAAAAGGCCCAGACCCCACCTGCAGCCCGTGGAGAGGCCCCACGCTGGAGCAGGGGCAGACAGACAGGAGCTGCTGTGACCCACGCTGCAGCCAGCCCCTGCCAGCACTTGCAGCCCACAGAGAGAGACAGAGACACAGAGATGAGCGAGGGACAGAGAGATCCACGCTGGAGCAGGTTTGCTGAGCAGGGGGGCTTGTGACCCTGTGGAGGACAGGATGGAGTAGTCTGGGCCTGATAAATATTCTGTGATTTTATGACTGCACCCCATAGCAGTGACCCATGCTGGGGCAGCTGGGGAAGAGCTGGAGTCCACAGCATTTCCCAGCTCCTTGTGCCCAGCTCTCCCGGGTCACCTCACAGAAACAAGGCTCCTTCCTGCTTTTCAAGCCCGTCCTGCTTGTCACAGCAGCTCAGTGGGTACCCAGAGCCAAGACACAAATTCCCAGTGTGCTCAGGAAAGAGCTGGGGGCCTTTGGCCATCGGGACCCGCTTGCTGGTGGTCCTTGCGAGTCTCCCCAGCCAGTCACCGCTCCCTCTCCCTCACACAGGTCTGGAAAAGGCTCCAGGCAGCTACTTCTTCCATCACCTGCGGGAGTGGACAAGCAAAAACCTGCCTCCACCGGGCAGCTCCACCTTTGGCCATGGCACCACACAAGTTCTGTCATCACCGGAAAGGTACCGGGGGGAAACCAAAGAGAGAACAGAAACAGCAGGAAACAGGGGGGGGGGGTGGCAGGGAAAAAAATGAACATGAAACAGCAATTCAAAAGAAAAAGAAAAGAGCAGGAAGCATCAGGCAAAGAAATATGAAAACAAATCCAAAACCAAACAAGACAAGAAAAGTAGGAGGGGCGGGCAGGGGAGGAATTGAAAAATGAACCACACAAAACCAGAAATGAGAAGGAAACTCCTGGAAAGGGGGTTGGATGGGGAAGTGAAAAAATAGGAATAAACAGAAGGAAGGAATTAAAAAGTAAAAGGCAAAAGAAAGCGGGTGGGTAGAAAGCAAGAGTAAGGACAGGTGTGAGCAGGGAGCTGCAAGCAGAAAATAAAGGAGATGAAGAGGTGGCAAAAAGGAAAAAAAATTGGAGGTGGAAGCGGTGGGTTGAAACCCAAAGAAACAGCAGATGGAAACAGCAGGCTGGAAGAAAACTAAAAGGGTTTAAAGAAGCACAGGGCAGGAAGCAATAAAAGAGGCAGGTAGAAGGGGCAAGCTGGAATCTAAAACCCAGCAGATTAAAAAAAAAAAACAACTGAAAATTGGAAAAACAAAACCTGAGGAGACAGCAGAAGGCATCGATGACATGCGGGTGGCGTGTACCACTGGGCCCAAATATGTGTTGCTGTCTACTTGCCTGATGCTTTATGGTTTTATATATATATTTACATTATTCTTTAAATGCAGACATAGCCATATTTTTATATTTATGTTATTGTCAGGTAGGCACTCTATAGATAGCAGGGCCTGTATTGCCCTGGACAGGGTGCACTGTCCTGTCTGCACTGTGCTGTGTCACACGGTGTTCGTTTCTCCATCCTATTGCTCAGTGTATTTTGTGTTGCTCCCCAGGGGACTTTCTGTTGTAGTTTCCATCATTCTGCTGCCTGTATTTTTTAGTGCTCTGTACAGTCTCTTGTGGGCACTGTCTGGTGTGATGTGTCTGACACGTGTGGTACTGCAGTGGGGGTGTTTTGTTGTTTCCTTTCACTGTCGGGGAAAAAAAATCCCAAACCAAACCAGTCCTAAAACCCCAAGGAAAGACAAGGAGAAAGGGGCGGGGAGGGAGAAGAGGAAAAAAAGAAATAACCCAAGAAAAAGGGAAGAAGGAAGAGCCAGAGGAAGGGGCTGGAAGGCGGTGCTGGAAGGAAGAAAAAATCAGAAGAAAGAGAATCAGAAAGAGCAAGAGGAAGAGGTGGGTGGGTGGAGGGTGTAAAGAGAAAAAGACAAAAGGAACGACCAGGAGAGAAGGCGGATGTGAGGGGTCGGTTGCTTATGGGTGGGTCAAACGGCTTTGTGGGGGCCCCTCGAGCAGCTCTGGGTGGCCAGGCCTCTTTGGTTGCACAGTGAGGAGAAGCTCTGTGTCGGGGAGCCTTGGATGCCCCTCCAGCAGTCTGCCCGAGGACGCTGAGAGACCCCAGAGTTCCCCAACAGCTCCGGCCATCTGCTCAAGGGGCTCCCAAAAAGCCACAGGGATGGGATTTTTGGGATCCTGGTGAGGGACACCGGTACATCGTGACATTTTTGGCCATCTGAGCAGTCCCTGCACTTTTTAAAGGCTGGAGTGACAAGGGCTTTGGTCTGACCTTCAGGCCCCTCGCCTGTTCGTCAGGACCTTTCCTTCCCCTCACAGCTCCCAAGAGCTGCTGGGGGGGGCTGAGGGCATCACCAAGCCCCTTCCCTGCTCATGAACAGCTGGGAGGCAGATGGGGTGAGGCTGAAGCAGAGCTGCCCACCGCCCAGCGCTCCTGTCTCTCTCTCAGGCTCAGCCAACCTGTGCCCTCCGCCTGGCCAGCAGCAGCAGCCCTTCCCTGCAGCCCAGGCACCCTTAGTGGGGGGGCACCCCAGGGCCCCCAGGCACCACCAGCAGCTACGGCAGCCCGCTCTGCTCTGGCATATATACACACATATACACACATTGTGAGAGTATTGGAAGGTATATGCCAGGCCCTGTGCACACTGTACACATCACCTTGTCTGTGTTGTGGGGCTTTAGTGTATTTCCCATTGGGTGTAGCCTTGCCCTGTCTGTATGTTACGGGGTGGGACTGCACTGTAAGTCCCGTGCTGTCCTCTTGCTCTCTGCAGTGCACTTTGTGTTGTATTCCAGGCGCTGCACTGCACTGGATGCTGTTGCACTGTACAATGTACAGCGCGGGTACGTCCGGAAGCGCACTGTGCACTGCACGCTGGGTGCTCTCCTGCACGCTGCAGGGCTGCCTGTCACACAGCTTGTGCCTTTTTGATCCCAGTGTTGGAAAGAGCAGTTGGAATCCAAACAGAAAGACTAAAAAAGCACGGGGCTGGAAGAAATCAGAGAGGCAGGTGGAAGAGACAGACAAAGAAGAGGTTGAGGTAGAGGAAGAAGAGGACGGGGAGAACCAGGATTCCAGAAATGAATACAGAGAATGACATGTGGAGGAGTAGGAGGTGGTGGAGGAAGATGCAGAGGAGAAGGATAACAGATACTGAACAATATGAGAAAGAAAAATTTAGGAAGAATAAAGGCAAGTGGAGGATAAATAAGAGGAGGAGGAGGAGAATCGAACAAGCAGCTGAGAAAGAGGAAGAAGAAGATGAGGTAAAAGAAGATTCCAGAAAGGAATACAGGCAAGACTATGAGGAGGAGGTGGAGGCAGAGGTAAGTGGATGAGGAGGAGGAGGAGGATGAGACAGAGGAAGAAGTGGATGAGAAGAAAGAAGAATCCAAGAATGAACACATGGAGGAGTATGAGGAAGAGCCAGATTAGGAGGTGGATTTGGAGGAGGACCGACAATGAACAGTATGAGGAGGAGGAGGAAGAGAGACAATGAACAGTATAAGGAAGAATACTAAGGAAGAATAGAGGTAAGTGCAGTGAAAATACAAAGAGCAGAATGAGACAGAGGAAGAAGAGGTTGAGAAAGAGGAAGAAGAGGACGAGGAGAAACAAGAATCCAAAAATGAATACAGGGAGTAACATGAAGAAGAGGAGGAGGATGAGGAGGACAGAGAATGAACAGTGTGAGGAAGAATACTAAGGAAGAAAAGAGGTAAGTAGAGGAGGGTGAGGAAGAGGATGAGATGGAGGAAGATGACGACAAGGAGGAAGAAGAAAGGAGAAGGAGGTGAAGGTGGAAGAGGAGGCGGAGGAGGAAGACAGTACGAGGATGAGAATGAGACAGAGGAAGAAGAGATTGAAAAAGAAAGAAGAAGAGGAGAAAGAAGATTCCAGAAAGGAATACTGAGAAAAATATGAGTAGAAGGTGGAGGAGGATGGGTAGGAATAATAAGGAAGAATACAGGTAAGTGGAGTAAGTGGAGGAAGACGAGGAGGAGCATGAGATGCAACAGCAGCACCAGCAGCAACACGAGCAGCAGCACCAGCAGCACCAGCACCAGCAGTAGCACCAGCAACAGCAGCACCAGCAACAGCAGAAGAACCAGCAGCACCAGCAGCAGCAGCACAAACAACACCAGCAGCAGCAACAGCAGCAACACGAGCAGCAGCACCAGCAGCACCAACAGCAGCACCAGGACCAGCAGCACCAGCAACACCATCAGCAGCACCAGCAGCACCATCAGCAGCAGCACCAGCAGTAGCAGTACAAGCAGTAGCAGCACAAGCAGCAGAACCAGCAGCAGAACCAGCAGCACCAGCAGCACGAGCACAAACAGCAGCAGCAGCAGCACCAGCATGAGCAGCAGCAGCACCACAAGCACCAGCAGCACCACCACCACTACCACCAGCAGCAGCACCAGCACCACCACAAACAGCAGCAGCAGCAGCACCAGCAGCAGTACCAGCACAAGCAGCAGCAGCACCAGTAGCAGCAGCACCAGCAGCACCAGCACCAGCAGCAACAGCACCAGCACGAGCACCACAAACAGCACCAGGAGCACCAGCAGCACCACCAGCAGCACCAGGACTAGCAGCACCAGCAACACCAGCAGCAGCACAAATAGCAGCACCAGCAACACCAGCAGCACCAGCATCAGCAGCAACACCACCAGGAGTAGCACCAGCAGCAGCAGCACCACCAGCAGCAGAGGCAGGACCAGCACCAGCAGCACCAGCATCAGCAGCAACACCACCAGGAGTAGCACCAGCAGCAGCACCAGCACCAGCAGCACCAGCAGCACCAGAAGCACCAGCAACACCAGCACCAGCAGCACCAGCAGTAGCAGCGTTTCCCTCAAGTCCTCCCAGACAGACAGGGAAGTGGCTTCTGTCCGGTCCACGGGCCATGAAAACAAGTTCACAAGGTTGAGGATTTGCTCTCCCAAACCAAGCACTCAAAATACACCCCTACCAGGCTCAGCCCAGTGTCAGCAATGACTGAGGCATCACGCCCGTGTCCCTTCCAAAGCACACCACGCCGCAGCAAGTGACCTGGGGCCATTCCAAAGTTTCTCTTGCCCAGCCAAGGGGCTCGCTGCCTCACAGGGTCCCCGGCCCCCACCTCCCCCTGCCGTGTCCCCAGAGGTCACTGTCGCTGTGGGGCAGCTGCTGGCATCTTTTCCCAGAAACCACCTCTGTAGCAGCCCCGCTAGCAAAACCCTGCCATGCCAACCCAAAACGCAGTAAAACTCACACCCGTTAATGTCATTCCACGCTCCCAAAGATGTGCTGCTCTCCCACGGTTACCACAACCAAAGCACCAAAGTGGAAAAAGCTCTGTCCAGAAAACAACCCTGTGTGGACTGCCAAACTCTTCAGTTTCCATACCAGCCTTCAACGTGCAAAATTTCAGAGCCATCAGGCGTTAAGAACCTTCCTGTGCTTTCACTGCCTCCTGCAGACCTGTGGGCTGTGACCAAGCCAAAGTTGGTAGCCCCTGGCTGGGCTTCCTGACTGGAGCATCAGGTAACTCAAGAGTAAGTGCTTGAGCTGCTTCTCAGAACAGCAGCCTCTGTGTGTCTGTCTACCTGCAGGTAGAGCAGCAGGCTCCCAATTCTCCCGATGCTTCCGCCCCTCCGGTAACTCCCAGACCACCTCTGCCTGCCCATGGGGTTCCCCATCACCCCTCTTTGCTTCCCCCAACAGAGGGTCCCTGTGCGGCTGCCCATGGATTTGGAGGCGCCCAGCCTGAGATTCACCACCCTGTCCGTGCCACCAGCGCTCCCTCCCAGCGTGCTGCTTTCTGGCTTTGGGGATGGCGAGGTCTCCTGCGACAGCATCCCCAACTCCACCAGCTCCTTCAACCACCCCTTTGGCACCTATGAGTATGTGGCAGAGGACAGATGCCCCAAAGAACCAGTAGCTGCAGTGGGGCCGAAGGACAGTGAGGACACTGACTGTCATGTCCCTTCTTTCCCCAACAGCCTCACCAGCACCACATTCCTCATGGAGCCCCGTGACTCCCTGGGGAATGCGGTGTGCTGTGACGGCCCGCAGGAACAAGCCCTGGGACTGCACAGAGAGAACAAGGAGGCCACTGACATCACTGCCCCTGTTCCTAGCCTGACCACTGAGGCCCTCACTGTGCTCCCTGACATCTCCCACTGAGTGGCAGAGGGTAGCTGCCTGAAAGAGTAACACCTCCAAGGGAGGTATGTGGATCACTGGGGGATGGCAAGAACACCTTCCCTAATGTACCACACCCCCCACCTTGACCACATCCCTGAAAAACCTTTCACATCTCTTAGAATATAGGGCAGAGGGCGACTACACCCTGGAGCAAGTGGCGGCGGTGATGCTGGTAGATGGCGAAAACATCCTCAATGATGTTCCCGAATGCCTGGCCAGCCCTTCCTCCTTCACCCAAATCCCCGAGTTCCTGGAGTACAGGGAGGAGGGGGACAGCCTCCAGGAAAATCTGGCAGCAGCCATCCTTTCAGACAATGACCCCCTCTGGGGGGTGGCGGCCTCCCCATTCCAGGACCCAGACGGGAAGCAGGGTGAGGCAGTGGCAGACCTCCCAACCACGCTGCCACTAAGTCCCACCCTGGAGACTTCGGAGGAGTCATCAGAGGACAGTCTGCTGGAGAGTCCCCCACAGGGCCCCCCACTGAATCCTCTGGCCAGATGACAGGCTGCTCCCCAGCACCATCCACCCTGCACGGCCCAGCTGCTCGAGGAGGCTCTGCAGAGGAACCCACGGGTGGTCCTGACCCGCTTGCCTCTTCCCATGGCTGCTGGCGCAAGACACCAGGGGCTCAGATCCAGCAAGCGGGCCAAGCGCTCTGCACCAGCTGGCACCTCTGGCATCCCAGAGACATCCATGGGGGTCAACCATCCACCCAGGAAGCGGCAGAAGATGCTGGCCAAACACTCCGGGACCCTGGCAAGAACAACCTGAGCAGGGACGGCGTGGCTGCGGGGGGAAGGTCAGCAGAAAGCGGGCACCTAAATGGCTGGCAATAGAAAGGGGTTTAGCTCGTGTCTACATCTGCTGCCTGCTCTCCCTCAAAGTTAAGAGCCGTAAAGCCACACAGCCCCAGGGAAACCCTTGTCTTTTCCAGCACCTGGGGTCTTCCCGTCACTCTTCCTTTAGCGGGAGAAATGACCCTGTATTTGGAAGTGCCCCTGCATTCACAAGTACCCTCCGTCCTCTGGCAGGTGCTCCCTATGGGCCAAAAGCCCTCTCACCCTTCACAAGCTGGCTGTCGCTCACCTGGCAGTTACTCCATCCAGGAGCCTTGCCATTTCCCTGACTTGGCCTACCGACTCAAGCCATCCCCAAAGCTGCAAACATCTGGCACAGAAGGAGAATGGAGCATCTGATCTTCCTTCCCAGTGCCTACAAGGAAAAGATAGGCCTTGCTTCTTAGGAAGAAGACGAAGAAACTCTTTGGAAGCTCGCTCCAGCCTAAACTCCAAAACTTTTACAAGACTCAGAAGGCAGAAAGCTCGCAGACAGTAAGCACAACTGACACCAGCTGCATCAAAGCAACCCAGAAACAGCAATGGCGAGGAGTACAGATTCCACAGCATCCTTCTGTACAGGCAGAGAAGACCCGTTTTGTCACAAAACAGTTAAAGAATCAAAAACCCCTTCTAGCCAAGGACAGAACTGCTGACTGCTCTGCCAGTCATCTGGGCTGGTAGGTACCATTAATCTCTTCTGCTGTTCTAGTTTGCCTTTCAGAGGAAGAAAAGGCAGCTTCAAAACCTGCAAAAAGAAATGAAACCAAGTAGAGGAGATATTTCGGCATTTAAGAGTTCCAGGAGCTTCTCCAGGTGCAAAGTTTTGTTGTCTGGTTCACTGGAAGCACCTTAAGTTACGTAGTTAGCCGACAGACCTAGACTGGGAACCAAGGCAGAGGATTCATCTGCACTTGCCTGGGTGCCTTTTGCATCGATTCCCACAACAAAATCAACCTCTGCTTCCCCAAAGGCAGGAAACAAGTCATAACCAAGCCTTGACAAGCAAATCCAACACTGTCTCCACATACACAGCCAGGAACAAAAAGCTGTCCTAGTTCTGCTCCAGCCGAGCACCACACAGCTGCCTCTCTGAGGGGGTGTGAGGGGGGAATTTGCCAGGGCTGGGGGGGTGAAATGGAAAAGAAAACCAAAACCACCCCAAACCTCGTGCGTTGGGATAAGGACAGTTTACTGGACAGCAGGAAATAACAAGAACAGACTTCACAGCAAAATATCCCTCACTGGCACAGAATGCCCTGTTTGGCCAGTTTCAGGCACCTGCCCTGGCTGTGTCCCCTCCAAGCTTTCTGGGTGCCCCCCAGCCACCTTCTCCTTAGCAGGCCAGCGTGAACAACAGAAAAGTCCTTGACTGCTGGGCAACAACTAAAACCAGCAGTGTGGTATCAGCACTGCTCTAATCCCAACTCCCAAACACGGCGTTACACCGGATGCTGGAAAGAACATTCTCTCTATCCCAGCTGAAACCAGGACAAAAGCCTTTCTCTCCACTGCTCCCCAAAACACCATCCAACCCAGAACTGACCAAGAGCCGTAACCACCATCTGCACCTTTCTACAGCATCTGCATTTGGAGACATCACTTCTTCTTCAACGGGACCGAGGACTTCCACCAACGTTCACAAGTTCCCTTTCCTTGAACGTTTGGATTGATCAGCTCCCGTGGCAGTAAGGACAGCTACGGCTGACCACGGCCACACACTACACCAACACACTGCTCTATCCCTGCCCTGTTCAGTTCTGACTTACAGCTGCCACTGCTCAGCCAAACCCACCCCTTTTCAGACCTGTCAAGCGCTTTGATATCAGACAGCATATCCTTGGGAACCAAATGCCTCAGCCCTTCTGCAAAGAGGAGGAGATCTGCATCATTCAACGCCACACCAACCACCTGGTCTGGTTTCACAGCCCCCAGCTTAAAGCCCTCTCTGTCCCCATCAAATTGCCCAACATGACTGCACAGGTCTGACCACAAAGACGCTGGAAAGATGTCCCTGACAGACATGGAGAACAGTCACTCTGCTCAACGCAAGCAAGGACACAGCACGGAAAAGAAAACTGTTAGTTCTCATCCAGGCTTGTCCCTCATCTGATGTTTTAACAGCAGTTTGAGCCCAGACACATTCTGCAGCACAGCTGAGTCACTTGGGGCCACACCAGGATATGTTTGTGTGTGTGTGTGTGTGTGTGTGTGTGTGTGTCTGTGCGTCTGTCTCTGTGTGTGTGTCCGTCTGTCTGTCTGTGCGTGCACAAAGACTCAGTAACAGAAAGGGGTCAGCCCTTCCTACAGTCCTTTCAGCTAGAAATGGCCTTATCCCCACTGAGCTCCTTGGGGGCGTAAAGATAACTTGCCAGGTAGTGGTTACATCCTGCTGCATTGCCTGTCAGGTATTCCCGCTGACCGAGACAGCCAGCAGACTGGGGTACAAAAGACAACGCTCCCACGGAAAGACAGCTTCACAGACAGATGCACAAGACAGCTGGATGGACCACGACCTTGCCCAGACACGTGGCTCTCTTGGAGGAAGAACCCCGCCGAGAGGCGCCTTCATGGCTGGCAACAGAAAGGGGGTCAGCTCATGTGTACCTCGGCTTTGTTCTTTCCTTCCAAGCAAGAACCAAAGAGCCACAGAGCAGGAGAAATGACCCTGGCTCTGGAACATTCCCAGCTACGGACATTCCCAGCTACACTGAGTCCTCTGGCAATTGCCACCCATGGGCCAGAAGCACCCTCAGCCCTCCCGGACCCGGCTCTCGCTCACCTGGCACTCATTCTCCATGGACCACAAGTGCACCAGACCTACCGACTGCCCAGAAAGGAGTCACGCTGTGCCACAAGGGACACTGCCCAGCCTGCAGCAGACATATTAGACTCTGCGGGGGAGAACTTTGTTCATGCAGCTCCTCAAGTGTCACGGTCCCTTTGTGTCAATGTTTTCTGCCTCCAGGCTGTGAACAACTTCAGCAACGGAACCAGCTACACCAAAAGGCTACAGAAAAATGCAGAAGCATCTGCAGCAGCTTGTTTTAGTCACCCTAAAAAAATTCTAGTTTTTTGCTTGTAGCTTAGAATATGATTTTGATGTTAAAGGAGTTACAGCAGCTCTGAGAATATAAAGCACGTTCAGACCATTAGCAATACGTAACTAGGACGGTGTGTGCCTTGATCTCTGTGGGAAGCTTTATGTGCTCTGTATTAAAACAGTGGGTACTGGCTATGGACCTGGACTCCAAAAAACATAAGGACTTTCAGGAAAGAACATAAATACACTGAGCATTACCCTCCATTCTTTATATTCAAAGGAATTAATAAATTTAACCAATGATTTCTGTAGAATAAGGATATAGGTAAGGTGAGACAACTGAAAGCCAACCTGTATTTCAAGAAACAAAGCCTGAGCCACACAGTAAACCCCTACACCGCTGTCAATTTGGTCCCATTATCTCCCCCCACAAATGACCTTCATCACCTGAGGAAGAAGTTGTGGTCCCATAAATACAGCCAGCTCACTAGTAGCCACCCGCTGACCAAGGAAGGAACAGGGATCAGATGGTGGAAAGGAAATATATTCTAAACACATCTGGTATTTGTTCTTCCCTGATCGAATACAGTACCTAAGCTCACTGACTGGGAGCTGTTTGGATATCAGAGAAGTGAACTGGGGCATCGTTCATTTTATAGCAAAGTTCATTAGTGCCTGTTGTAGTTTTGCGTGGCTGGGTTCAGGTGGAGAAGGGGGGCTGCAGGGGGGGCTGCTGCAAGAAGCAGCCAGAAGCTCTCTGCAGGCTCCACGGAGCAAACACCACCCGGCTCAAGGCTGGAGTCACTGCTGACCAAGGCTGAGCCCATCAGTGATGGTCAGGGTTCCTCTGGGAATCACTCGTAGGAGGGAAAAACCCACAAGCAGCTGCTTTGTGCCCCCAGAAAAAGGGAGTGAGAAGATGTAAGAAACTGTGCAGACACCAAAGCTAGGGAAGGGGGGAAGCACCCCAGGTGCTGGAGAGAATGAAGCCCCTGCAGCCCCTGCAGAAACCCATGGTGGAGTGGGTGTCCCCCCACAGCCCAGGGAAAAGGCCCAGACCCCACCTGCAGCCCGTGGAGAGGCCCCACGCTGGAGCAGGGGCAGACAGACAGGAGCTGCTGTGACCCACGCTGCAGCCAGCCCCTGCCAGCACTTGCAGCCCACAGAGAGAGACAGAGACACAGAGATGAGCGAGGGACAGAGAGATCCACGCTGGAGCAGGTTTGCTGAGCAGGGGGGCTTGTGACCCTGTGGAGGACAGGATGGAGTAGTCTGGGCCTGATAAATATTCTGTGATTTTATGACTGCACCCCATAGCAGTGACCCATGCTGGGGCAGCTGGGGAAGAGCTGGAGTCCACAGCATTTCCCAGCTCCTTGTGCCCAGCTCTCCCGGGTCACCTCACAGAAACAAGGCTCCTTCCTGCTTTTCAAGCCCGTCCTGCTTGTCACAGCAGCTCAGTGGGTACCCAGAGCCAAGACACAAATTCCCAGTGTGCTCAGGAAAGAGCTGGGGGCCTTTGGCCATCGGGACCCGCTTGCTGGTGGTCCTTGCGAGTCTCCCCAGCCAGTCACCGCTCCCTCTCCCTCACACAGGTCTGGAAAAGGCTCCAGGCAGCTACTTCTTCCATCACCTGAGGGAGTGGACAAGCAAAAACCTGCCTCCACCGGGCAGCTCCACCTTTGGCCATGGCACCACCCAAGTTCTGTCATCACCGGAAAGGTACCGGGGGGAAACCAAAGAGAGAACAGAAACAGCAGGAAACAGGGGGGGGGGGGGTGGCAGGGAAAAAAATGAACATGAAACAGCAATTCAAAAGAAAAAGAAAAGAGTAGGAAGCATCAGGCAAAGAAATATGAAAACAAATCCAAAACCAAACAAGACAAGAAAAGTAGGAGGGGGCGGGCAGGGGAGGAATTGAAAAATGAACCACACAAAACCAGAAATGAGAAGGAAACTCCTGGAAAGGGGGTTGGATGGGGAAGTGAAAAAATAGGAATAAACAGAAGGAAGGAATTAAAAAGTAAAAGGCAAAAGAAAGCGGGTGGGTAGAAAGCAAGAGTAAGGACAGGTGTGAGCAGGGAGCTGCAAGCAGAAAATAAAGGAGATGAAGAGGTGGCAAAAAGGAAAAAAAATTGGAGGTGGAAGCGGTGGGTTGAAACCCAAAGAAACAGCAGATGGAAACAGCAGGCTGGAAGAAAACTGAAAGGGTTTAAAGAAGCACAGGGCAGGAAGCAATAAAAGAGGCAGGTAGAAGGGGCAAGCTGGAATCTAAAACCCAGCAGATTAAAAAAAAAAAACAACTGAAAATTGGAAAAACAAAACCTGAGGAGACAGCAGAAGGCATCGATGACATGCGGGTGGCGTGTACCACTGGGCCCAAATATGTGTTGCTGTCTACTTGCCTGATGCTTTATGGTTTTATATATATATTTACATTATTCTTTAAATGCAGACATAGCCATATTTTTATATTTATGTTATTGTCAGGTAGGCACTCTATAGATAGCAGGGCCTGTATTGCCCTGGACAGGGTGCACTGTCCTGTCTGCACTGTGCTGTGTCACACGGTGTTCGTTTCTCCATCCTATTGCTCAGTGTATTTTGTGTTGCTCCCCAGGGGACTTTCTGTTGTAGTTTCCATCATTCTGCTGCCTGTATTTTTTAGTGCTCTGTACAGTCTCTTGTGGGCACTGTCTGGTGTGATGTGTCTGACACGTGTGGTACTGCAGTGGGGGTGTTTTGTTGTTTCCTTTCACTGTCGGGGAAAAAAAATCCCAAACCAAACCAGTCCTAAAACCCCAAGGAAAGACAAGGAGAAAGGGGCGGGGAGGGAGAAGAGGAAAAAAAGAAATAACCCAAGAAAAAGGGAAGAAGGAAGAGCCAGAGGAAGGGGCTGGAAGGCGGTGCTGGAAGGAAGAAAAAATCAGAAGAAAGAGAATCAGAAAGAGCAAGAGGAAGAGGTGGGTGGGTGGAGGGTGTAAAGAGAAAAAGACAAAAGGAACGACCAGGAGAGAAGGCGGATGTGAGGGGTCGGTTGCTTATGGGTGGGTCAAACGGCTTTGTGGGGGCCCCTCGAGCAGCTCTGGGTGGCCAGGCCTCTTTGGTTGCACAGTGAGGAGAAGCTCTGTGTCGGGGAGCCTTGGATGCCCCTCCAGCAGTCTGCCCGAGGACGCTGAGAGACCCCAGAGTTCCCCAACAGCTCCGGCCATCTGCTCAAGGGGCTCCCAAAAAGCCACAGGGATGGGATTTTTGGGATCCTGGTGAGGGACACCGGTACATCGTGACATTTTTGGCCATCTGAGCAGTCCCTGCACTTTTTAAAGGCTGGAGTGACAAGGGCTTTGGTCTGACCTTCAGGCCCCTCGCCTGTTCGTCAGGACCTTTCCTTCCCCTCACAGCTCCCAAGAGCTGCTGGGGGGGGCTGAGGGCACCACCAAGCCCCTTCCCTGCTCATGAACAGCTGGGAGGCAGATGGGGTGAGGCTGAAGCAGAGCTGCCCACCGCCCAGCGCTCCTGTCTCTCTCTCAGGCTCAGCCAACCTGTGCCCTCCGCCTGGCCAGCAGCAGCAGCCCTTCCCTGCAGCCCAGGCACCCTTAGTGGGGGGGCACCCCAGGGCCCCCAGGCACCACCAGCAGCTACGGCAGCCCGCTCTGCTCTGGCATATATACACACATATACACACATTGTGAGAGTATTGGAAGGTATATGCCAGGCCCTGTGCACACTGTACACATCACCTTGTCTGTGTTGTGGGGCTTTAGTGTATTTCCCATTGGGTGTAGCCTTGCCCTGTCTGTATGTTACACATACAGTATGGGGTGGGACTGCACTGTAAGTCCCGTGCTGTCCTCTTGCTCTCTGCAGTGCACTTTGTGTTGTATTCCAGGCGCTGCACTGCACTGGATGCTGTTGCACTGTACAATGTACAGCGCGGGTACGTCCGGAAGCGCACTGTGCACTGCACGCTGGGTGCTCTCCTGCACGCTGCAGGGCTGCCTGTCACACAGCTTGTGCCTTTTTGATCCCAGTGTTGGAAAGAGCAGTTGGAATCCAAACAGAAAGACTAAAAAAGCACGGGGCTGGAAGAAATCAGAGAGGCAGGTGGAAGAGACAGACAAAGAAGAGGTTGAGGTAGAGGAAGAAGAGGACGGGGAGAACCAGGATTCCAGAAATGAATACAGAGAATGACATTTGGAGGAGTAGGAGGTGGTGGAGGAAGATGCAGAGGAGAAGGATAACAGATACTGAACAATATGAGAAAGAAAAATTTAGGAAGAATAAAGGCAAGTGGAGGATAAATAAGAGGAGGAGGAGGAGAATCGAACAAGCAGCTGAGAAAGAGGAAGAAGAAGATGAGGTAAAAGAAGATTCCAGAAAGGAATACAGGCAAGACTATGAGGAGGAGGTGGAGGCAGAGGTAAGTGGATGAGGAGGAGGAGGAGGATGAGACAGAGGAAGAAGTGGATGAGGAGAAAGTAGAATCCAAGAATGAACACAGGGAGGAATATGAGGAAGAGCAGGATTAGGAGGTGGATTTGGAGGAGGACCGACAATGAACAGTATGAGGAGGAGGAGGAAGAGAGACAATGAACAGTATAAGGAAGAATACTAAGGAAGAATAGAGGTAAGTGCAGTGAAAATACAAAGAGCAGAATGAGACAGAGGAAGAAGAGGTTGAGAAAGAGGAAGAAGAGGACGAGGAGAAACAAGAATCCAAAAATGAATACAGGGAGTAACATGAAGAAGAGGAGGAGGATGAGGAGGACAGAGAATGAACAGTGTGAGGAAGAATACTAAGGAAGAAAAGAGGTAAGTAGAGGAGGGTGAGGAAGAGGATGAGATGGAGGAAGATGACGACAAGGAGGAAGAAGAAAGGAGAAGGAGGTGAAGGTGGAAGAGGAGGCGGAGGAGGAAGACAGTACGAGGATGAGAATGAGACAGAGGAAGAAGAGATTGAAAAAGAAAGAAGAAGAGGAGAAAGAAGATTCCAGAAAGGAATACTGAGAAAAATATGAGTAGAAGGTGGAGGAGGATGGGTAGGAATAATAAGGAAGAATACAGGTAAGTGGAGTAAGTGGAGGAAGACGAGGAGGAGCATGAGATGCAACAGCAGCACCAGCAGCAACACGAGCAGCAGCACCAGCAGCACCAGCACCAGCAGTAGCACCAGCAACAGCAGCACCAGCAACAGCAGAAGAACCAGCAGCACCAGCAGCAGCAGCACAAACAACACCAGCAGCAGCAACAGCAGCAACACGAGCAGCAGCAACAGCAGCAACACGAGCAGCAGCACCAGCAGCACCAACAGCAGCACCAGGACCAGCAGCACCAGCAACACCATCAGCAGCACCAGCAGCACCAGCAGCAGCAGCACCAGCAGTAGCAGTACAAGCAGTAGCAGCACAAGCAGCAGAACCAGCAGCAGAACCAGCAGCACCAGCAGCACGAGCACAAACAGCAGCAGCAGCAGCACCAGCATGAGCAGCAGCAGCACCACAAGCACCAGCAGCACCACCACCACTACCACCAGCAGCAGCACCAGCACCACCACAAACAGCAGCAGCAGCAGCACCAGCAGCAGTACCAGCACAAGCAGCAGCAGCACCAGTAGCAGCAGCACCAGCAGCACCAGCACCAGCAGCAACAGCACCAGCACGAGCACCACAAACAGCACCAGGAGCACCAGCAGCACCACCAGCAGCACCAGGACTAGCAGCACCAGCAACACCAGCAGCAGCACAAATAGCAGCACCAGCAACACCAGCAGCACCAGCATCAGCAGCAACACCACCAGGAGTAGCACCAGCAGCAGCACCACCAGCAGCAGCACCACCAGCAGCAGAGGCAGGACCAGCACCAGCAGCACCAGCATCAGCAGCAACACCACCAGGAGTAGCACCAGCAGCAGCACCAGCACCAGCAGCACCAGCAGCACCAGAAGCACCAGCAACACCAGCACCAGCAGCACCAGCAGTAGCAGCGTTTCCCTCAAGTCCTCCCAGACAGACAGGGAAGTGGCTTCTGTCCGGTCCACGGGCCATGAAGACAAGTTCACAAGGTTGAGGATTTGCTCTCCCAAACCAAGCACTCAAAATACACCCCTACCAGGCTCAGCCCAGTGTCAGCAATGACTGAGGCATCACGCCCGTGTCCCTTCCAAAGCACACCACGCCGCAGCAAGTGACCTGGGGCCATTCCAAAGTTTCTCTTGCCCAGCCAAGGGGCTCGCTGCCTCACAGGGTCCCCGGCCCCCACCTCCCCCTGCCGTGTCCCCAGAGGTCACTGTCGCTGTGGGGCAGCTGCTGGCATCTTTTCCCAGAAACCACCTCTGTAGCAGCCCCGCTAGCAAAACCCTGCCATGCCAACCCAAAACGCAGTAAAACTCACACCCGTTAATGTCATTCCACGCTCCCAAAGATGTGCTGCTCTCCCACGGTTACCACAACCAAAGCACCAAAGTGGAAAAAGCTCTGTCCAGAAAACAACCCTGTGTGGACTGCCAAACTCTTCAGTTTCCATACCAGCCTTCAACGTGCAAAATTTCAGAGCCATCAGGCGTTAAGAACCTTCCTGTGCTTTCACTGCCTCCTGCAGACCTGTGGGCTGTGACCAAGCCAAAGTTGGTAGCCCCTGGCTGGGCTTCCTGACTGGAGCATCAGGTAACTCAAGAGTAAGTGCTTGAGCTGCTTCTCAGAACAGCAGCCTCTGTGTGTCTGTCTACCTGCAGGTAGAGCAGCAGGCTCCCAATTCTCCCGATGCTTCCGCCCCTCCGGTAACTCCCAGACCACCTCTGCCTGCCCATGGGGTTCCCCATCACCCCTCTTTGCTTCCCCCAACAGAGGGTCCCTGTGCGGCTGCCCATGGATTTGGAGGCGCCCAGCCTGAGATTCACCACCCTGTCCGTGCCACCAGCGCTCCCTCCCAGCGTGCTGCTTTCTGGCTTTGGGGATGGCGAGGTCTCCTGCGACAGCATCCCCAACTCCACCAGCTCCTTCAACCACCCCTTTGGCACCTATGAGTATGTGGCAGAGGACAGATGCCCCAAAGAACCAGTAGCTGCAGTGGGGCCGAAGGACAGTGAGGACACTGACTGTCATGTCCCTTCTTTCCCCAACAGCCTCACCAGCACCACATTCCTCATGGAGCCCCATGACTCCCTGGGGAATGCGGTGTGCTGTGACGGCCCGCAGGAACAAGCCCTGGGACTGCACAGAGAGAACAAGGAGGCCACTGACATCACTGCCCCTGTTCCTAGCCTGACCACTGAGGCCCTCACTGTGCTCCCTGACATCTCCCACTGAGTGGCAGAGGGTAGCTGCCTGAAAGAGTAACACCTCCAAGGGAGGTATGTGGATCACTGGGGGATGGCAAGAACACCTTCCCTAATGTACCACACCCCCCACCTTGACCACATCCCTGAAAAACCTTTCACATCTCTTAGAATATAGGGCAGAGGGCGACTACACCCTGGAGCAAGTGGCGGCGGTGATGCTGGTAGATGGCGAAAACATCCTCAATGATGTTCCCGAATGCCTGGCCAGCCCTTCCTCCTTCACCCAAATCCCCGAGTTCCTGGAGTACAGGGAGGAGGGGGACAGCCTCCAGGAAAATCTGGCAGCAGCCATCCTTTCAGACAATGACCCCCTCTGGGGGGTGGCGGCCTCCCCATTCCAGGACCCAGACGGGAAGCAGGGTGAGGCAGTGGCAGACCTCCCAACCACGCTGCCACTAAGTCCCACCCTGGAGACTTCGGAGGAGTCATCAGAGGACAGTCTGCTGGAGAGTCCCCCACAGGGCCCCCCACTGAATCCTCTGGCCAGATGACAGGCTGCTCCCCAGCACCATCCACCCTGCACGGCCCAGCTGCTCGAGGAGGCTCTGCAGAGGAACCCACGGGTGGTCCTGACCCGCTTGCCTCTTCCCATGGCTGCTGGCGCAAGACACCAGGGGCTCAGATCCAGCAAGCGGGCCAAGCGCTCTGCACCAGCTGGCACCTCTGGCATCCCAGAGACATCCATGGGGGTCAACCATCCACCCAGGAAGCGGCAGAAGATGCTGGCCAAACACTCCGGGACCCTGGCAAGAACAACCTGAGCAGGGACGGCGTGGCTGCGGGGGGAAGGTCAGCAGAAAGCGGGCACCTAAATGGCTGGCAATAGAAAGGGGTTTAGCTCATGTCTACATCTGCTGCCTGCTCTCCCTCAAAGTTAAGAGCCGTAAAGCCACACAGCCCCAGGGAAACCCTTGTCTTTTCCAGCACCTGGGGTCTTCCCGTCACTCTTCCTTTAGCGGGAGAAATGACCCTGTATTTGGAAGTGCCCCTGCATTCACAAGTACCCTCCGTCCTCTGGCAGGTGCTCCCTATGGGCCAAAAGCCCTCTCACCCTTCACAAGCTGGCTGTCGCTCACCTGGCAGTTACTCCATCCAGGAGCCTTGCCATTTCCCTGACTTGGCCTACCGACTCAAGCCATCCCCAAAGCTGCAAACATCTGGCACAGAAGGAGAATGGAGCATCTGATCTTCCTTCCCAGTGCCTACAAGGAAAAGATAGGCCTTGCTTCTTAGGAAGAAGACGAAGAAACTCTTTGGAAGCTCGCTCCAGCCTAAACTCCAAAACTTTTACAAGACTCAGAAGGCAGAAAGCTCGCAGACAGTAAGCACAACTGACACCAGCTGCATCAAAGCAACCCAGAAACAGCAATGGCGAGGAGTACAGATTCCACAGCATCCTTCTGTACAGGCAGAGAAGACCCGTTTTGTCACAAAACAGTTAAAGAATCAAAAACCCCTTCTAGCCAAGGACAGAACTGCTGACTGCTCTGCCAGTCATCTGGGCTGGTAGGTACCATTAATCTCTTCTGCTGTTCTAGTTTGCCTTTCAGAGGAAGAAAAGGCAGCTTCAAAACCTGCAAAAAGAAATGAAACCAAGTAGAGGAGATATTTCGGCATTTAAGAGTTCCAGGAGCTTCTCCAGGTGCAAAGTTTTGTTGTCTGGTTCACTGGAAGCACCTTAAGTTACGTAGTTAGCCGACAGACCTAGACTGGGAACCAAGGCAGAGGATTCATCTGCACTTGCCTGGGTGCCTTTTGCATCGATTCCCACAACAAAATCAACCTCTGCTTCCCCAAAGGCAGGAAACAAGTCATAACCAAGCCTTGACAAGCAAATCCAACACTGTCTCCACATACACAGCCAGGAACAAAAAGCTGTCCTAGTTCTGCTCCAGCCGAGCACCACACAGCTGCCTCTCTGAGGGGGTGTGAGGGGGGAATTTGCCAGGGCTGGGGGGGTGAAATGGAAAAGAAAACCAAAACCACCCCAAACCTCGTGCGTTGGGATAAGGACAGTTTACTGGACAGCAGGAAATAACAAGAACAGACTTCACAGCAAAATATCCCTCACTGGCACAGAATGCCCTGTTTGGCCAGTTTCAGGCACCTGCCCTGGCTGTGTCCCCTCCAAGCTTTCTGGGTGCCCCCCAGCCACCTTCTCCTTAGCAGGCCAGCGTGAACAACAGAAAAGTCCTTGACTGCTGGGCAACAACTAAAACCAGCAGTGTGGTATCAGCACTGCTCTAATCCCAACTCCCAAACACGGCGTTACACCGGATGCTGGAAAGAACATTCTCTCTATCCCAGCTGAAACCAGGACAAAAGCCTCTCTCTCCACTGCTCCCCAAAACACCATCCAACCCAGAACTGACCAAGAGCCGTAACCACCATCTGCACCTTTCTACAGCATCTGCATTTGGAGACATCACTTCTTCTTCAACGGGACCGAGGACTTCCACCAACGTTCACAAGTTCCCTTTCCTTGAACGTTTGGATTGATCAGCTCCCGTGGCATTAAGGACAGCTACGGCTGACCACGGCCACACACTACACCAACACACTGCTCTATCCCTGCCCTGTTCAGTTCTGACTTACAGCTGCCACTGCTCAGCCAAACCCACCCCTTTTCAGACCTGTCAAGCGCTTTGATGTCAGACAGCATATCCTTGGGAACCAAATGCCTCAGCCCTTCTGCAAAGAGGAGGAGATCTGCATCATTCAACGCCACACCAACCACCTGGTCTGGTTTCACAGCCCCCAGCTTAAAGCCCTCTCTGTCCCCATCAAATTGCCCAACATGACTGCACAGGTCTGACCACAAAGACGCTGGAAAGATGTCCCTGACAGACATGGAGAACAGTCACTCTGCTCAACGCAAGCAAGGACACAGCACGGAAAAGAAAACTGTTAGTTCTCATCCAGGCTTGTCCCTCATCTGATGTTTTAACAGCAGTTTGAGCCCAGACACATTCTGCAGCACAGCTGAGTCACTTGGGGCCACACCAGGATATGTTTGTGTGTGTGTGTGTGTGTGTGTGTGTGTCTGTGCGTCTGTCTCTGTGTGTGTGTCCGTCTGTCTGTCTGTGCGTGCACAAAGACTCAGTAACAGAAAGGGGTCAGCCCTTCCTACAGTCCTTTCAGCTAGAAATGGCCTTATCCCCACTGAGCTCCTTGGGGGCGTAAAGATAACTTGCCAGGTAGTGGTTACATCCTGCTGCATTGCCTGTCAGGTATTCCCGCTGACCGAGACAGCCAGCAGACTGGGGTACAAAAGACAACGCTCCCACGGAAAGACAGCTTCACAGACAGATGCACAAGACAGCTGGATGGACCACAACCTTGCCCAGACACGTGGCTCTCTTGGAGGAAGAACCCCGCCGAGAGGCGCCTTCATGGCTGGCAACAGAAAGGGGGTCAGCTCATGTGTACCTCGGCTTTGTTCTTTCCTTCCAAGCAAGAACCAAAGAGCCACAGAGCAGGAGAAATGACCCTGGCTCTGGAACATTCCCAGCTACGGACATTCCCAGCTACACTGAGTCCTCTGGCAATTGCCACCCATGGGCCAGAAGCACCCTCAGCCCTCCCGGACCCGGCTCTCGCTCACCTGGCACTCATTCTCCATGGACCACAAGTGCACCAGACCTACCGACTGCCCAGAAAGGAGTCACGCTGTGCCACAAGGGACACTGCCCAGCCTGCAGCAGACATATTAGACTCTGCGGGGGAGAACTTTGTTCATGCAGCTCCTCAAGTGTCACAGTCCCTTTGTGTCAATGTTTTCTGCCTCCAGGCTGTGAACAACTTCAGCAACGGAACCAGCTACACCAAAAGGCTACAGAAAAATGCAGAAGCATCTGCAGCAGCTTGTTTTAGTCACCCTAAAAAAATTCTAGTTTTTTGCTTGTAGCTTAGAATATGATTTTGATGTTAAAGGAGTTACAGCAGCTCTGAGAATATAAAGCACGTTCAGACCATTAGCAATACGTAACTAGGACGGTGTGTGCCTTGATCTCTGTGGGAAGCTTTATGTGCTCTGTATTAAAACAGTGGGTACTGGCTATGGACCTGGACTCCAAAAAACATAAGGACTTTCAGGAAAGAACATAAATACACTGAGCATTACCCTCCATTCTTTATATTCAAAGGAATTAATAAATTTAACCAATGATTTCTGTAGAATAAGGATATAGGTAAGGTGAGACAACTGAAAGCCAACCTGTATTTCAAGAAACAAAGCCTGAGCCACACAGTAAACCCCTACACCGCTGTCAATTTGGTCCCATTATCTCCCCCCACAAATGACCTTCATCACCTGAGGAAGAAGTTGTGGTCCCATAAATACAGCCAGCTCACTAGTAGCCACCCGCTGACCAAGGAAGGAACAGGGATCAGATGGTGGAAAGGAAATATATTCTAAACACATCTGGTATTTGTTCTTCCCTGATCGAATACAGTACCTAAGCTCACTGACTGGGAGCTGTTTGGATATCAGAGAAGTGAACTGGGGCATCGTTCATTTTATAGCAAAGTTCATTAGTGCCTGTTGTAGTTTTGCGTGGCTGGGTTCAGGTGGAGAAGGGGGGCTGCAGGGGGGGCTGCTGCAAGAAGCAGCCAGAAGCTCTCTGCAGGCTCCACGGAGCAAACACCACCCGGCTCAAGGCTGGAGTCACTGCTGACCAAGGCTGAGCCCATCAGTGATGGTCAGGGTTCCTCTGGGAATCACTCGTAGGAGGGAAAAACCCACAAGCAGCTGCTTTGTGCCCCCAGAAAAAGGGAGTGAGAAGATGTAAGAAACTGTGCAGACACCAAAGCTAGGGAAGGGGGGAAGCACCCCAGGTGCTGGAGAGAATGAAGCCCCTGCAGCCCCTGCAGAAACCCATGGTGGAGTGGGTGTCCCCCCACAGCCCAGGGAAAAGGCCCAGACCCCACCTGCAGCCCGTGGAGAGGCCCCACGCTGGAGCAGGGGCAGACAGACAGGAGCTGCTGTGACCCACGCTGCAGCCAGCCCCTGCCAGCACTTGCAGCCCACAGAGAGAGACAGAGACACAGAGATGAGCGAGGGACAGAGAGATCCACGCTGGAGCAGGTTTGCTGAGCAGGGGGGCTTGTGACCCTGTGGAGGACAGGATGGAGTAGTCTGGGCCTGATAAATATTCTGTGATTTTATGACTGCACCCCATAGCAGTGACCCATGCTGGGGCAGCTGGGGAAGAGCTGGAGTCCACAGCATTTCCCAGCTCCTTGTGCCCAGCTCTCCCGGGTCACCTCACAGAAACAAGGCTCCTTCCTGCTTTTCAAGCCCGTCCTGCTTGTCACAGCAGCTCAGTGGGTACCCAGAGCCAAGACACAAATTCCCAGTGTGCTCAGGAAAGAGCTGGGGGCCTTTGGCCATCGGGACCCGCTTGCTGGTGGTCCTTGCGAGTCTCCCCAGCCAGTCACCGCTCCCTCTCCCTCACACAGGTCTGGAAAAGGCTCCAGGCAGCTACTTCTTCCATCACCTGAGGGAGTGGACAAGCAAAAACCTGCCTCCACCGGGCAGCTCCACCTTTGGCCACGGCACCACCCAAGTTCTGTCATCACCGGAAAGGTACCGGGGGGAAACCAAAGAGAGAACAGAAACAGCAGGAAACAGGGGGGGGGGGGGTGGCAGGGAAAAAAATGAACATGAAACAGCAATTCAAAAGAAAAAGAAAAGAGCAGGAAGCATCAGGCAAAGAAATATGAAAACAAATCCAAAACCAAACAAGACAAGAAAAGTAGGAGGGGCGGGCAGGGGAGGAATTGAAAAATGAACCACACAAAACCAGAAATGAGAAGGAAACTCCTGGAAAGGGGGTTGGATGGGGAAGTGAAAAAATAGGAATAAACAGAAGGAAGGAATTAAAAAGTAAAAGGCAAAAGAAAGCGGGTGGGTAGAAAGCAAGAGTAAGGACAGGTGTGAGCAGGGAGCTGCAAGCAGAAAATAAAGGAGATGAAGAGGTGGCAAAAAGGAAAAAAAATTGGAGGTGGAAGCGGTGGGTTGAAACCCAAAGAAACAGCAGATGGAAACAGCAGGCTGGAAGAAAACTAAAAGGGTTTAAAGAAGCACAGGGCAGGAAGCAATAAAAGAGGCAGGTAGAAGGGGCAAGCTGGAATCTAAAAACCAGCAGATTAAAAAAAAAAAACAACTGAAAATTGGAAAAACAAAACCTGAGGAGACAGCAGAAGGCATCGATGACATGCGGGTGGCGTGTACCACTGGGCCCAAATATGTGTTGCTGTCTACTTGCCTGATGCTTTATGGTTTTATATATATATTTACATTATTCTTTAAATGCAGACATAGCCATATTTTTATATTTATGTTATTGTCAGGTAGGCACTCTATAGATAGCAGGGCCTGTATTGCCCTGGACAGGGTGCACTGTCCTGTCTGCACTGTGCTGTGTCACACGGTGTTCGTTTCTCCATCCTATTGCTCAGTGTATTTTGTGTTGCTCCCCAGGGGACTTTCTGTTGTAGTTTCCATCATTCTGCTGCCTGTATTTTTTAGTGCTCTGTACAGTCTCTTGTGGGCACTGTCTGGTGTGATGTGTCTGACACGTGTGGTACTGCAGTGGGGGTGTTTTGTTGTTTCCTTTCACTGTCGGGGAAAAAAAATCCCAAACCAAACCAGTCCTAAAACCCCAAGGAAAGACAAGGAGAAAGGGGCGGGGAGGGAGAAGAGGAAAAAAAGAAATAACCCAAGAAAAAGGGAAGAAGGAAGAGCCAGAGGAAGGGGCTGGAAGGCGGTGCTGGAAGGAAGAAAAAATCAGAAGAAAGAGAATCAGAAAGAGCAAGAGGAAGAGGTGGGTGGGTGGAGGGTGTAAAGAGAAAAAGACAAAAGGAACGACCAGGAGAGAAGGCGGATGTGAGGGGTCGGTTGCTTATGGGTGGGTCAAACGGCTTTGTGGGGGCCCCTCGAGCAGCTCTGGGTGGCCAGGCCTCTTTGGTTGCACAGTGAGGAGAAGCTCTGTGTCGGGGAGCCTTGGATGCCCCTCCAGCAGTCTGCCCGAGGACGCTGAGAGACCCCAGAGTTCCCCAACAGCTCCGGCCATCTGCTCAAGGGGCTCCCAAAAAGCCACAGGGATGGGATTTTTGGGATCCTGGCGTGGGACACCGGTACATCGTGACATTTTTGGCCATCTGAGCAGTCCCTGCACTTTTTAAAGGCTGGAGTGACAAGGGCTTTGGTCTGACCTTCAGGCCCCTCGCCTGTTCGTCAGGACCTTTCCTTCCCCTCACAGCTCCCAAGAGCTGCTGGGGGGGGCTGAGGGCACCACCAAGCCCCTTCCCTGCTCATGAACAGCTGGGAGGCAGATGGGGTGAGGCTGAAGCAGAGCTGCCCACCGCCCAGCGCTCCTGTCTCTCTCTCAGGCTCAGCCAACCTGTGCCCTCCGCCTGGCCAGCAGCAGCAGCCCTTCCCTGCAGCCCAGGCACCCTTAGTGGGGGGGCACCCCAGGGCCCCCAGGCACCACCAGCAGCTACGGCAGCCCGCTCTGCTCTGGCATATATACACACATACAGACTTCACAGCAAAATATCCCTCACTGGCACAGAATGCCCTGTTTGGCCAGTTTCAGGCACCTGCCCTGGCTGTGTCCCCTCCAAGCTTTCTGGGTGACCCCCAGCCGCCTTCTCCTTAGCAGGCCAGCGTGAACAACAGAAAAGTCCTTGACTGCTGGGCAACAACTAAAACCAGCAGTGTGGTATCAGCACTGCTCTAATCCCAACTCCCAAACACGGCGTTACACCGGATGCTGGAAAGAACATTCTCTCTATCCCAGCTGAAACCAGGACAAAAGCCTTTCTCTCCACTGCTCCCCAAAACACCATCCAACCCAGAACTGACCAAGAGCCGTAACCACCATCTGCACCTTTCTACAGCATCTGCATTTGGAGACATCACTTCTTCTTCAACGGGACCGAGGACTTCCACCAATGTTCACAAGTTCCCTTTCCTTGAACGTTTGGATTGATCAGCTCCCGTGGCAGTAAGGACAGCTACGGCTGACCACGGCCACACACTACACCAACACACTGCTCTATCCCTGCCCTGTTCAGTTCTGACTTACAGCTGCCACTGCTCAGCCAAACCCACCCCTTTTCAGACCTGTCAAGCGCTTTGATGTCAGACAGCATATCCTTGGGAACCAAATGCCCCAGCCCTTCTGCAGAGAGGAGGATATCTGCATCATTCGACGCCACACCAACCACCTGGTCTGGTTTCACAGCCCCCAGCTTAAAGCCCTCTCTGTCCCCATCAAATTGCCCAACATGACTGCACAGGTCTGACCACAAAGACGCTGGAAAGATGTCCCTGACAGACATGGAGAACAGTCACTCTGCTCAACGCAAGCAAGGACACAGCACGGAAAAGAAAACTGTTAGTTCTCATCCAGGCTTGTCCCTCATCTGATGTTTTAACAGCAGTTTGAGCCCAGACACATTCTGCAGCACAGCTGAGTCACTTGGGGCCACACCAGGATATGTTTGTGTGTGTGTGTGTGTGTGTCTGTGCGTCTGTCTCTGTGTGTGTGTCCGTCTGTCTGTCTGTGCGTGCACAAAGACTCAGTAACAGAAAGGGGTCAGCCCTTCCTACAGCCCTTTCAGCTAGAAATGGCCTTATCCTCACTGAGCTCCTTGGGGGCGTAAAGATAACTTGCCAGGCAGCAGTTACATCCTGCTGCATTGCCTGTCAGGTATTCCCGCTGACCGAGACAGCCAGCAGACTGGGGTACAAAAGACAACGCTCCCACGGAAAGACAGCTTCACAGACAGATGCACAAGACAGCTGGATGGACCACGACCTTGCCCAGACACGTGGCTCTCTTGGAGGAAGAACCCCGCCGAGAGGCGCCTTCATGGCTGGCAACAGAAAGGGGGTCAGCTCATGTGTACCTCGGCTTTGTTCGTTCCTTCCAAGCAAGAACCAAAAAGCCACAGAGCAGGAGAAATGACCCTGGCTCTGGAACATTCCCAGCTACGGACATTCCCAGCTACACTGAGTCCTCTGGCAATTGCCACCCATGGGCCAGAAGCCCTCTCAGCCCTCCTGGACCCGGCTCTCGCTCACCTGGCACTCATTCTCCATGGACCACAAGTGCACCAGACCTACCGACTGCCCAGAAAGGAGTCACGCTGTGCCACAAGGGACACTGCCCAGCCTGCAGCAGACATATTAGACTCTGGGGGGGAGGCCTTTGTTCATGCAGCTCCTCAAGTGTCACAGTCCCTTTGTGTCAATGTTTTCTGCCTCCAGGCTGTGAACAACTTCAGCAACGGAACCAGCTACACCAAAAGGCTACAGAAAAATGCAGAAGCATCTGCAGCAGCTTGTTTTAGTCACCCTAAAAGAATTCTAGTTTCCTACTTGTAGCTTAGAATATGATTTTGATGTTAAAGGAGTTACAGCAGCTCTGAGAATATAAAGCACGTTCGGGCCATTAGCAATTGGTAACTAGGACGGTGTGTGCCTTGATCTCTGTGGGAAGCTTTATGGGCTCTATGTTAAAACAGTGGGTACTGGCTATGACTTTCAGGAAAGAACATAAATATGCTGAGCATTACCCTCCATTCTTTATATTCAAAGGAATCAATAAAGCTAACCAATGATTTCTTTTAGAATAAGGATATAGGTGAGACAACTGAAAGCCAACCTGTATTTCAAGAAACAAAGCCTGAGCCACACAGTAAACCCCTACACCGCTGTCAATTTGGTCCCATTATCTCCCCCCACAAATGACCTTCATCACCTGAGGAAGAAGTTGTGGTCCCATAAATACAGCCAGCTCACTAGTAGCCACCCGCTGACCAAGGAAGGAACAGGGATCAGATGGTGGAAAGGAAATATATTCTAAACACATCTGGTATTTGTTCTTCCCTGATCGAATACAGTACCTAAGCTCACTGACTGGGAGCTGTTTGGATATCAGAGAAGTGAACTGGGGCATCGTTCATTTTATAGCAAAGTTCATTAGTGCCTGTTGTAGTTTTGCGTGGCTGGGTTCAGGTGGAGAAGGGGGGCTGCAGGGGGGGGCTGCTGCAAGAAGCAGCCAGAAGCTCTCTGCAGGCTCCACAGAGCAAACACCACCCAGCTCAAGGCTGGAGGCAATGCTGACCAAGGCTGAGCCCATCAGTGACGGTCAGGGTTCCTCTGGGAATCACACTTAGGAGGGAAAAACTCCCCAAGCAGCTGCTTTGTGCCCCCAGAAAAAGGGAGTGAGAAGATGTAAGAAACTGTGCAGGCACCAAAGCCAGTGAGGGGGGTGGAAGGAGGCACCCCAGGTGCTGGAGAGAATGATGCCCCTGCAGCCCCTGCAGAAACCCATGGTGGAGTGGGTGTTCCCCCACAGCCCAGGGAAAAGCCCAGACCCCACCTGCAGCCCGTGGAGAGGCCCCACGCTGGAGCAGGGGCAGACAGACAGGAGCTGCTGTGACCTGCGTTGGATCCAGCCCCTGCCAGCATCTGCAGCCTATAGAGAGTGACAGAGACACAGAGATGAGTGAGGGACAGAGAGATGCACGCTGGAGCAGGTTTGCTGAGAGGGGGGGTTGTGACCCTGTGGAGGACAGGATGGAGTAGTCTGGGCCTGATAAATATTCTGTGATTTTATGACTGCACCCCATAGCAGTGACCCACGCTGGGGCAGCTGGGGAAGAGCTGGAGTCCCATGGGAAAGGACTCATGTTGGATAAGTTGGGGAACTCCAAACAAAAATAGAGAAAAGAGATGGAGGAAGGGACAGGGAAAGGGTAAATGGAGAAAAAAATCCCAACCAGGAAAAAAGCACACCCCAAGGAAAGACAAGGAGAACAGAGCGGGTAGGGAGAAGCGCAATGAAAGAAATAACCCAAGAAAAAGAGAAGAAGGAAGCGCCAGAGGAAGGGGCTGGAGGCAGGTAAGTAAAAAGAACCCAACCAAAGAGCAACAGAAAGAGCAAGTTGAAGAGGTGGGTGGGTGGAGGGTGTAAAGAGAAAAACACAAAAGGAACGATCAGGAAAGAAGGTGGATGTGGAGGGTCGGCTCCAGAAAAGCTGCACGGCTGCTGGGAGCCACACAGGGCTTTTGGAGCCCCCCGAGAAGCTCCTCACTGCTGGGGATATTCTGATGCCCCTCAAGCAGTCTGCCTAAGGACCTGGAGAGACCCCAGAGTTCCCCAACAGCTCCGTCCATCTGCTCCAGGGGCTCCCATAAAGCCACAGGGATGGGATTTTTGGGATCCTGGCGTGGGACACCGGTACATCGTGACATTTTTGGCCATCTGAGCAGTCCCTGCACTTTTTAAAGGCTGGAGTGACAAGGGCTTTGGTCTGATCTTCAGGCCCCTCGCCTGTTTGCCAGGACCCTTCTTTCCCCTCACAGCCCCCAAGAGCTGCTGGGGGGGGCTGAGGGCACCCCCAAGCCCCTTCCCTGCCCGGGAGGGGCTGGGAGGCAGATGGGGCGGGGCAGAGCACAGGCAGCCCCTACGTCACTTCCTGGAGACTCCAGAGAGTCCTTAGCAACCAACCATCACCAGGGACCATGGTGCTGCCACAGCCCGGCCCAGGGGCCCCCCGGCCCCTGCAGACTTCTGTCCTTCCCCACAGCGTCTACCCCCAGGGAAGGACCCAGCCCGAGCCTTCAGCCCAGGGACACTGCGCTCCTGGGGGCTGAAGCAGAGCTGCCCACCGCCCAGCGCTCCTGTCTCTCTCTCAGGCTCAGCCAACCTGTGCCCACCGCCTGCCCAGCAGCAGCAGCCCTTCCCTGCAGCCCAGGCACCCTTAGTGGGGGGCACCCCAGGGTCACCAGCCACCACCAGCAGCTACAGCAGCCGCTGTTGGTGCCATAGGGACCCATAAGGACCCATAGAAACAGAGAGAGAACCACAGAGACACATAGAGACCCATAGGGACCCACAGGGACTAATAGCGACCCATAGAGACCCATAGAGAGCCAGAGGGACCCTTAGGGACCCATAGAGACCTATAGAGACCCATAGAGACACAGAATGACACATAGAGACACATAAAGATTCATAGGGATTCTTAGGGGCCCATAGACACCCAGAGGGACACTTAGAAACCCCTAGAAACACATAGGGACACGCAGAGACCCATAGAGACCTATAAGGACCCATAGGGACACATAGAGACCCATAGGGACCCCTAAAGACACATATAGACACATATGGACCCATAGATACTCATAGGGACTGATAGATATCCACAGGGACTCATAGGGACCTATAGATACCCATACAGACCTATAGAGACCCACAGGGACCCACAGAGACACAGAGAGACACACAGAAACACATAGGGGTGCAAAGGGACACGTAAAGACCCAGAGACCCATAGAGACCCATAAAGAACCACAGGGACCCAGAGAGACCAGAGAGAGCCACAGAGACACATAGAAACCAATGGAAACCCTTAGGGACACACAGGGACCCATAGGGACTCATAGATACTCATAGAGACTCATAGAAACCCATAGGGAACCATAGAGACCAACAGGGATATATGGAGACCCATAGAAACCCCTAGATACCCATAGGGAGCCATAGAGAGCCACAGAGACACATAGTGACCCACAGAGACCCATATGGACACATATATGAGATAAATGGGAAACCACAGACACACATAGAGACAAGTAGAGACCCATAGAGACCCACAGAGATTCCCTGAAACCCATGAAGATTCATACAGACCCATAACGACCCACACGGCCCCATAGAGACCCACAGAGAACCACAGAGACCCAGACAGACTCACAAACACCCACAGAGAGCAACAGAGACACACAGAGACACACAGACACCCATAGGGACGCACAGAGACCCACAGGGACCCATAGGGATCCATAGAGACCCATAGTGACATATAGAGAACCATAGGGACCCACAGAGATGCACAGAGACCCATAAGGAGCCATAGAGATCCATAGAGTCCCATAGACAGCCACAGGAACACACACGGACATATAAGGACCTATAGAGACCTATAGAGACTCACAGGGACCCCTTAGAGACCCATAGAGACACATAGTAACCGATAGAGTCCCAGTAGGACCCATAGAGAGCCACAGGGACTCACAGAAACCCATAGAGACCTATAGGCACCATAGAGACCAAAAGAGACCCATATGGACCCATAGAGACCCATAGAGACTCATAGAGCACCATAGATCCCCATAAGGACCCACAGAGACGCACAGAAAACAATAGGGACACACAGGGACCCACAGAGACCAATAGAGACCCACAGGGAATCATAAAGACCCTTAAAGACCCATAGAGACACAGGGGGACTCATAGAGACCCATAGCGACTCAGAGGGATCCATAGGGACCCATAAAGACCTACGAGGACCCATAGAGACACACAGAGACCAATAGAGACCTAAAGAGACACACAGAGACACACAGGGAAACTTAGGGAACCACAGAGACCCACAGGGAGACACAGGGATCGATAGAGACCCATAGAGACCAACAGGGACATATAGACACCCATAGAGACTCATAGAGACCTGCAGCAGCCCATAGGGACACCTGGGGACCCACAGAGACACATAGGGACAAATTCGGGGAAAAGGGCTGGGCGAGGGGTCGGGAAGCACAAAGGGAAGGGCAAAAGGCACGGGGGGAATGGAATAAAAAGAGAAACAAGAGAAAGGAAACAGCAAGTGGAAGGGGCAGGAAAGAGGGAAGGAAAAACCCAAAACCAAGAAAAAGGGAAAAGAAGAGGACAGGAAGTGGGGAAAGGGATGGGAAGAGAAAAAGTCCCAATAACAACAAAAAAAAAAAGCAGGAAGCGGGGGGGGGGACGACATGGAAACACCCCCAACAACCACCACCACCAAAGAAGGAAAGAGCGTGAAGAAGGGTGTGGAGGAGGGGGTGAAGAAAGGAAAATAAAAGAGGAGAAAGGGGGGAGGAAGCAAAGGAACCCCCTGCCAAAAGAGTAAATAAAGAGCACGATCAAGTTTCGTGCGGGGAGAGGGCGTTATGGGGGGGGAGAAGTAGGGAAAAAACCACCAAAGAGAAATGAAAAGGAGTGAGTGAAAGGGAGGGATTCTGGGGTGAGGGGGAGAAGCTGGAAGCAGTTGGAACACCTCAATGCTGGAGGTATTTGGTTGCCCCTCGAGCAGTCTGCGTGAGGACACTGAGAGAACCCAGAGTTCCCCAACAGCTCCGGTGATCTGCTCAAGAGGCTCCCATAAAGCCACAGGGATGGGATTTTTGGGATCCTGGCGTGGGACACCGGTACATCGTGACATTTCTGAGCCATCTGAGCAGTCCCTGCACTTTTTAAAGGCTGGAGTGACAAGGGCTTTGGTCTGATCTTCAGGCCCCTCGCCTGTTTGCCAGGACCCTTCTTTCCCCTCACAGCCCCCAAGAGCTGCTGGGGGGGGCTGAGGGCACCCCCAAGCCCCTTCCCTGCCCGGGAGGGGCTGGGAGGCAGATGGGGCGGGGCAGAGCACAGGCAGCCCCTACGTCACTTCCTGGAGACTCCAGAGAGTCCTTAGCAACCAACCATCACCAGGGACCATGGTGCTGCCACAGCCCGGCCCAGGGGCCCCCCGGCCCCTGCAGACTTCTGTCCTTCCCCACAGCGTCTACCCCCAGGGAAGGACCCAGCCCGAGCCTTCAGCCCAGGGACACTGCGCTCCTGGGGGCTGAAGCAGAGCTGCCCACCGCCCAGCGCTCCTGTCTCTCTCTCAGGCTCAGCCAACCTGTGCCCACCGCCTGCCCAGCAGCAGCAGCCCTTCCCTGCAGCCCAGGCACCCTTAGTGGGGGGGCACCCCAGGGCCCCCAGGCACCACCAGCAGCCCGCTCTGCTCTGGCATATATACACATATACACACACACAGTGTGAGAGTATTGGAAGGTAGATGCCCGGCACTGTGTGCACTGTACACATCACCTTGTCTGTGTTGTGGGGCTTTAGTGTATTTCCCATTGGGTGTAGCCTTGCCCTGTCTGTATGTTACGGGGTGGGACTGCACTGTAAGTCCCGTGCTGTCCTCTTGCTCTCTGCAGTGCACTTTGTGTTGTATTCCAGGCGCTGCACTGCACTGGATGCTGTTGCACTGTACAATGTACAGCGCGGGTACGTCCGGAAGCGCACTGTGCACTGCACGCTGGGTGCTCTCCTGCACGCTGCAGGGCTGCCTGTCACACAGCTTGTGCCTTTTTGATCCCAGTGTTGGAAAGAGCAGTTGGAATCCAAACAGAAAGACTAAAAAAGCACGGGGCTGGAAGAAATCAGAGAGGCAGGTGGAAGGGACAGACAAAGAAGACGTTGAGGAGGAGGAAGAGGACAGGGAGAAACAAGATTCCAGAAATGAAAACAGAGAATTACATGTGGAGGAGTAGGAGGAGGAGGTGGAGGCAGATGCAGAGGAGAAGGATAACAGATACTGCACACTATGAGAAAGAAAAATTTAGGAAGAATAAAGAAAAATGGACTATAAATAGGAGGAGGAGGATGAGAATGAAAGAAGCAGCTGAGAAAGAGGAAGAACATGATGAGGTATAAGAAGATTCCAGAAAGGAATACAGGCAAGACTATGAAGAGGAGATGGAGGAAGAGGGAAGTGGAGGAGCAGAAGTTCGAGAAGGAGACAGGGGAATAACACAGGGAGAAAGAAGAATCCAAGAATGATCACAGGGAGGAATATGAGGAAGAGCAGCATTAGGAGGCAGATTTGGAGGAGGACTGACAAAGAACAGTATGAGGAGGAGGAGGAAGGCAGACAATGAACAATATGAGGAGTAATACTAAGGAAGAATACACCTAAGTGGAGGAGGAGATTGAGGAGGAGATGGAGGAAGAAGAGGAAGAGGAGGAAGAAGAATCCAAGAAGGAATACAAGGAGGAGGAGGAGGTGGAGGTGAAGGAGGAGGTGGAGGACAAGGAAGACAGACTATGAAGAATAAGAGGTGAAATACTAAGGAGGAAGCCAGGTAAGAGAAAGAAGAAATATGAGGAGGAGGAGTATGAAGCAGAGGAAGAAGAAGTGGAACAGCAGGAAGAAAAGGACGAGGAGGAAGAAGATTCCAAAAAGGAATACAGTGAAGAATATGAGGATGAGGAGGAAGAGAAGGTGGAGGAGCACAGACAATCAACAGTATGAGGAGCAATACTAAGGAAGAACACAGGTAAGTGGAGGAGAATGAAGAGGAGGATGAGACAGAGGAAGAAGAGGACGAGGAGAAAGAAGAATCCAAGAATGATCACAGGGAGGAATATGAGGAAGAGCAGGATCAGGAAGCAGATTTGGAGGAGGACTGACAAAGAACAGTATGAGGAGGAGGAGGAAGGCAGACAATGAACAATATGAGGAGGAATACTAAGGAAGAATATTAGGTAAGTGGAGGAGGAGGAAGAGGAGGAGGATGAGATGGACGAAAATGAGAAAAAGGAGGAAGAAGAATCCAAGAAGGAATACGAAAAGGAGGAGGTGGAGGTGGAGGAGGAGGCGAGGAGGATGGAAGCAAACCATGAACAGTATGAGGAGGAATTTTAAGGACGAAAACAGGTAAAGTGGAGGAAGAAAACGTGGATGAGGATGAGACAGACAAAGAAGAGGCTGAGAAAGAGGAAGAAGAGGACGAAAAGAAAGAAGATTCCAGAAAGGAATATGGAGAAGAGTAAGAGGAGGAGGAGGGGGAGTAGGAGGAGGACGATGAGACAAAGAAGAAGACGAGGAGAAAGAAGAATCCAAAAATGAACACAGGGAGGAATATGAGGAAGAGCAGGATTAGGAGGTGGATTTGGAGGAGGACCGACAATGAACAGGATGAGGAGGAGGAGGAGGAAGACAGACAGTGAACAGTGTGAGGAGGAATACTAAGGAAGAATACAGGTAAGTGGAGGAAAAATCCAAAGAGCAGAATGAGACAGAGGAAGAAGAGGTTGAGAAAGAGAAACAAGACGAGGAGGAGGAAGAATCCAAGAATGAATACAGGGAGGAACATGAATAAGTGGAGGAGGATGAGGAGGAAGTTGTGGACGACGGAGAATGAAGAGTATGAGGAAGAATACTAAGGAAGAAAACGGGAATAATAAGGACGAATAGAGGTAAGTGGAGGGGGCCGAAGAGCAGGAGGAGGATGAGATGGAGGAAGAAGAGGAAGAAAAATCCAAGACGGAATACAAGGAGGAGGAGGAGGAAGAGCAGAAGGATGACAGACTATGAAGAATAAGAGGATGAATACGAATAAGGAAGTAAATCCAAGAGGAGTAATGATATGATGATGAAAATAGTACAGAGGAAGAAGAGTTTGGGAATGAGGAAGAAGAGGACGAGGAGCAGGAATTATCCAGAGAGTTATACAGGGAGGAATATGAGGAAGAGTAGGAGGAGGAATACAAGGAGGTACATAAGAAGGAACACAAGAAGTAATATGAGGAGAAGGAGGAATGCAAGGAGGAACTGAGAAGGAATATGAGGAGGAGACTTGGAGGTGGAGGAGGACGTGCAGGATGGAGAACGAACAGTATGAGGAGGTATAGGCTGAGGAAGAAGATGATGAGGAGGAAGAAGAAGAATCCAAGAAGCAATACAGAGTAAGAGGAGTTGGAGGAATATGAGGAGGAACAGAAGCGGCAACAGAAGATGGAATAGGAGGAGGAATAGGAGGAGGAGTATGAGGAGGATGAGGCGCTGGAGGAGGAGGAGGAGAAATTGAAGGAGAAATAGTAGAATACAAAAAGGAAAATGAGGAAGAAGAGGAGAAGGAATCAAGATGGAATAGGAGAAGGAATACAGGAAGGAATACGAGGGGGAGCAATATCCGGTGGAGGAATATGAGGAATAGGAACAGGAGGAAGAAGTGAGAACACTCAAGTAGCCACAGAAACTGTACTTGGAGAAAGAAATCTCCGAGCTGTACCTTGTCTTGGTTCCCAAAGTTGAGCTGGCTCTGGCAGATGTCTGTAGGCATCAGCACGTCCCTGGCCTCAGGCAGAACAGTCTGGGTCATGGTCAGCAGCTTTTAAGGCTCTGTCAGAGCTCAGCTCAGAGCTGCAGGGGAGGGAAACAAACTCAACATCGGGTGGGAGCAGGGAAATACTCTGCTCACACCCTCCAGACAGGTGGCACACTGCCGAATCTGCACAAGAATTTGCCAGCACAAAGAAAAGGGGGTGGAAAAGAGGGGTGAACTTACCGGGGACTGAGGGCCTGAAGCTCTGGGGCTGCCAACTCCACACGAGGCCCAGATGGCTCCGGCAGGGACTTGCTGCCCAGGCTGCGGCAGATACCAAAAGCCCCGGCTGGGCGGGGGAGCGGAGCTGCAGGGAGAGGGGGTGCCGGGGGTGGGGAGAGGCTGGCAGGGGAGAAACACCCCCCTGCTGTGGGGAATGGAACAGCCGCCCGGGAAAGGAGACACCTTGTGCTGGGGGGAGGGGAGCTGTGAGAGCCCGAGGAGCAGCAGCACAGCCCGAGACAGGGGGTGTGGCAGCCATGTTAGTGAGGGTGCTGCCTGGCAGCCGTGTCAGTGAGGGTGCTGCCTGGCAGCCGTGTCAGTGTGGGTGCTGCCTGACAGCCGTGTCAGTGTGGGTGCTGCCTGACAGCCGTGTCAGTGTGGGTGCTGCCTGGCAGCCGTGTCAGTGAGGGTGCTGCCTGGCAGCCGTGTCAGTGAGGGTGCTGCCTGGCAGCCGTGTCAGTGTGGGTGCTGTCTGGCAGCCGTGTCAGTGTGGGTGCTGTCTGGCAGCCATGTTAGTGGGTGCTGTCTGGCAGCCATGTTATTGTGGGTGCTGTCTGGCAGCCGTGTCAGTGTGGGTGCTGTCTGGCAGCCATGTTATTGTGGGTGCTGTCTGGCAGCCGTGTCAGTGTGGGTGCTGTCTGGCAGCCATGTCAGTGTGGGTGCTGTCTGGCAGCCATGTTAGTGGGTGCTGTCTGGCAGCCATGTTATTGTGGGTGCTGTCTGGCAGCCATATCAGTGTGGGTGCTGTCTGACAGCCGTGTCAGTGAGGGTGCTGCCTGGCAGCCGTGTCAGTGTTGGTGCTGTCTGGCAGCCGTGTCAGTGTGGGTGCTGCCTGGCAGCCGTGTCAGTGAGGGTGCTGCCTGGCAGCCCTGTCAGTGTGGGTGCTGTCTGGCAGCCGTGTCAGTGTGGGTGCTGTCTGGCAGCCGTGTCAGTGGGGGTGCTGCCTGGCAGCCCTGTCAGTGTGGGTGCTGCCTGGCAGCCATGTCAGTGGGGGTGCTGTCTGGCAGCCATGTCAGTGGGGGTGCTGTCTGGCAGCCATGTCAGTGGGGGTGCTGTCTGGCAGCATGGTTTCAGGCACACAGGCACTGTTACAAGCTCTGCATCTCTTCAAGGCTGCCAATTGTCAGTGATTACTATTTCCAGCCTTGAAGAGGTGCACAGCCTGGTTTAGATCACACTGTACTTCAGGTCACTGGAAACACAGACTGTGGTGGCAAGGTTCAAGCATCACTTTCCTGACAGGGAGAGAAGCAGGAAGCAGGATCACTGTGAACAGTCTGGGCTCATGTAAAGCCATCCAACACTTGGCTGCAATTTCTATCTTATTTTGTTTGGGTATGACAGAAAATACACAAAGCCACAGAATGATCAATTTGCAGCAAATCTGTATTTACACCACCCACTTAATACATGCCATTCTTAGGAGTCCTGTTTTATAACACAGAGAATAAATGTGCACTAGATGTCCAAAGTTCCTTCTCCTTCTCTTCTACAGAAAATCCCCCATGAAGATTAAAAATGTTTAGAGTCCCTTTTTCTGAGGGACATCGTAATTGCAGAAGCCCGGGCACTGTCCCTGCCAATACAGGCTCTGCTCCTGTCCTGCGCTGTGACACACACCTTCCTTCTTGGCTCCTCTGGCCAGAAAAGCCCAGCACCTACGCACAGCAGCACACACAGCGAGGGAGTTTTGATCCAAAAGCCCTGAGGAACTAAGAGGACAGGATTGCTCACCCCTACCCACATTAAAGACCATCTCAGCTGGGAGTTTTGCAGCTCAGGGGACCCGGCACAGCCCCAGCAAGGCAGCATCACCTCTGCCACACCGAGAGCCTCAAAAGCCGCTGAAGGGGAAACCACCACGGTGTCAGCACCCCAAATATAGAACCCCGCAGGCCTGTCTGACTGGGCAAAAGGGTTTTGGCCCACTGGTTTCTACCCAATACACACTGAACAAAGCATCACCCACAGATGCTGCTGGCTCCTGTGCTCCAGTACGCCCAGGCACAGACAAGGCCAGCTGTCCCCAGGTGCCACGCACAGCTGGTGGTGCTGGGGAAGCCCCGGTACCTTCTCCAGCACTGCTGAGAAACCCATTTTGTCATCAACTGAGTCAAACTTGCACATAGAGTCAAGGCTGGGTCACCCATCACTGGGAGAAAGTAGGAGGATTAATTAGGTCATAAAACCCCACTTTTGACCAGAGGAGAGCATGTTGCAGAGCAGCCACAAATTCCCTCCCCGCAAGGACTCCCCTCATCCCTTGCAGGGGGGGCACAGATCCATGAGAGCAGCAGAACCACATACCTGGGTCTCGCTCAGGACACGGCAGGTCCGGGGCTCTCACTGTGCCCCTTTGGCTCTTTCACTGCCTGTGGGCAGGAGCAGAAGAGACAGTGAGGGGAGGGAATCTGCCCTGATGAGATGTCAGCGCTGCTGCTGAACAAAGTTTGGTTTGTGGGACATGAAAATTCTCCAAAGCAACCTACAGGAGTTTCCCCAGCAGAACTTCTTGTTGGGAGAAATCTTGCAGTTCCCAAAATTTATGTTCCCTTGGCTGGAGATGGTCAAGATACCAAATACCTTTTATAGTTCCCAAATGCATTTATAAAGCATTTCTCTTGGCTATGAAAGCCCTGAGCCGCAGCGCCAGAGGGGCTGCTTGTGGGCTCCCTGGGGAGGTTTCAGGCCAGGTATGTCTCTTTGTCCTCGCTCTTTTGTTTTAGGAGCTGCTGCTGGACGTTTGGCATGTTTGAATGTGAAGGAAGGTAGAGCTGAGAAGTGACATAGGGCACTGTTAGGACTGTTCCCTGAGGTATTAAAGCCTGGTAGGTGATTTCCCCCTCAGGTTCTTACGGACAGGATGAGAAGAAGGGACTCGGGCGAAGCTCTGGCTGAGAGGGGGTGACAGGAAAGGAAGTGGTTGGTAAAAATGCCAGGGGTTTTTGGCGAACTGTCGGCCGCCCGTGCGATTGGAGAGGGATCCTCCAGCTGTTACGCGGTCATAGAACAAGAACTGGGGCTGGGGAGCGATCGGGGTCAAGCTGCCCCCGTCCCCTCACTCTAGAAATGATAAACAGCAGCTGAAGGAGCAGCACAGTTGGGTCACGAACTGGCAGCGATGGGGATTTTAGCTTCCCAACGGAAACAGCGTCACAGCGCAGACCTCGGCCCGGCCGGAGGGGTGTCCCTCAGCACCCCAGCAGCCTCCCCCTATCCCCCCTTTTCCCTGGCACGGCACAGGCAGCTCCCAGGGGTGCCAGAGACACCAGCAGCAGCAGCAGCACCAGCAGGAGCAGCAACAACAGCAGCTGCAACAGCACCAGCAGCAGCAGCACCAGCAGCACCAGCAGTAGCAGCAGCACCAGCAGCAGCAGCAACACCAGCAGCTGCAACAGCACCAGCAGCAGCAGCAGCACCAGCACCATCAGAACCAGCAGCACCAGCAGCACCAGCAGCACCAGCAGCATTAGCAGCAGCAACAGCACCAGCAGCCGCAGCACCACCAGCAGCAGCAGCACCAGCAGCACCAGCACCAGCAGAACCAGCAGCACCAGCAGCAGCACCAAAATCCTGCTTGAGAGCGCGACTTGGGGATGAGGCTGCACTCGGTATCGAGTCCCACTGTGCCTGAACTGGGGGCATGATAAAAGACAACCCCGAAAGCTTCCCGCTCCCTGCCTCAGTTTCCCTTTGGTCAGCAGCTCTTCCACCGGTTCAGCTGCTGCTCTTCAGAATCATGGAGAAAAGATGTTATGCGGAGGCGACGGGACATTGAGGCATCCAGAGCTCCAGAAATGGGAGGGATATACAGAAGGGAAGGGGGGGAGGGAGGAAAAAGCCCCTGAAAGGAATAACTGGCGCGTTGTATTTAAATATCAAGGAGGGATTTGGGATCTCATCCTCACCAACGCCAGCCAGTTTCTGCTGCTCCAGTGCTGGTTCACCTGACTGTGTGCTTTTGGAAATGTGCATGTGCAGTTTTCCCTCCCCACCTCCCCACAGAAAGTACTAGAAAAGGAATCCAGTGAACCCAGTAGTTCTGCCATGATGATGGTGCACGACAAAAAAGAAGACTCCAGCCAGTTTTGACCAGGCCTGGGGACCCACCTAAAGCTTAATTTGCTGAGCAATGGGTGACGGGGTGGGAAAGCTGTGCACTGCCTGCATTGCATATTCCAAAGCTGATCGGTTTTGCATTTCCAAAATCAGAACAAACAAGGGAATGTATTAATTTGATGGTACCATCAAATGATGCATTTTTAATATTGTTAACTTTTGCTTCATGTGTCCTTGTGATCCTCACACATATTCATCTTGTAAATGTTCATGTAAAACATCATTGTTTTGTTTTGCTCCAGCCCCTGAACTACAAGGGACAGCAATAGGACGTGGTTTGGATTTTTGCAATTGGACAAATTCAAATTGTTAATTAATGTCTATAGAATGTTAACAGTTCTTATTGACTATTGCAAATGCAATTTGGAAACTGTTTATTGTTTGAATGTTTTGATTGTCACTATTGAGCTATTGTGCACACACTTTTCCTTCCTCCTTACTTTATCCCTCACGAAGTACCATCTCTAAGATGGCAATGTTGAGCCACGGGGTGGACTCACGCAAGCAGAATCAAGGGACCCATTCGGATTTCCCACTAGGAGACGGCCAGAAACCCTGACAACCTAAAGGTTATCTGCTGAAGAATAGGCAGTTAAACTCTGTTAACCTTTGTAACTACGCTGTTATTGATCGCAATCGATGTGAGCGTATAGGATCACGATATATAGGTAGTACAGTAGTAATAAATCACTTTTCTTTCTTTTACTCATTGGAGAGTGATCCCTCTGTCCTTATCTCAAGTCCTATGTATCCCAATGTATATTTTCTCCCCTTTTAGGCTGAAAGGGGGAGTGAGCGAGCGGCTTGGTGAGCATTTGGCCTCTATCAGGGCCAAACCCACCACAGTCCTTTTTGCTGCCCAACGTGGGGCTCGAGGAATTTGAGATACAAACAGTAATTGGATGAGGGAATGGGCAGAACAGACTGAACACAGCTGGGTGGTGGAAGAATTGTAGAGAATTTCTGTTGGGATGAGGATTGTGAGGATGATTCTCATGTATGCGATTCGCAAAGGCGAGGGGTGGAATGTTGCAGTTTTGTGTAGCTGTGCTGCTGAGATGGCCAAGAAAAGGGGATTGTCCTGCCCAGCTCATGATTGATCAGCAGAAAGGACTCTGATGGACAGAAGGATTTCTCCCTAGCCAAGGCAGGGAAAGTCAGAGAGGACTTCAGTATCTTTCCAAGTTTGTTCCTTGGAGCTCCAGGGATAACTTGCAGGAGCCTGTGGGGCATGGAGTATGTGATGTATTCACCTGCTCCTCTGCTGTGAGCTGGGCCAGGCTCCTGGGACGGTGGGAGCTCATGAAACATTGCAGAGCTGCAGAGAGACAGCTCTGCCCAGGAGCAGCTCCTCTGCCAAGCACACAGGGCTGGGGACACTGCCTGTAGGCAACAAGGGGAGACCTGTGAGGCTGAGAGAGCTGACGGATGCTGAGAGCTCACTGGAGGAGAAATCTCCACAGCCGCACCCTGGTATGTCTGTGGGTGCAGGGCAATGCAGGTTCTGTTCCTGGAGGGATCTCCTAAAGCTGGGACATGGGGCAGTGTGTGGGGTCTGTCAGGAGGACAGGTTCTCTATAGGACCAGAAGGTGCTGCCTGGAAGGGATGCCCTTCTGCCCCATCAGAGGGACAGGGCAGGACAGCTGTCTTCTCCTGGGCATGGTTGCAGAGTTGTGAAGCTGATTGTGCACCCAGGGTTTCCCAGGGCTGTCCTTACCAGCAGGGTCCCTGCGCCCCAGGGTCTGTGTGCTGGGGCAGGGACTCTGCTGCTTCCATGGTCAGCACTCAGCCTGCCTGCTGGGCTTCCATCAGCACTGCAGAAAGAAGCTGTGGATGCAAAGTGTGACCTATGGAAGGACAGTGTAGGGTCCTTCTGCTGGCTCTGCACACATCCATTAGTGGGGCTGACACTGAGCTGGCCTTCACTTGAAGACTCCCATCTGTAGGACTTGGACTTCCCTTCTCCCAGCAGTGGCACGCTGAAGCCAGCACAAAGCAGACCTCCCAAAAGGGACCTGCAAGAGTTTTCCTGAACTAAATTAGAAGTATGGAATTTTCTTTTTCCCTCAAAGAAAAGTTCCCTAACTTGTCATTGTGCCTTTTCCTCCTTGGACAGGTCTCCACAGTTGATGGCAACAGATGTCCAACAGCAGCTCCATCAGCCAGTTCCTCCTTCTGGTCTTTGCAGACACACGGGAGCTGCAGCTCCTGCACTTCTGGCCAAGACTGCTGGGACAGTGGCTTGGGGATCACTTCTGCCAGCTGCCC
The DNA here is from genome assembly GCF_964237585.1 of Gallinula chloropus. Classification (NCBI taxonomy): domain Eukaryota; kingdom Metazoa; phylum Chordata; class Aves; order Gruiformes; family Rallidae; genus Gallinula; species Gallinula chloropus. The sequence continues at coordinate 3,569,359 of NC_140116.1, forward strand.
CAGTGCCCTCAGGTGTATCCCATCCAGACCCATAGACCTGTGCAGATCTAAGCAGCTGAGCAGGTCAGTAACCAATTCCCCTTGGATGATGGGTGCTTCAGTCTACTTCCCATCCCCATCTTTCCACTCAGGGGTCTGACTATCAGGAGACAATTGTCATGCTGCTAGGGAATGAAACAAAAATGGCATTAAGTACCTAAGCATTTTCTTCAACCTCCATCACAGTGGTTCCTCCCAGATCCAATGAAGGTGGGAGAATCTATTGTTAATACTTTAAAATATTCAATACATTTTATTTTTTTAATTCTTTAAGTACAATAGCAAAAGGAGGGACAGAGAGAATCTCCCACCTTTATTGTTGGTCGCAAACAAAAGTTGCAAGTGCTGAAAAAGCTTCCTGGCCTGAAATCTCCCCAGGTAGCCCACTAGCAGCCTCAGTAACCATGGGGCTCAGGGCTTTCCTGGCCAAGAGAATGGTCCTAAGAACGTCTCACGTCATTTTTGGACTTTACTAGGTTCCCCCTTTGATATTTCTAAACATACAGCAATAGCTCCCAAATAAATCTATGGAGGCTGAATGGTGTTCCTGGGCTGAAACCTCCCCAGGTAGCCCACATGCAGCCCCGTGAACCTTGTGGGGAAGGGCATTCCCAGCCAAGGGAATGGTCCTGTAATACCAGACATCATTTTCCAGCTCTACCAGTGTCCACGTTCAAGAAGTGCAAAACGTCCATCAATCTCTTCCAAACAAAAGGTTTGAGAGCTACAGTATCTTGTGAGCCTGAAAATCTTCCCTGGTAGGTAGAGCAAAAGCAGCCCCAGTAAATTTGGGATTCAGAGTTTTCGTAGCTGCGGAAATGGTCCGAAGAGTGTGTGATGTCATTTCCGGGCTCAGCCAGCGTCCAAATTCGAAAATACCAAATGTCCAGTAAGAGCCCCAAACAAAAGGTGTGAGGGAGGAAAGAATTTTCTGGCAGGAAATCTCCCCAGGGAGCCAGCAGGCAGCACCAGTAACCTTGGGGCTCAGGCCCCCCTTCATAGGTGGAGGAACAGTCCTAAGATTGCCTGACTTCATTGTCAGGCTCTACAAGCGTCCACCTGTGAAACTGATAAATGTCCAGTAACAGCTCCCAAACAAATTGATGTGAGGTCTGGAAAAGGTTTTGTGGCCTGAAACCTCCCCAGGTAGTAGAGTAGCAGTACAAGAAACCTTGAGGCTCAGGGCATTCCTAGCCAAGGCAACGGTCCTAAGAGTGCCTGACGTCATTTTTCAATCTACCAGCAACAATCTCTAAAACTGCTAAACCTCCAGCAACAGGTGTCAAAGAGAAGGAGCGAGGGCTTGAAGATATTCCTGGCCTGAAACATCCCCAGCTATCCCACTAACTGTGCTTGAGGTAGTTTTCCAGCTCTACCAGAAAAAGTTTCAAAAATTCTAACTACCCAGCAAGAGCACCCAAGCACAAGTTGCAAGAGATGAAGGATCTCCCTGGCCTGAAACCTCCCCAGGCTGTGCACTGGGAGCATCAGTAAAGCTGACCCCCTTCACACACTGCTTGGCCGTAGCAGCAGCTGAGGAGAGAGATTTCATGGTTATTAAACTGGATCATGTTGAACTGCTGTTTTTTGTCAGAGAAATCTGTCTGTGCCTGTGAGCACAGATGATGCCAGGAAAAGTGTTGGGAGTCCCAGGAGGCCAGTGAGGGAACTGCTGGGCTTGGGGAAGAGCAAGGATATCCAGAAAGGATTGGATTTCAAGACACTGCTTTTCCTGCCTGTCCAGAACTATTTAGGAGACCTCTGTACAAACATCCACTGTAGAATGCTGCTACAACATCTTCCATGAACTGAAAAATGACAGAAACAATTTTTTTCTGTATGAAAAAATCCTCCATTGTGAAATTCCTTCAAAATTTTCATCACCCAATTAAAACCTCTCCAATTGCTTATACAAGACTTAATTTTTTAGAGAAAATTACCTGAGGAGATATACTTGTAAGGGCTTTCTGGATGTTAATGAGCCTCATGGTGTCTCTGGTGAGTCCAGAGACTTCAGCTACAAAGAGGAGAGGGAAGAAACTTCTCCAGAAGTTTGAGTCAGGACTAATGCCCAAAGTACCTTGAAGCACTAACAGGCCCCACTGGGAGCCATTCCTGACAAAGCCTCCCCAGGGGCTCGTTAGAGCAGACAACTGGAGCCATGAGGACAAACCCAGGCAAAGCACAGGCAGCTCTGATGCTGAGGACACCCTGACTTGGTCTGATGAAGCAGCAATGCCAAGTGCTGACCCCCAGCCCTGGGCAGGGAGATCCCGACCCTCACCTGTGTCTCAGGGCTCTTCCTTGGAATGTGGGGAGTGTGACACCAAGGGAAGGACAGGGGAAGGACACATGGTGGCCTCCCCTGGGATGGGTGCAAGGAGTCAGCCATGCTCCATGGCCATAAGGACAATGTGTCTTCCCTGAGGCCTCTGTGGCAGGGACATCAGTCACAGCCAAGGGGGCAAAGACCTATCAGGCACTTGTAGCCTGAATGGTACCCTTGGCCATCTGCACCACAGCCCATCCCACACTGCCTCACCCCTGTACCTGATTCTTTGTAGGCTGCAGGGATGCAACACACTTTCCCACCTCATTGTCACCTAACAATGTCCCTGCCTGTACTACTGTCTTTGTCTCCTCGCCAGCTGTTCCCATAAGCACAAAGACACCTGCTCATCCACACTTCCTCCCAGTGACTGCTTGCACCACAGCACTACCCTCAGAATGACATTTCTTTACCCTCATGTCCACCCTGGCCTTCAGAGCCGTCAGTTCACATGGACTTCCTTTCTCATGTTCTTTTCACATAGCACAAAGAGGGCTTCCCTCAGCCTCCCCTTCCCCAGGCTAAAGAAGACCAGGTCTCTTGGCAGACTTTCCCTGACCACATACGTGTTCCTCCACATTCCTCCAGATCAGGGAGCCCCACAGTGGGACTGACTGTTCCAGAGGTGGCCTCACCAGTGCTGAGGCCAGATGGACCAGAAGGGCCCTTGTCTGTGCAGCCACACTCCTCCCAGTGCAGCCCAGTGGCCATTTTCCTGTTCAGCACCTCTGGCTGCTATGGCAGCCCCTGCAATGCCCAAATTCTTCTCCTTGTGGCCGGTTCTCCACCCATCATGTCTGAGCTGCCTTGATGTGTGGGTGTTGTGCTGGAACCCTTTCTCATGGTTTCACCCCAGTAGGGAGCCGAGCACCACGCAGCCGCAGAGGGAAAAGGAAACCAAAAACCCCTAAACCTCATGACCTGGGATAAGGACAGTTTACTGGGATAGCAGAGAGAGAGAAACAACAACAACAGGACTTTGTAGCAAAATACACACAGCTGGTGATGCACAATGCAGTTTCTCACTGAACCCCACAGCTCTGGCCACACAGCTCACATCCATCCCGAAAACACGTGTGTCCTGGAGCTGAGTTCTCCTGCCCCCACCACACTTCTTTATGCTGATTATGGTGTAATTTGAATGGAATATGCTTTTTTGGACAGTTTGGGTCACCTGTCCTGGCTGTGGCCCCTCCCAGCTCCCTGGGTTCCCCCCACCTTCTCATTAGTAGTGGAGTATGAACAACAGAAAAGTCTGATTGCTTGGACACATCTAAAGCCTCCCTGTTACCAGCACTGCTCTCATCCTGACACCCAAACGTGGCACCACATGGGCTGCTAGAAAGAAAGTCTAATGTATTCCTCCCAAAATTAGGCCACCTTTGTAGACAACAAGTGCAACACAATGGTGGGCTCACTCCTGTACCCTTCCAGGCACTTGTGCACTCCCAGTTGACTCATTTCTGGAGCAGAACTAGAAAAAAGGCCTTAATGCTGTGCAAGCACTGCTCAGCAAGGAACACACATATTTATTTAGACTTTATGGTTTACAAATCCAAACACCAGAACTATGGGGGCCACCAACATGAGAATTAATTCCAGCCGCAGAGAAAATATGGGCAGGAGGAGGAGATCTCTTCTGCTTGGAAATCTTCCTGATGTTCCTGGTCATCCAGGTCCATTGGAAGGGCAGCTCCATTTTACTAATGGTTCACATGTGCTTGCTGATGGCTCCTTAACTTACGGTGCTTTTAACAAAATGACAGCAATAGGTGCTAAAGAACCTGGGACCCTATTGCTGATTGTTCAGCATGTTTGAAAGTGAACGATGTTATAGCCTGAAAATGAGATTTTTAGGATTGTTCCCATGGCTAGGAATGTCCTGAGCCCCAAGGTTAATGGGGCTGTTAGTGGGCTACCTGGGGAGCTTTCAGGCCAGAAACCTTTTTCCACCCTTGCACCTTTTGCCATGGAGCTGGTGCTGGACATTGAGCAGTGTCGAATGTGGCCACTGTTGAAGCTGGAAAATTATGTTGGGCAGAGATACATCCACTCCCATGGCTACAAAAGCCCTGACACCCATGTTCCTGGGGCTGTTAGTGGGATACCTGGGGATATGTAAGGCCATGAACATATTTCATCCCTCACACCTTTAGTTTGGGATGTATTGCTGTGCATTAAGCAGGTTCAAAGGTGGACGCTGGTATAGCCAGAAATGACATCAAGCAATGTTAGGACCCTTCTTTTCTCTCTGAACACTCTGAGCCCTAAGGTACTGGAGATGCCAGTGGTCTACCTAGGCAGGTTTCAGGCCAGGAGAATCTTTCATCCCTCACACTTTTGTTAGGGATCTCTTGCTGTTCGTTTAGCAGTTTGAAGGTGTACGCTGGTAGAGCCCCAAAATGACATCAGGTAGTTTTAAGACTGTTCCATTTCTAAGGAAAGCATTGAGCCCTGAGGTTACTGGGGCTTCTAGTGGGATACCCTGGCAGGTTGAAGGTCAGAAACATCTTTCACACCTCAAACTTTTTCTTTGGGAGTTATATCTGGACATGTAATGTTTTTGAAGGTGGACACTGTTAGAGCTGGAAAAAGACATCAGGCAAATTTCATACCATTGCATTGTCTATGAAAACACTGTGCCCCATGGTTAATGGGGTTCTAGTGGACTAAAAGAGGAGTTTTAATACCCTCACATGTTATGTTTGAGGTTACTGCTTTACATTTAGTGTGTTCAATGTTGGATGCTGGGAGAGCCCGTAAATGCCCACAGGCATGTTAGGATTGTTTCTTAGGAAAGGAAAGCCCTGAGCCCTAAGGTTACTTGGGCTGCTAGTGGGTAGTTAGGTAGGTTTTAGGCCAGGAACATCTTTCAGCACTCAAATCTTTTGCTTTGGAGCCCTACCTGCACATTTATCACGTCCTAAGGTGGACGCTGGTTGAGCCTGAAAATGATAACAGGAGCTTTTAGGATCATTCCATTGTGCAGGTACCACAGAATCACAGAGCAACAGAATGGCCCTGTCTGGACTCTTTCAAGGAGCTCTCTGTCCTTCTTGAACTGAGAAGCCCAGAACTAGACACAACATTCCAGGTGCAGTCTCACCTGGGCAAGGGGGAGAAAGGCCTCTCTTGACCTACTGAACACACCCCTTCAAATACACCCCAGGATGCCATTGCCCTTCTTAGCCAAGAGAGCACATTGCTGGCTCATGCTCATCCTGCAGCCTATGAATGGGGTCAGCTTTCAGAGGAGATTCTCTCCAAACCAACTTTTGTTCAGATACATAGAAAGGTCACTTATCAACACACTGAACTTCTCAGAGAACCGTTTATTAGACATCAAAGATGGGACGTTTTCAAATGTTGTGAAGCTCAAAGCAGACACTGGAGAGCTGAGCAGCTTCTGAATGACCAAAGAGCAAGAGGAGGTGGAAACCTGCTGAGCAAAGTGAAGTGCATAATCCATCTAGGCTACTGAGCAGACAAAAAAACAACCAAAACCCCTACTAAATACAGACTGGTCCTAATAACAGTTACATGGCCAGTAATATGTCTAAGATGATCAATTCATTGCTACTTCAAAACATCCAGTCCTCAGTTTCCACATGGCATTCTTGAGCTCCTGGTTCCTCATGCTGTAGATGAGGGGGTTCACTGCTGGTGGCAACACTGAGTAAATAAATGATGCTACCAGGTCCATAAATAGGGAGGAGATGGAGGGGGGCTTCAGGTAGGCAAAGAAGGCAGTGCTGACAAACAGGGAGACCACAGCCAGGTGAGGGAGGCAGGTGGAAAAGGCTTTGTGCTGTCCCTGCTGCGAGGGGATCCTCAGAACAGCCCTGAAGATCTGCATATAGGACACCACAATGAACACAAAACACCCAAAACCAGAACAAGTACCGATCACAAGGACTCCAATTTCCCTGAGGTAGGTGTCTGAGCAGGAGAGCTTGAGGATCTGGGGGATTTCACAGAAGAACTGGTCAAGGGCATTGCCATGGCAGAGGGGCAGTGAAAATGTATTGCACGTGTGCAGCACAGCATGGAGAAACCCACTGCCCCAGGCAGCTGCTGCCATGTGGACACAAGCTCTGCTGCCCAGGAGGGTCCCGTAGTGCAGGGGGTGGCAGATGGCAACGTAGCGGTCATAGGCCATGACAGTGAGAAGAACAATCTCTGTTGCGATCAAAAGCACAACGAAAAAGAGTTGAGCCACACATCCTGTGTAGGAAATGGCCCTGGTGTCCCACAAGGAATTGGCCATGGCTTTGGGAACTGTTGTGGAGATGTAGCCAAGGTCAATAACAGACAGGTTGAGGAGGAAGAAGTACATGGGGGTGTGGAGGTGGTGGTCACAGGCTATGGTGATGATGATGATGAGGCCATTTCCCAGGAGGGAGGTCAGGTAGATGCCCATGAAGAGACTGAAGTGCAGGAGCTGCAGCTCCCGTGTGTCTGCAAAGGCCAGGAGGAGGAATTGCCTCATGGAACTGCTGTTGGACATCTGCTTTCTGTGAGCATGGAGACCTTTCCAATGATGAAAAGGCACAATGAGAAAACAGGGAAGTCTTCTTTGAGGAAAACATATTCCAATTCTAACAGATTGACTCTCTGTATTCAGGAGGATTTTGGGCAGTTCCCTTTTGGGAGGTCTGCTTTATGCTGGCTTGAGCATGCCACTGCTGAGAGGAGGGTTGGCTGTGGGCTCCGGAGAACTCAGTCCTGCCTTGCAGCAGTAAGGAAATAGAAGGATGGCCTGACCTCAGACTAATTGCCGATGGAGAGAAATGAGCAGAGGAGTGTTTCTTCTGTCAGGACTCCCTGACATTGCTGCTGCAGTGCCAGTGAAACCTTCCCCTGAGTGCAGAGTGGGGAGAGCTGCTCTGTCCATCAGCCCTGCTCTCAGCTGCCCTGTGCTGGATGCTCTGTGATCACACCCTGCTGTTCCCCATAGAAGAAACTGGACCCCACAGAGAGCTGAGGAATCCAGTGTCACAGGGCAGAGCTCCAAAGCCCTCCTGCAGTCTCATCCTACCTGTCGTGGTTTCACCCGGCTGAGGGCCAAGATCCACGCAGCTGCCTGCTCCTTAAAGGAAAAGAGCAGGTTAAAGGGAAGGGGGGGGGGAAAGTAAGGGAAGGGAATAGGAAGGGGCAAATAACCCCAAGATCAAGAAATTAAGAGGCCCATGGGTTGGGATAAGGATAGTTTACTACAATAACAGAAAAAATACAATGTAACAATACTAACAGGACTTCAAAGCAAAAATATATGAAGCTGTTGATACACAATGCAGTTTCTCACCAAACCACACAACTCAGGCCGTGCCACCCAGAGCCGTCCCAGAACCCGACCGTCCCCCAAGAACCGCGCGTCCCGGAGCCCCCTCGGCCTTCCTCCCGTCAGCCCCCGATATCCTGGGCAGGACGTAACTGGCATGGAATCCTCTCTTTGGTCAGCTCGGTCACCTGTCCTGGCTTTGCCCCTCCTTTCTTATGAAGAGCTGAGAAAGTCCTTGACTGTCTGACAGCAACTAGAAACATCAGGGTGTTTATCATCAGTACTCCCATTTTACTCTCAAACACAGCATTCATCTGCTGTTACAAATGAAATTAACTCCATCCTGACCAAAACCAGGACACTACCCAAGGAGGATCTCAGCTCCCCGCTCCCAGCCAGGGACACACAGGGCTTAGTGCAGCTGCCCACACACAGGTGATGAGTGGCATTGCCACGGCCTCTGTGCCGAGATGTCTCCTGCATGGGGCTCCTCTCTGGGCACAAGAGTCCCTGGGAGAGCGGTGCCATTGTGGGAGGCAGCTGCAGCCCAGCAGGAGCTGCCTGGAAAACCTCAGTCCTAAAGATGGGGGTCCTGAAGTGAGGGTCAGCTCAGACCAGCCCCACCAATGGACGTGCTCAGAGCCCCAGGTAATGGTGGGACAAAGGCAGCAAGGACAGGAGGGGATACAGCAGGAAATGCTGCAGCAAAAGCTTTAGAGTCAGGAACAGACAGACAGGCACTCAGGGGTTTCTCCTCACTGCTGCTTGGGCTGCCAAGGAGAAGACTCAGCCTGAAATCCTGGAACTCTGGGTGCAGAGTCTGTGCTGGGTGGCAGAAACCAGGGGGTGGGTGTCGGGAAGTGTCAGGGAGGTCCCAAATCCCCACTGCCAGGGCATTTCTGGGAGCAGCTCCTACTCCCTCCCTGACAGTGTCTCTGCTGTCTGGTACTCTCCCTGCAGATCCTTCTTTTTGCCCATCTCACCTCCTGCTCTGTGCTCACAGACTTCATCCAACCTGCCCTGCGCTCAGCTCTGCTCTGCAGACCCCTCCTGGCATCAGGACACTGCCCCAGGGAACCTCTGTGTGTGCAGGGCTCAGCCCAGGCTCCAACATCTTCATGAGAATCAAGTTTTCACTGCATATTCTCAAGGGGAGAAATAAGTTCTCATCTACCACACTCAGCACAGCCCACAGGAGAGGAAAAGTCAAAGCCTTTGAGAGAAATATTCTCTGCCTTTGGAGAAATATTCTCTTTGGCATTTCTCAAGGATCAGCTCTGGCTGGGAGCAAAGCTGACCCATGCAGCACTTTCTCACAGCAGAAGGACCTTACGTTGCCCTTCCCTGGGTCACTCCTTCAACCCAGAGGTGCTGTCTATATCCCTGTGGAAAGCCCAGCAGGCAGGCTGAGTGCTGACCCTGGCAGCAGCAGAGTCCCTGCCCCAGCACACAGACCTCGGGGTGCAGGGACCCTGCTTGCAAGGAGAGCCCTGGGAACCTCTCAGCCATGCCCAGGAGAAGACAGCTGTCCTGCCCTGTCCCTCTGATGGGGCACAAGGGCATCCCTTCCAGGCAGCACTTTCTTGTCCTATAGAGAATCTATCTTCCTGACAGACCCCACACACTATCCTATGTCCCAGCTTTAGGAGATCCCTCCAGGAACAGAACCTGCATTGCCCTGCACCCACAGACATACCACGGACATACTCACAGGTATGGTGCTGAGGATATTTCTCCTCCAGTGAGCTCTCAGCATCTGTCAGCTCTCTCAGCCTCTCAGGTCTCCCCTTGATGCCTACAGGCAGTGTCCCCAGCCCTGTGCATTTGGCAGAGGAGCTGCTCTGTGGCAGATCTGTCCCTCATCATTGCTGTAATGTTTCATCAGCTCCCACTGTCCCAGGAGTCCAGCCCAGCTACATCAGAGGAGCAGGTGAAGGCGTCACGTACTCCTCGGCTCCTCTGAATTATTCCTGAAGCTCCAGGGAACCAACTTGGAAAGACACTGAAGTCCTCCCTGCCATCTGCTCTCTAGGCTGGGGAGAAATCCTTCTGTCCAGCAGAGTCCTTTCTCCTGATCAAACACGGGCTGTTTAGAAGAATCACTTTTTCTTGTCTCCACATGAGGCAGGACCCCCAGAAGATGACAGGAAGGGGACTCTTTCCCCTTGGGGAGAGTAAGGAGTATGACAAGTGACTAGAGGCACCTCATCCTTGCTTTGCAATGAAACTGGTCATCAAAAACAATTTGATATCTGTTGGTCTAATACAAATCTTATGGGAGTTGAGATATTGAGGGAATCCAACCCTTTGTCTTGTGGCAGAACCTGGTTGCAATAACCAACCAGGAAGTTACCATTCAGTGTAACTATAGCAATCGGGTAGGAGCACGGAGATGCAATTTTTGGAACAATAATTAATATCAAATAATGAAATTAAGCATCCTTTGGGTTTAAAAATCATGATTTATTTTGAAACTCCCTGTAGTTCCAATTTAAGACTCAAAGTGTAAGGCCCATTGGGATTTAAATGTCATTACTGGATTGGTGGCCACCACGCTTATCGAAAATGACCAAATAATTGGAGCAGAAGATATTACGTGGGTTATATACACCCTTTCTGGTTTTGGGTTGTTTTTTTGTGTCCAGACCACAGTGGAAACACTTTGGGAATTAAGGTCTATTACGACCTCAGTCGGTATTGAGGGTCCATTGATGTTTCTATAGCAGGTGTGAGTAGCCAGTCCTGGGGAAAAGACAGGTGGACCCTCCAATGTGTCGTACAACATCTTGCACCTGCAGCCTAGAATCCTAACGAATGGATTAGGGCTGCTCGAGACCCAATCTATAATCTAAATCGCATTATTCGTCTACAAGCCATCGTAGGAATTATTACTAATGACACAGCTCATGCCCTCCTTCTATTGGCCAATCAGGGGGCACAAATGTGAAGAGCAATATTAACACATCACATGGTTCTCAATTACCTGCCAGCCAAAGGAGGAGGCATTGGTGGTCACAAATGATTCTAATTGTGGTTTGAAAATAGATGACAACGGCAAGGTTGTTAAACAAACCACAGCCAGAATACAGAAGTTAGCCCATGTCCCCGTTCAAACATGGGAAGGCTGGGACATTGATATGTTGTCCTGGCTCCCCGTTGGGCCATGGGTTAAGCGAATCCTATTTTATTTGACATGTGGATTCACCACATTGTTGTTTTTACCACATATTATTCCATGTTTTATACAATTGATTCAACATGTTGTAGCCAATAAGAAATTTGTAACTCTTGCTTCACCTGAGGGCGTTAAAGAAATGCCCAATGACACTGTCAGCAGTATGGATCATATTAAAGAGGGTGTTTTTACTTGCCTTTGCTTAAATCTAGAACAGAAGTTTTGAGACCCCAACAAAACATGTGCCTTAGACTAAGGGGCTGTGGAAATCCATTTTCCTACTGTGTATGCCAACCCCAACCAGAACAGACCAGGGCAGCAGACCACATGAACCACAAAGGCCACAATCACTCCGCTTTGTATCACCAAAACCACACAGGTACCAGAATGCATAGATGTTCTGAATTGATAATAATAGAATCCCAGACTGGGCTGGGCTGGAAGGGACCCCAAGGATCATATAGTTCAACCCCCCCTGCCACAGGCAGGGCCACCAACCTCCAGGCCTGGAGCTACACAAGGCTGCCCAGGGCCCCATCCAGCCTGGCCTTGAACACCTCCAGGGATCAGGCATCCACCACCTCTCCGTGCAGCCTGTTCCAGCAGGAAGAGATTTACATTTTAAGAAGTAAAAATGCAATAGTTAATTGGATGTTGTTAGCTATTGTGACCATGCTGTCTCTTTTCCTTCTTCCTCTCTTTACCTCCTATCATTCATGCCACCGTGGTGTAACATGAACGTAACAGCCATGTGCAGCCATAGGGTGGTCTAGGGGACTGTGTCAAACAATGAAGAGACTGTGTCAGGTGTTTGTCTCAACACTGCTGGAACATTACACCACCAGCTCTCACCACTGTCAGCAGTAGAGCAACGGTCAGACTGCAAGACCAGATGCATCCTGCCTTCCTATGGACCTGAATGCAGAGCTGATTAAATTTAACCCAACCACTGTGCATGTGCCCAGACCCGGGGTCTGGAAGAGACGGGGGCCAGAGACCCCTGAAGACCACCTAAAACCTCCCAGCGATGGTATTAGGCAGACACACCACCACTGACTGGGGGGTGCACCTAAACAAAGTAGCTCTTGGAATATGCTAATTGATTCCTGGAAGGAGTGAATACAACACAATAAAAGAACAGAGGTGACCGACATGGAGGGAACGTTGCCCCACCAGACCTGAAGACATTGGCCTGACAGGACACTGCAGCTCCATGGTGGTAGATATCGCATTTCTTTCCCCCCCCTTCTCTTGCACACTTGTTGTTGGCCAAATAAAGTGACTTGACCCTTGACTCGGTTTTGAGTCTTAATTCTGTTCCTGAAAATTGTGAAGACCTGGTCATGACAAAACTCCTAGTTGGGAATTACTCAGGAGTTAAGCCCAGGTGCCCCCAGCCACCCAGAGCAACCTGAGGTCTTTTGGAACACAATGGTGTGTAACTTCTGCCAAATTAGTCTGGTTTTGGATCCTGACAACTACTTGGGGAGGTTTTGGACCAGAAACATCTTTCAGCCCTCACACCTTTTCTTTGGGAGCTATTGCTGGACGTGTTGCATTTTTGAATGTGGATGCCTGTAGAGCCTGAAAATGACATCTAGCATTATTAGGACCATTCCCTTGACTAGGAATGACCTTAGCCCCAAGGATACCAGGGTTGCTTGTGGACTACCTGGGGAGGTTTCTGACCAGGAAACTTGCTCAGCCCTCGAACCTTTAGTTTGCGACCTACAATAAAGGAGGGATATTCTCCCTGGCCCTACTTATGTTATTAACTCTATAATAACACATAGCAAATTAATTAAATATATAATTACTTAATTGTGACAGAGGATGAAGAAAAAGCTGAGGCCTTTTTTCCTCAGTCTTTAGTAGTAATACCATTTGTCTACTGATACCCAGACCCCTGAGTGAAAAGATGGGGACAGAAAGTGGATGGAATCCCCCAGGACAACCTGGACGACTGGCACGCTGTCATGGATGGCTATGTGCTTTTTAGGAAAGACAGGCTAGCGAGGTGAGGTGGAGGAGTTGCTCTTTATGTGAGAGAGCAGCTGGAATGTATTGAGCTCCACCTGGCTGTTGCCTTTCTAGGCATGGCGACCTGGTTCAGGAACGGCACGGCGGCCACACTCTGGCCGCTCGGGCCATCAGCTCACAGACACCAACGTGGGGGACGGCAAATGGCGTTTATTAGTGAGTGGCACAGTGTTATATAGCCGAGGTTTACGATGTCATTTCCGTCCACTTACATCACCGGCTGCCTACTATTGGTTACCTGAGGAGGGGGTGTCCTACCTTTCCGTACAGCCCGACATCTCCCGACCGCCAGGCCCTGACTACCAACACCTGGGGAAGGATGAAACATCCATCGAGTGCTTGTGAGTTAAAATCAAGGGGCAAACTGGCATGGGTGACATTGTTGTGAGGGTGTCTATAGGCCACCTGATGAAGAGGAGCAGGTTGATAGCGCATTCTATAAGCAGTTAGAAGTAGCCTCAAGATCCCGGGCACTGATCCTTATGGGGGACTTCAACTATCCAGATATTTGCTGGGCAAGCAACACGGCCAGTCGTATGCAGTCCAATTTCTGCGGTGTGTTGAAGACAATTTCCTGCTACAGATGGTGCAGGAACCTACAAGGGGAGGGCGGGTGCTGGACCTTGTTTTGACTAACAAGGACGGGCTCGTTAGGGAAGTGAAGGTCGGGGGCAGCTTAGGACAAAGCGACCATGAAATGGTTGAGTTCAAGATCCTGGGTGGAAGAAGCAAGCCAGAAAGTAGGATAGCTACCCTGAATTTTGGAAGAGCTAACTTTGATCTCCTCTGCTACTTAATAGGGGCTATCCCGTGGGAGAGTCCAGAGAAGGGCTACGAAGATGATGAAGGGCCTGGAGCATCTCCGCTATGAGGAAAGGCTGAGTAAGATAGGATTGTTCAGCTTTGAGAATACTAAGGGGGAATCTAATTAAAGTTTATAATTATCTGAAGCAGGGGATGCAGGGGGAATCAGCCAGCCCCTTTTCAGTGCTCTGTGGGGATAGGACAAGGGGCAATGGCTGCAAGTTGGGAGCACAAGAAGTTCCGCACCAACATGCGGAAAAACATTTTCCCAGTGAGGGTGACAGAGCCCTGGGACAGGCTGCCCAGGGAGGTGGTGGAGTCTCCTTCACCGGAGATATTCAAGACCCGCCTGGATGCCTATCTGAGTGATATGTCCTAGGGAGCTGCTTTGGCAGGGGGGTTGGAACCGATGATCTCTCAAGGTCCCTTCCAACCCCTACAATTCTGTGATTCAATGATTCTATGATTCTGTCCCTTGTAGTTCAGGGGCTGGAGCAAAACAAAACAATGATACTTTACATGAACATTTACAAGATGAATATGGGTGAGGATCACAAGGACACATGAAGCAAAAGTTAACAATATTAAAAATGCATCATTTGATGGTACCATCAAATTAATACATTCCCTTGTTTGTTCTGATTTTGGAAATGCAAAACCGATCAGCTTTGGAATATGCAATGCAGGCAGTGCACAGCTTTCCCACCCCGTCACCCATTGCTCAGCAAATTAAGCTTTAGGTGGGTCCCCAGGCCTGGTCAGAACTGGCTGGAGTCTTCTTTTTTGTCGTGCACCATCATCGTGGCAGAACTACTGGGTTCACTGGATTCCTTTTCTAGTACTTTCTGTGGGGAGGTGGGGAGGGAAAACTGCACATGCACATTTCCAAAAGCACACAGTCAGGTGAACCAGCACTGGAGCAGCAGAAACTGGCTGGCGTTGGTGAGGATGAGATCCCAAATCCCTCCTTGATATTTAAATACAACACGCCAGTTATTCCTTTCAGAGGTTTTTTCCTTCCCTCCCTCCATCCCTCCCTTCCCTTCCGTATATCCCTCCCATTTCTGTAGCTCTGGATGCCTCAATGTGCCATCGCCACCGCGTAACATCTTTTCTCCATGATCCTGAAGAGCAGCAGCTGAGCTGGTGGAAGAGCTGTTGACCAAAGGGAAACTGAGGCAGGGAGCGGGAAGCTTTCGGGGTTGTCTTTTATCATGCCCCCAGTTCAGGCACAGTGGGACTCGATACCGAGTGCAGCCTCATCCCCAAGTCGCGCTCTCAAGCAGGATTTTGGTGCTAGTGCTGGTGCTGCTGCTGCTGCTGCTGCTGGTGCTGCTGGTGCTGGTGCTGCTGGTGCTGCTGCTGGTGTTGCTGGTGCTGCTGCTGCTGCTGGTGTTGCTGCTATGCTGGTGTTGCTGCTGCTGCTGCTGGTGTTGCTGCTGCTGCTGGTGCTGCTGGTGCTGCCACTGGTGCTGCTGCTGCTGGTGCTGCTGGTGCTCCTGCTGGTCCTGGTGCTGTTTCTGGTGCTGCTGGTGCTGGTGCTGGTGCTGCTGCTGCTGGTGATTCTGCTGCTGATGACGGTGCTGCTGCTGGTGCTGCTGCTGCTGCTGCTGGTGTCTCTGGCACCCCTGGGAGCTGCCTGCGCTGTGCCAGGGAAGAGGGGGGATACAGGGAGGCTGCTGGGGTGCTGAGGGACGACCCTCCGGCCGGGCCGAGGTCTGCGCTGTGACGCTGTTTCCGTTGGGAAGCTAAAATCCCCATCGCTGCCAGTTCGTGACCCAACTGTGCTGCTCCTTCAGCTGCTGTTTATCATTTCTAGAGTGAGGGGACGGGGGCAGCTTGACCCCCATCACTCCCCAGCCCCAGTTCTTGTTCCATGACCACTTAACAGCTGGAGGATCCCTCTCCAATCACACGGGCGGCTGAGAGTTCACCAAAACCCCTGGCATTTTTACCAACCACTTCCTTTCCTGTCACCCCCTCTCAGCCAGAGCTTTGCCCGAGTCCCTTCTTCTCATCCTGTCCGTAAGAACCTGAGGGGGAAATCACCTACCAGGCTTTAATACCTCAGGGAACAGTCCTAACAGTGCCCTATGTCACTTCTCAGCTCTACCTTCCTTCACATTCAAACATGCCAAACGTCCAGCAGCAGCTCCTAAAACAAAAGAGCGAGGACAGAGAGACATACCTGGCCTGAAACCTCCCCAGGGAGCCCACAAGCAGCCCCTCTGGCGCTGCGGCTCAGGGCTTTCATAGCCAAGAGAAATGTTTTATAAATGCATTTTGTAACTACAAAAGGTATTTGGTTTCCTGATCATCTCCAGCCATGGGAACATAAATTTTGGGAACTGCAAGAAGTCTCCCAACAAGAGGTTCTGCTGGGGAAACTCCTGTGGATTGCTGCACTGTCTTTTCTGCTCCTGCCCACAGGCAGTGAAAGAGCCAAAGGGGCACGGTGAGAGCCCCGGACCTGCCATGCCCTGAGTGAGACCCAGGTATGTGGTTCTGCTGCTCTCATGGATCTGTGCCCCCCCTGCAAGGGATGAGGGGAGTCCTTGCGGGGAGGGAATTTGTGGCTGCTCTGCAACATGCTCTCCTCTGGTCAAAAGTGGGGTTTTATGACCTAATTAATCCTCCTACTTTCTCCCAGTGATGGGTGACCCAGCCTTGACTCTATGTGCAAGTTTGACTCAGTTGATGACAAAATGGGTTTCTCAGCAGCACTGGAGAAGGTACCGGGGCTTCCCCAGCACCACCAGCTGTGCGTGGCACCTGGGGACAACTGGCCTTGTCTGTGCCTGGGCGTACTGGAGCACAGGAGCCAGCAGCATCTGTGGGTGATGCTTTGTTCAGTGTGTATTGGGTAGAAACCAGTGGGCCAAAACCCTTTTGCCCAGTCAGACAGGCCTGCGGGGTTCTATATTTGGGGTGCTGACACCGTGGTGGTTTCCCCTTCAGCGGCTTTTGAGGCTCTCGGTGTGGCAGAGGTGATGCTGCCTTGCTGGGGCTGTGCCGGGTCCCCTGAGCTGCAAAACTCCCAGCTGAGATGGTCTTTAATGTGGGTAGGGGTGAGCAATCCTGTCCTCTTAGTTCCTCAGGGCTTTTGGATCAAAACTCCCTCGCTGTGTGTGCTGCTGTGCGTAGGTGCTGGGCTTTTCTGGCCAGAGGAGCCAAGAAGGAAGGTGTGTGTCACAGCGCAGGACAGGAGCAGAGCCTGTATTGGCAGGGACAGTGCCCGGGCTTCTGCAATTACGATGTCCCTCAGAAAAAGGGACTCTAAACATTTTTAATCTTCATGGGGGATTTTCTGTAGAAGAGAAGGAGAAGGAACTTTGGACATCCAGTGCACATTTATTCTCTGTGTTATAAAACAGGACTCCTAAGAATGGCATGTATTAAGTGGGTGGTGTAAATACAGATTTGCTGCAAATTGATCATTCTGTGGCTTTGTGTATTTTCTGTCATACCCAAACAAAATAAGATAGAAATTGCAGCCAAGTGTTGGATGGCTTTACATGAGCCCAGACTGTTCACAGTGATCCTGCTTCCTGCTTCTCTCCCTGTCAGGAAAGTGATGCTTGAACCTTGCCACCACAGTCTGTGTTTCCAGTGACCTGAAGTACAGTGGGATCTAAACCAGGACTTGGGGAGAGCTGTGCACCTCTTCAAGGCTGGAAATAGTAATCACTGGCAACTGGCAGCCTTGAAGAGATGCACAGCTTGTAACAGTGCCTGCGTGGCTGAAACCATGCTGCCAGACAGCACCCCCACTGACAGGGCTGCCAGGCAGCACCCTCACTGACACGGCTGTCAGACAGCACCCTCACTGACATGGCTGTCAGACAGCACCCACACTGACAGGGCTGCCAGGCAGCACCCTCACTGACATGGCTGTCAGACAGCACCCACACTGACAGGGCTGCCAGGCAGCACCCTCACTGACATGGCTGTCAGACAGCACCCCCACTGACACGGCTGCCAGGCAGCACCCCCACTGACAGGGCTGCCAGGCAGCACCCACACTGACACGGCTGCCAGGCAGCACCCACACTGACACGGCTGCCAGGCAGCACCCACACTGACATGGCTGCCACACCCCCTGTCTCGGGCTGTGCTGCTGCTCCTCGGGCTCTCACAGCTCCCCTCCCCCCAGCACAAGGTGTCTCCTTTCCCGGGCGGCTGTTCCATTCCCCACAGGAGGGGGGTGTTTCTCCCCTGCCAGCCTCTCCCCACCCCCGGCACCCCCTCTCCCTGAAGCTCCGCTCCCCCGCCCAGCCGGGGCTTTTGGTATCTGCCGCAGCCTGGGCAGCAAGTCCCTGCCGGAGCCATCTGGGCCTCGTGTGGAGTTGGCAGCCTCAGAGCTTCAGGCCCTCAGTCCCCGGTAAGTTCACCC